>NC_044056.1:16258302-16430802 GCF_902167405.1 Gadus morhua | reverse complement strand
CACACACACACACACACACACACTCACACAGACAGAGTCTACAGAAGGAGATCAGGTGATAAATGATGATGTGGCACTGAAAGCATTAATATATCATTTATATTGATTGCAATCAGACCCCCTGGATTGGCTAAACATCCAGGCACACACACACACTCACACACACACACACACACACACACACACACACACACACACACACACACACACACACACACACACACACACACACACACACACACACACACACACATACATACAACCACACTAATGCCACACACAGGCACCCATTATGGACTGATTTTACTAATACAAACTCACACAGACACACACACACACACACACACACACACACACACACACACACACACACACACACACACACACACACGCGCGCGCACACACACACACACACACACACACACACACACACACACACACACACACACACACACACACACACACACACACACACACACACACACCAACTGGCATTATTGAGTTGTGGTTAAGCAGCTTTGATGCCACCAACAGTGGATCAATAGATACATGGCTCTCCATCCTGGCCCCTCTCATTACTAAGGACCACTCCCTTTTAAGAAGAACAGCACAGCACAGCAGACCTCCTACAGATCCGCTCCGCCGCCATTAAAAAACAGAAACCTTATGGGATGTGGATGGCAATTCTAGATGCTGCACTCTGAATTTCAATTTTACAGTAACCAACTTTGGGCCACATTGAGTTAAAATCCTAAGTGAATAGGAAAGATTATTTATAACATTATACCACTTCTATGAAGTACGCATGCACTTCTTTTCTCACACACACACACACACACACTCACACACACACACACACACACACACACACACACACACACACACACACACACACACACACACACACACACACACACACACACACACACACACACACACACACACACGCATAGCCGCTGACCAACTGTTTTTTTTAAATGTAGTAGGAAGATGCTCTGACTCTGAATAATGTAATTATAACCGAGCATTTGATAAATAATGACAGCAGTCATGGTCATAGTGTAATCATAGTGAATTCACTTTGTTTTTCAAATGGTCAGGCGGACCTTAGTCTGTCTGGCTGTGAGTTAAATCTGTAGCATGACGTAAAGTAACGAGTGTGTTGTTCTATAAATGTGTGTGTGTGTGTGTGTGTGTGTGTGTGTGTGTGTGTGTGTGTGTGTGTGTGTGTGTGTGTGTGTGTGTGTGTGTGTGTGTGTGTGTGTGTGTGTGTGTGTGTGTGTGTGTGTGAGAGAGAGTCAAGAAGATACCACCAACATGCCAAACAATCCCCTTTTTACTATTTCTGTCTGCTCTCCGACCCAGGTCTTCACTCCTCCGTCACCTCTTCATGTGCTCCTCTAGCCGTTCCATACATTCTACTTTTCTTTAATCATTAAAAATAAATTCAAACATGCCAGGGTCAAACACTGGGGATCAAGTTACAAAATATAAAAAGATTGGGATGTGCTTTGTTGTTGTTGTTGTTGTTGGGTTGTTGATGTCATCTTGCATGTGCCAGACTGTCTGTCTGTCTGTCTGTCTGCCTGTCTGCCTGCCTGGTGCCTTGCCTCAAATATCAATAGTATTTATGTTTATGAAACGTAGCAGTTTAGATAATTATGATTATATGGCTCTCTTGCTCCCTCTGTTGGAAAGGGTCTGAACCACAGCGATAGGGCAAATGTATTGAAATTCTTAAACTAGTGTTTAACACAAACTGTGTTAAATTAAGTAATTTACCCATTTCTTCTTCCTGAAAAATTAGGGAGGCAATTGCTTGCTTATTGTTAATCAAGCAAGTCCCACTGTTTCTGTCTTTGGGCTTGTAGTTCTCCCTGTGCTCTTTAACTCTTGTTTTATAGTATTCATTTCATTATTGAAAGATTATTTTAATGGTATTAAATTGATGGTACAACAATTTATTTCCTCATCTCGACCCTTCTGCTTCCTCACCTCCTCACCCCCCAACCTGCTCTCTATTGTTTCATCCCCTTCATCACCTACATCTTCTTCACAGTCCAGACGACACCAGGACTCCTCTGGTGGCCCCATCTGAAGAAACAAGCCATGCTGACTGGAAGTGGATGAGCAGGGAGATGAAGAAAACAGGCCATGGTCAATCATACTGTCCTCAACTGTAAAAGAAAAAACATCATGAGCATAGCATTTTCTATTGTTTGATTGACTTATATAGAGGCTTGATCTCCAACAACTTTTTTCTATTTTGATTTTATCCAAAGAATATATCATTTATAAAATGTTAGTGATTAGATAGGTCCCCCCACCTAATAAAATCCAAGTGTGCAGTGTCACACTCCTGTGGATTATCCACCATACCTCCTGCTATTCTCTGAGACCAAAGTTCACTGTGCTGGGAAAGGAACAAGGGAAGTTGTTGTGGATGGGGTAGAGGGAGATAATGATAAAATAGTGTGTGCGTACGTGTGTGTGTGTGTGTGTGTGTGTGTGTGTGTGCGTACGTGTGTGTGTGTGTGTGTGTGTGTGTGTGTGTGCGTGTGCGTGTGCGTGTGCGTGTGCGTGTGTGTGTCTGTGTGAGAGTGTGTGTGAGTGTGTGTGTGTGTGTGTGTGTGTGTGTGTGTGTGTGTGTCTGTGTGTGAGAGTGTGTGTGAGTGTGTGTGAGTGGGTGGGTGTGTGTATCAGCAGCCGTTTTGCCGCCACCATTGGTTAGAATCACACGCGCAGCAAAGACAATCGGCAGGATCGGATGATACGGAAGGCAAGGCTGGAACTGACGTCTACCAGAGAAGAACTTGTTTTAGTTTTTATTGCTTTTTTTTTACATTTGGTGGATGCAGATCTTTGAGTGGGTTAGGGTCAATCCAAATGTCCTTTGTCTTCCAAAGGGGTTTTGCACTATGTGATCCAATCAACCATGTGCCCAAATCGTAAATTCACCCCCTCTTTATGCATGAAACCAAGCACTCTATTGTGGTTATTGTTACGGTACCATTGTCATGTAGAAATTAAGTCAGCACACTCTTTCAAAAAATTAATTAAGTGTCGGTGATACAAGGTTTGATTTAAGAATTTCTTATTTTTGCAGTCCAAAGTTTTCATACAGTGGTGCCCGGAGGATGTGTCTGATGCATTTTCTGCATGGTTCTCTATAGAGGACTATAGAGAATACAAACAGAGAAGTTATTTTTTTTACGAAACCAACCAGTTTTTCATTTTAGCCTAGAAGATCTTTACTGTTTTCAATGGATCATCCAGTCGTTGCTTTGCATGGAAATGAACAAATTACCTTGCTGCAATGTCAATGTCAAATCTTGCTGCAGCACTATGGTCATGAAACATGGTTGTTTTGTCATCAGAACAATGTTTCTGTGAAATATGTTGTTGTGTTTACCTTTTATATAATATTTCATGTGTACTCTGTGTCTTTGTTGTTCTTTATGCCGCTTTGTTTTGTATTAGTTGTAGCAACAGTAGCTTTTGTATATTTGAGATTAGTATCAAATAGTAATGTATGCTCAGTAGGTTTTAGGACATGAGGCTTTTAATGTTATTTTATTTCGTTTCATTTTCCTGTATAATTTTGGGCAGAAGTTTTATGATGACTCAACCCCTTTTATTGCAGAATCAGTTTTATATTGTTCAACTCTGAGTTGATTTCTTTCTTTGAATTCAGTGCATACAGCTATTGTATTATAATGATTGTGTCTAAGAATACCTTTTTTTGATGAACAGAGACTTTCTTTTATGTCCTTGTGATCCCTCATTCAGATTTTTAAAACAGTTTATTTGCTGTTTTCGAAATCATGCTGAAGGATCTTCAGCGCTCTGAAAATGTTCATGGTGAAACCAAAGAAACAATGTCATCCTTAATCCAAATATAAACATGCACATATATTAAAGAAATCAGCTGTTCAAATATGTGATTCAAGTGATATGACGTTTCTCAATAGGTGGCTGGGCAGCTCATTAACCAAGCATGTTTAAACCTGCTAGGGAATGAACCTGCCAAGAGGCATGCGTTGCTGATGAATGCAGGGAGAAGGAGGAAGGATGTATGAGGGGTTGGGCCGAGGGGCAGGTGGTCGAAGTCCTCAACACCCAACGAGGTGAAGATGGAGGGTTAAAGTGTGGTGAAAGTGGAGGAAGGTTTAGAGGAATCATGGTCAATCCTGGTGACAGGGGGACAGTTAGGAACAACCTATATACCCAGGGTTGCAGATGTAGTGAAAAAATACTCTAAATAGCCTAGAGCTTTATACATTTCTTATTTCTAAAAGAAATGTATTATGCTATCAGGTTCATAGCTATATTGAGTCATTATGTACAACAAAAGACTAAACGGACTGTTCTCGACCGAAATAAACATTCCGTCTATATTATGAACTGACCCAATCATTGGTGTAAATGTGTAATTCATTGAGCTACAAGTGATAGACAAAAACAACGATGACGTCATCACGTCAACTTGCGTCTAACACAGGAAGTTGAACTATCAGCTGATACAGCTGGCTGTTGTCGAGGCTTGAAGTTACCATCGGCAAACACTTAGTTGCTGCTTTCTGATATTCAATTTGAAGGCATATTAAAATCAGGAAAGAAAGACAGCGGTGCTGATAATCTTCTGAGTAACAAGTTTCGCGTCGCCTATATTTAAGACAATTAGCACCAGCTGTAGAGCTAGCTCAAGAGCTTGACTGCAGTGGGAGGAATATATGAGACCGCTAACACATTGCAGCTAAGCCTGATTTCTTTGTTTTGGCGTGGTCACATTGAAGCGCAACGTTCTTGTTGTGTTATACGATTGCCGGGTAACAGTTGTAAATATACACGTGTCTATTTATATTTGTACTTTATTTACTGAATGGTGGGGTTGCTGTTTCCACCAGTCACGTTAGCAGTAGGGTCCAGTTTGTTGACAAGTTGCATGCTGTCGTAACCAGAGAGAGGACACATAACGACATGCATAACATTTAATGCCGAGGCGGGGATTGCTGTAAGACTATTTATGTTTTAATGATCAGTATTCGTTTTCTGTCGTATTGCTATCGGCTATTCCTATTGGAACAAAAGGGGAATGAAACAAGTTACAGGTAGTTAAATAACTACAGAAGAACCGAGGCTGGACAATCTGCTTCGGATCGATTAGAAAGTTGACAGGCAATAGGTAATCAGAAAGCCTGTTGGCTTTGTATGTTAGCTGCCCACTTGGCTGATGTGTTTATGTGCACACCGTGTGCCCTGGCTCTTGTGATTCACCAGTACACCGTGATATATCAACTTGAACCGTCGTTTTGTTTCACACCCTAATGTGTGGTTGGGATTTTTTTTTTCTCTAATTTTGGACACAAGTCTGGCCTGTTGACAAGCTAGCGTTTTTTTTATTGATGTGCAGTAAGAGTAGTGGTTTTAACCCTATGAATTAGAACAAATAAGGAATAGGAGAAATCGGACGTATCCATCTATTAAGGCAGCCATCCATTTTTGGAGATAGTCTTAAGGATTTAAGCCGAAGACAGTAAAAAAAGAGCGAGGACCCCCAAAGGGTCACATTGTCTCTTTAGAGGGAAGCTGTACCTTACTACTTGCCAATGCTGGATCTGGAAGTAGTGCCTGAGAGATCGCTAGGAAATGAACAATGGGAATTTGCTTTAGGTGAGTAATAAAGCAATCTTTACTAGTAGATGTTTGTGAATATGTGTACATTGTTGTGTATAATGTCTTGTTCAGTCTTTTAAATGACCATGTCAACATATTTAACAAAAATTATATTAAATATGTATAATGAATATAGGCCTGGTCACTATTCAAAGTTGATAATATTCATATTATCAAATAACACTAATGTATCAGTGTTATTTCTACATTACACTGATATATTATATCATAAAAATTGTATTGTAGATCTAATTTCAGAATACAGTTTTCCTGTGCCTCGCTTTTTCTGCTTTACCTGTTCTTAGCCTGATGTGTGTGGGCTTGGAATATACTTTCCATCCTTATTGTTGTGTTTGTTCTCAGGGATGCCCCTGGCTCAGGCCATTTCCATTCTTCAGAAACACTGCCGCATCATCAAGAATGTCCAGGTGCTATACAGCGAACAGGTGCCTTTCTCCTAGTCTTCCTCCTAGTTTTATACTCTTGTTTCCCCAAATAAAAATAAGTAGTACACATTAATTGAGACATTGCTTATAGAATAATGTGCAATGTTGCCTTACAAATTAAGTACTAGGTAAAGGTTGTCTGAAATACATTTCGTTAACATTTGTACACGTAGTGTAAAGGTTGTACGTTGAATACTAAGTTGTAGGTAAACCGTGGGTCTCTACTTCGTTGCTGTCATTTTTGGTCCTGATTTTTGGTCCTGATTTTGTCTGACCGTTGTCAAAAGCTTGTTCAGTGACATCTGGTGAGCTTTGTAATGGAATAGTGATAATGAACCTCCTCAACTAGTCCATCATAAATGAAAAGGAAAATGTAGCAGGAAGGACAAAGCAGGACGTCTAACACCCTGTTGGGAAGTCACATTTTTGGATAGGGGTCATTGACTAATGACAGAGAGCTCTTGACTACGCCGTTGACGTCGAGACAAATGCTGAACCCACAGCAGCTAGTTGAGAAAGAAGTGCAATCTGGCCTTGACTCCAAGAATATTTGCATACTACCTGGATTCCTGATTGCGCCAAATCTGCCAAAGCAACTAGTATTTCTTAATGAGATTCTAGAGCTTTTATGACCTATTATTATTCATCGTTAACTCTGGTGTACAAGAAGACAGAACAAACGCTGATTCGTTTTTCTACTTGTCTCTATGTCGCCATTCTCAGCTTTATCCAAAGAATGCCATGTCTATCTGTATCTCATGTTTATATTCCCCTTCCCGCAGACACCACTCAGTCACGACCTCATATTGAACTTGACTCAGGATGGAATTAAACTACTGTTTGACGCAGCCAACCAGAGACTCAAGGTAACCAGAACAGAGATCCCATTGACTCCTGTAAATGATCACATGATCAGTGTAGTGCCAGTGATGGGAAAAAAAATGTTTATATCTGAAGGCATTCTGTGCAATCAGTCCTCACGTGATATTAACTCTGCTGTAATAGAAACCTCTGCTGTTAGCAGTTTGGGTGATAAGTTAATAGTGCGTGTGTGGATTTTTATGTTAAACAGGATTGGAATTTCGGATTAGAGTTGTGTGAAAACGGGTGCGTGTGCAATACCCATTCCCAACAGGGGCCTTAACACTGTTATTGTGCGTTTTTGTCTCAACAGGTGATTGAAGTCTATGACCTCGTCAAAGTGAAGCTGAAGTACTGGTGAGTAATGGTGTGAAGATTTTGGATCATAGAACCGTAGGTCTCAACCTAAACTGTCCCTGCTGGAATGGAAACAAATATTCTGTACTGGATTATTCTCTCCAGACGTATTTTTGTTAAATGGTCATTCCTCCCCAAGCCATAGCCCCCTAGAATGCATCGAGAGCAATTTAGATTTCATAATTAATATGCTCAAAGGGATGGTGTATATTAAAGTATGTGATGATGTCATTGATTTAATAAAACAATTCTGCATGTTTGTGTTGTTTCAGTGGGGTCCATTTCAATTCTCAGGCCATTGCCCCCACAATAGAGCAAATAGATCAGTCGTTTGGAGCTACGCACCCTGGAGGTAACTCAAACACACATGCGCTAACTAACTATCTGTACAATTCTGTAATGTATGTTAAATAAAGATTAACATGCAAAAGATTTACTGTGTAGGACCTTAGTCTCAGCACTATTATTTTCAGATGGTATACCGTTTTCTCTAGTGGGAATAGTAGGCTAGTATGGTTAAAAAAATAATGGACTACATCCAGCCAACTTGCATTCTTCCAGGCTAGCTACAAGCCATTCATTCATTGGCCAAGAAAACCAACCAAATGACTGTAGGAGGGTTTCAATCATGTGATCTTTTTGGTCTACCTGACCAAAGAAATTAAGCATATCCAAGCAACAATCAAGTTATTATTCTTATTATATCCTTCCTATCTGTTATTGTTTTGTTGTCTTAATATTTTATTGTCGGTCAACCATTTGTGTTGAAGAGTTTAGTTTGAAAGCACAGACATGGAAAATGCTCATTTTTAAATAAAGCATGATATTTTCGTGTTTTCCAGTTTACAATTCCGCAGAGCAATTGTTTCATCTAAACTTCCGAGGTCTGTCCTTCTCTTTCCAACTGGACTCCTGGAATGAAGCCCCCAAGTATGAGGTGAGGACGTGTATTATCTCTTCTGGGTGCTTGGAGCACGAATGTGTCTCCTGTAATGCATAACTACTTGTATTTGTATATCAGAATTTGACAGCTGTGCAATCATTTGTTTAATGAATGCGGCTGAATAGAACAGAACATAATTCTTGCAAATAAAAAAAATGCCTTGTACCCTGTAGCACCTGCTGCTATTATTTAATTTCCACTTATATAATAATGACACAATGATCAACCTGATGATACCAGTATTGCAGAAACAATGTATCCCGATTTTGAATCTCAATGAATCTATTTTTTTCAAACAATTAATTTATCTACTCAATTGTGTCAGCACTCTTTCTCAAAAGTATGATTAATGAAGAATAAGGAATAAGCATGGGCCTTACGAGGTGTGTAGGAGCTCCAATCAGTATTACTAGTTGTTTTACCCTGGACTTCACCTCCTATTAGATTCCACATGGGGCCATGGTCAAGAGGATGCATATCTACACTGGCAACAACCTGCAAGACACAAGGTCACACACACACACAGACACAGACACAGACACAGACATTGACAAAGTGCAAATGTACAAAGTTACAAAAAAAACAATATCCTCTCACTTCAGCACACTTAAAGTTCCACTTTGCTCACAGCTCTTATGTTTTTTACTTTCCTCAGGGCTCCACTGATGCCGCTGGCGTGTTTCCTTGGTAACGTGTATGCTGAATATGTGGATGTCTTGAGGGACGGGGCTGGACCCCTGGGGCTTAAACTGCGCCTCCTCACGGCAGGTAACGTGTGTTATTAAAAAATGCCACAGTTCTACCCAGAATGTGTTTTAAATTCCTTGGTTTGAGTTTTGCCTTGGAGGTGGATTGAGTATCCCTGATGGTCATCTTGTGGTCCCCTCTCTCGCCCCCTGCTGGGTGGCAGGCAGCGCCCCTGGGCTGATGGCAGACGCCAAGGTCAGGTCTGTGGAGAGGAAGATCTTCTTTGGTGACTCCTGTCAGGACGTGATGGGCGCTCTCGGCTCGCCAAACAAAGTCTTCTACAAGTCTGAGGATAAGGTAGTGATCCCTCTGACCTGCCCCATGTCGTCTTACGGCTGCACATCACAGTCATATGTAACAATACACTCAATCTGGGACAATATCAGTCTTGGTTAGCATAACTTTGATATCATTTTGACGGTCCGCTGTGTGTTTCAGATGAAGATCCACTCCCCCTCGCCCCACAAGCAGGTTCCTTCCAAATGCAACGACTACTTCTTCAACTACTTCCCCCTCGGAGTGGTATGTACCGCCGGACCCTGGGCGCACCGTCACGTGCACTTTTAGGCGTGTTATTGTGTGCACAGTGCGAAATGGTTCACGGCACCAGGCTTCGCGTGTGTCTGGGACACTGACAAGGAAGCGACTTCCTGAAACCAGCTCGTCTGGTTCTTTTTGCTTTTCTTCTCATGCAGACCCTGACAGCTGTTATGTTACTGTTATGAATGTTATAATAGGCACTGTTGCATGTGTAATCCGCCGTAGCGTTACGCTATATGTGTCCGGGAAGTCTCACCCTTACTCGGACGTGGACATTAAATGGATCGCTGCCCAGACGGAGCTTCACCATACACCCCGTAGCTTTAAACTACGCCCGGACAGAGCCCCACACGTCCACACAACCCTCTCCGCCGCTGCCCCATGGTCGTGACGTCAGACTACCTTGGAAAAGCTTAGTCTGATGTCATGAAAAGAACGCCACCTGTGTTCGCAGGAGAGTGGACCGTTCACATGGTGTTTTGGGGGAGAATGTTTTTTTTTTTTTTTTGGGTTCACTCGCTGTTAAATCTCCCAGCCCAAATCTTCCCTCTCTTTGGAAGATGACATTGGTGTAGTCCGTTCCCATATTCACCATCCAGACCCACAGTGATGTGGGATGTTTTGTTTTCCAGGATATCTTATTTGACTCCACCACTCATCTGGTGAAGAAGTTTGTTCTGCACACCAACTTCCCTGGACATTACAACTTCAACATGTAAGGCTGAAGGCATTTTTCTATATTATTATTCCCCTGATATTTATCTTATGGTTATGTTTGTCTGTGATTATTTTTGGATTAAACTGGAATGTTAATTTTCCTCCCCAGATATCATCGATGTGACTTTAGAATTCCACTCGTCATCAAAAAAGGTATGCGTGGCTGTCCTGAGCAGTGACCTATGAGTTAGTATCAGTGCCCCCCGCCCTTGCCTCGTTTAACGCGTGTTGCTTCTGGCTCGTCACAGGAGGAGCTGACTCTCAGCCAGAGGACTGCACGTTGACCACATACAGCAAGGTCAGATACGTATGGAATGGATGGTCATGACACGGCACAAAGCTGTTTACCAGATTAAAGCGGGAACTGCTTATAGTAGCTTGACTTATTGTAACGCTATTGGGATTTTGAGAAAGCGTCATTGCATTTAGCACGTAATTACATATTTATGTGCTTGCCGTCTCACTTGACAATTTCAACATATGATGCAACAGAAATGAAAACAGCACTCTGTTTTTATAGTATTCACGCATGGTGCTGTCAATTTATTGCAAAAAAGTAATTCTAATATAACAGTATAAAATATATTTTTATGTTAGTGGGATCAGATCCAGGAGCTACTAGGACACCCCATGGAGAAACCCGTGGTCTTACACAGGTACACACACACACACACACACACACACACACACACACACACACACACACACACACACACACACACACACACACACACACACACACACACACACACACACACACACACACACACACACACACACACACACACAGAAGAGCGATCACTATGCAGAGCTGCTTCCCCATTAAACAGCTTTTTTATGACTCATCAACATCTGGAATCTCAATGATGGGGAGCCTAATGCCACGCATGAACTAAAATATAAGCTGACATCACATTTTTATAATGGCAACTGTATTTTAACACCATTAGTCATCCATCAGTCAAACCTCTTAAGACCATGAGGGTAGATGTTAACTTTGTAGCCTTTCAAGCTCTTCTTAAGACTGAGAGGTTTGTAATCCACGTAATGCCAACAGCTGTGTTTAAAGAACCAGTAAACCTGATGCTGCAGAGGGAATTCAAACACAATGTGACTTAAAAAATGTGTTTTAGACTGAGTTTTGAGAAAGAGGGGGGCGTGTTATCCCCATGGTTACGACCCACGCCAGTACCGTCGTTGTGTGACTGTTATGAGCGTCACAATCCGTGAGGTTGTACATGTAATGTGCAACACACCGTAGTGTTATACTATATGTGTCCGGGAAGCCTTTCCCTCAGACGCGTCACGCGGGTGTTAAATAAATCCCTGCTCAGACCCTATCCACACACACACACACACACACACACACACACACACACACACACACACACACACACAGTCGCGTTATACAATAAGTGTCCAAAAAGCTAAACTTTCTGACAGCACAAACCGCGCTGCGGGTTCCCCTTGGTGGTGACGTCAGACTACCTCAGAAAAGGTTGTTGTGACGTCAGACTACCTCAGAAAAGGAAGTCTGACATCACAAAAATAATGCCACCTTTGTCCGCAGCAGAGACCATTGTCTTGGGAAGAATGGCAAAAACATTGGATTTTACCCCTTTTTTCTCTAATGCCGCTTTTCCACTGCATGGTACCAGCTCGACACGACTCGACTCGACTCAGCTCGCCTTTTTTGCGTTTCCACCGCAAAAACATGGTATCTGGTACCTGAAGTGGCTGCTTTTTCTAGTACCGCCTCTCTCTAGGTTCCAAGCGGCTGAGCCGATGCTAAAAGGTGACGTCGGCAGACGGCCGGCCACTGATTGGCCAGAGTGTGACGAAGTCACGAGAGCGACATGGCAACCATGCTGGTAACAGCCATAGCAGCGCCGCAGCCAACATATTCCACTTCTTCAACATGCCAGCTAATAATACGAACACGAATGCCATCGCATCGATGTTCTCCATTGTTGTTATGTGGGTTCTGTCCATGTGTGGGTTACGTAGGTGTTGTTTGCGTCGCGTACAAAAATACGTCACGGCCCTTTCGCGCAGCCGACCCCGCCCACGTCCCGGAGGTACTATTTGCGATGGAAAAGGACCCGCGCTGCTACCGTGTCGAGTCGTGTCGTGTCGAGTCGAGCTACATGTGCGGTGGAAAAGCGGCATAAGTTAGGGACTTATAACGGTAACGGTGATAAAATAGCATAGATTTCTATGTTGGTTATCATATATAATGTCCTACAGACCTAATATGACAATAGTCTTCCTTCAGACAAAAAACTTGAATGTGTAGTGATCTCATCAAGAGTGCGTTCGATCGGCAGGTCGTCTTCAGCCAATAACACCAACCCCTTTGGATCCACCTTCTGCTTTGGACTACAGAGGATGATCTTTGAGGTCAGTGTCCCCTGTGCTCGGTCATATTCAATATATGAATTCATATTCATATATCAAGCGTCACCCTCACAACACTGGGATGTTGAAGCCCATCTCTCTCCCACTCTCCCCTCCCTCAGGTGATGCAGAACAACCACATAGCCTCGGTGACCCTCTATGGCGCTCCCCGGACCGCCCACCAGGCCCGGGCCGTGTCCGGTAGCAGCACCCACTGAGCGGCTCCCGTTTGCCACTGGTTCCAGATAAGGATCGATCCCATCGGAACGCAGAACCCTGGAGAGCACTTTGCCCCGGGTAAAGTCAACCGTTGCGATCCATCGCTGCAGTCGCATTCACTCGCCTGATCTACGACTACCAGTACTTCCAGTCAGTCACAAATCTACCATCAAATACCCAGCATCTACATCAAACAGTGCCCTGCCAATATATAGAAACTGCATTATTTCGATACGTGTGTGCCACCTCAAAACCCCACTTATGTTCTCCAAGAGACAAAACACACGCTGCCCTTTTCAACACTTTGAAAAGGGCCCCCCCCCCCCCCCCCCACCGAGCATGGAGCCCACTGTGCAGAACGTTAGAAACAGGATGAGGCCTTATGATGGGGTCTTGCGTGTAGAGAAAAACAGAAAAAAAAAAGCAGAAACCATTTGAATGGACTTCAGACAGGACCCTCCTCTGACCAGAACCCTGGTCTTTAGCCGTCTCGATACACCTTGTATGTTAGATTCATTGGGCACTATCATATGTGGAGATCCTGGGATTTGGATAGCGGCCAGCAGGAAGTGGGACTCTCCACCACACAGTGTCCTCTGCCCGACCAGAATCACTGTCTTGTGGCCATCCCCAGTGGATTTAACATCAGCACCCTTGAAGTTGGATACTTGCTCTCAATCTACCACAGCAACCACGTCCAGACGTGATAAGAAAAAAAACCTGCGCCTGGCCAAGGAGACTAGTTTTATATGTGCAAGATAAACAGGCTGTGCAAAGGAATTGAACACAGCTGTCCTGCAAGATAAGAAACCTCAGAAAACACAGGCTACGCCCTGAAATAGTGGCCGTTCCGTGGCCGATGTCTTTAACCCCAACCCGAAGCTGAAAAAGTTAGAGAGGGGTGAGCAGGAAAAAAAGATTCTGGAACGGGACCGCCCCGAACCCTCTTGCCCAACCCTCTGGCTATATTCCCGCTTGCTCTCACAAACACATTTTTATTCACAGGTATAGAATCATGGTACACAAATATTATTGTCCATGCTCAAACGCAAACAGGCCCAGAAAATTTGAATGAGAATTTGCATGCATTTCGTTTTTTTAACGGAAATTCACATCCCACTTTTATTGTCCTTTATTTCTTTTGCTAGAATGTCGGCTCATGCTGCAAACAATATGCATGCACACACACGCACATAAACGCAATAATGCATGGTAACATGCTGGTTATGTGGGTTTACCAGAAATTGCATGAACTTGGTACATGGTTTGCAAATGACAGGGTCAAAGACAATAAGCACAAATTGGTCACATCTCTTTTTAGTTTTAACTGCATGCTTGAAGAAGCCACTGCCAGAGCTTCTCTATTCCCCTTTTGCTCTTTATGTTCTCACGTATTCTCCTCTCTCCAGTTACATATAGTTCTATCTGTTACTGTTTCACCGTACGGTCTGCCATCCTTTGGGTTTTATTAGTGTTCCCTAGCAGTTAGAATGGCGAGCGACTCTGTTTGGTTGTTGTTACGTTTCATTCTCATGCAGAAACTCTCGCGTTCTCCCACTGTGCACACATCAATCCGACCTGTGTTATTCATCTTCACTCAGAAATAGTTACCCAATTCATTTCCAATGACATGTTCATTTTTGGAATTGCCAAACATCATAGATGAATTTACCTGGTCATACTTAAACATAGTGTTTAATCTCCTGCCATCCATTGCAGTATTAGCAACATGTCTTATATACCCCTATTGTTGTACTCAAACAGCCGTCTTTGTATAAAATGCACTTTCAAACCGTTTCTGGGAAATTGAGGTCAATCACAATCCCGTACAAAATTTAACTGCAGAATGTGACCACAGTATTTAAGTACATGGAATTGATTAAATGATTTGTACCATTTTCACTGAATCCATGTTCCTTTGGTTGTTAGCTAAAGCAAGCCCTGTATGAGTGCGTCTCTGTCAATCCATTAGTTACCTCAGGGCCCACGGGCATGCACTCGTATGCAACGTTCACATCTTTTCTCGAATAAAACATCTCTCTAGGATATGCTTTGACCCGTTTCATGAGACATTTGTTTTTTCCAAAATTAATTATGTAATTATTACAGCAGTAGCTATAATTATATGAATTAATAACAACGGTAAATAGTAAACACTCAGCGTCCCAGAGGCTTGTCAACTGCACACGATTAGAATGTGAAAAGCTTTGTGATTTTTGAATTCTCATAATCCAGCAAACAAATATTATTCCACCTACGGCCAGGACATATATTTAGATTCAAAATCATTTCACTATGGCTGTGACATGACACAACCCCATACTACTACTTATAGTCACATGACCTAACTCGTGATCTCAGGGCAGTGCCCCTGTCCTGAGAATATTTTGTCCAGGGGCCCTGGTCGGGCCCTTTTGGAGACTGGCCCAACTCTAGGGACAAACGTCACAAGGCATTAGGAACAAATATTTTGGGCTAGCGCCTTTGGCTTTCATATTTCCATGTCAGCATGAATGAGGTCTGGATTTCTTCAAATGTTCCCTTCTATTTGCTTTTGTGCAATGAACATCAAGAAGATATGTTAGCTATCTAAATATGTAAATAACGCTTAACATTGTGCCTCATATCCTACCAGGCCAGTCTTTAACTACCCTTCCTTTGTCCTTCCTCCGTCCTTGTGTGTATATATATACATTTCGCGAATGCATTTGAACTGCATTATGTGTATGTGTGTGTGTGTGTGTGTGTGTGTGTTTTATGTGTGTGTGTGTGTAATGGAGCATGATGAGAAGTGAGGGACACCCTTGTTTCCCACTGTGGATTAAACTATCCATAGTTTCTTGTGGTTAGGTCTATACAACAAACGCTCCCATGCTCTTATTTCCTATTACTCCTGAGCTTGTCGGCCTGTCCATTGAAATGCATAACATGGAGATGTCTCGGATGGCTAAGTCATTGTATAATGTATGTAAACTATGTAATGCTTGTTAAGCTTGGACAATAATGTCGATTAACTCGTTTATCTGGGAGGTCATCTTTGCCTTGTTGATGGTACATTTAAGTTCAATGATGCTTTTGGATTCATTCATCATGAGTAAGAGAAAAATGGGGCTGAATTGGTTCAAAAGATATGGTGTTTATTTTCTCACTAGACCGATTCTTATCATGTCTGTTTTCTATTTGTTGAAGACCAGCCCTGCGTAGATTTGTGCTGTGGGAAGAAACTGAACATATCCAAGTACACCACAAGTACAAGTGGACAGTGTATTCTCAGGTGAACATAGCAGACCTTCCATCCTATTTCGTTTTGAAAGCTAAAGGAACACTTGACTGAAAACCTAAATCCATATCTTGAGGTCTTTGAGGCCACTTTCTCTTTTCCCACTGGAGATACTTTATGGATGAACGATTGATAATCATCGTTATTTCATATGAACAATTAATGTTCTGTGTAAACGATAATCTTAGTATAGAACTATGTATTGTCTTTGTATTTTGTATTCTATATTATACATATATGTATATCGCCCTTGTTTCCCTCAAAATATTTTCTTTGGTGAATTTCAGAACATTATATACCATCCCTGGAAATGGGCCGGGGGCTGATTTGTGGATCAAAGCAATGTAGTATTTTTACATTTTCATTAAGATGTATGAGGCTAATCTGATTAATCAGAGAAAAAGACAACAAACATACCATTAAGGGCCAACCAAGTTTAGCGCCACTGTTACTTTGCTTAGCTTGAATGCTTCCGGGAAACGCTATCATTACAGTTCAGTTCCTCTGTTAGGAGTGTGGCATTTTGACTTTCTTGGATCAACAGCTCATTATGCATTATGTTTGTAACATCTAAATTCAGTTTCTATCTGTACAACCGGAATAATAAAAGTAAATAAATGGATGTGAAAAAGTGCAAGGTGTTATTATTTCCCGTTGATGGATCCATATGAACGCCACTACACAGGGCTGGGATAAACACATCAAATTCTACAGGTACCGATTACAAATTGGACAATTACATTAGGACTGTACCCTTTGTTTCATCCTGAACTGCTGCAGAGACGGTCTGCTATTTCGTACAACAAGTTCATGTGCAATGTTTGCCCAGTATTTATAATGCATAACAAACAATGCATGATAACACCCAGTCCATCCCCATGATAACTCATCTGGGCCTCTCAACAAAGTGAGCACAGATGAAGACGGAGGACAATAGAAATCCTTTTATGGCACGATTTGTGTGAGAGAACAGGAAGCCCTTCTTGAAGGAGGAAATACGTTTGGATTTGAATCAAAATCAAAGCACTTTCTGCCCAGGGTACTCCTGGTCCTCATTTAAGAAATCCAATAAAGAGAAGAGTCCATGTGCAGACAGACAGCTCAGATGCAGAGATGAGGAATGTGTCTTTCAAGACAGAACTCATAACTTTTATGTGCAAGTACAACAGGAACCCACTTCAGGGATGTAGGGTCCATGCAGTCTATTGTCTCTGTTCTGCTGTGGGTAGGAAACACTTAAAACTTTGCTCAACATGTTATAATTATTTGTCCATTGCCTTCCTCACATGGCTGCATTGTCATTTAAAACAATAACACAAGACAGAAAATATAATTGCACTCATAACCTGCAGAGTTTGTTTTCACATTCTTAAATCAGTGTGCTTGTCCCCATTAAGACTAGCCTAAATAAACCCAAATAACCATGTCTCTTGTCAGTTTCAAAAAGGAAAAACATTCACCTGACTCGTAACTTAAAGCAGTTTAAAGGCCTGCTTTAAAGATGTCGACCTAGCTCCCACTCAGACCCCCCCCCCCCCCCCCCCCCCCCCCCCCAAAACAGACTAATGCTTCACAAACACATCCTCCAATCCATAGTCTGTAGTCTGTAATTCCTCTCCCTCCTTTGGGTCTACTGTTGCTGCTCTTCCTCCAGCTCTTCCTCCAGCTCCACCATCGCTCCACCGGAAGGCTCCCGTCGAGGGAGTCCCCCCGGTGTGGCAGCGGAGGTGGGGATCGTGGAGGAGGTTCCACATGAGCCAGATCTGGGGAGGAGTGAGGCTGTGGACCACCATGAGGTCCCTGTAGAAGCAGGGGTCAAAGGTCTGGAGGTGGGGCGCGGCGGACGGCCGGGGGATGCCAAACGTCCGGAACCCCTTGTGGGGGTAGGGCTTGACGGCGATGCGCTGGAGACACATCCCTAGGAAGACGTCGTCGATGGGGAACAACTCCACCTGGGGACGACATGTGGTGAGAAGACGAAATCCTGATCTTAAAAAGGTCACATATACCACCGGCTGTGAATGTGATTAACCGTTACAAGCCAATTCAGAAAATCTGCCTCTTCTGACATCACAAGTGGGCGTGTCCACCTAGATGTGTGCTTGATGGATCAGTCTAACAGCCTACCCAGTGGACTGTAGCAGACGTTTCTCATCTATCCGTCATGCATCTAGGGGGATACGTGCACTTGTGATGCCAGAAGAGGCAGATTTTCAGAATTGGCTTGTAACGGTTAATCACATTCACACCTGGGGGTATAATATGTCCCCTTTAATCCAAACACATTCATGGTCGTAGCGGACAGAGTCCCTACCTGTTGACACGCAGCGCTGAGTCTGCGGGCCGTGTGGCCCGACATGACGAACCCGCCCCCTCCGGCGTAGGACGGGTACAAGCCGCCGCCGTACATAAACTCTGGCACGTAGTACTTGGAGGTGCGCTTGCGGATCGGCTTGGCGTGGACGATGATGTCACCGATAAACAGATCCTCGCTGGCGTTTTTATCCTGCAACATCTCCAGGATGTTCTCGATATTCACGTAGACGTCCGCGTCGCCCTTGAAGATGAACCTACCAGTAAAGTAAACTGAGTTTTTCACTTTGAGCGTCACAGCTTCATTTAAAAAACATCTTACAAGCTTCATTTAAAATATAAATAGTTTTTTGTGGATTTAAATCACAAAGTGATAAGAATACATGATATTACATAGATTGGTGTTTCTAACACAGTAAGCCCATTGAGTTTGCCCACACCATCCCTCCTTAATCTCCCACTGACCTGACATGTGGGCAGCTGCTATTGACCCACTGGAGGAAATGAGTTTCCTTCAGCGTCAAGTTGAAGAAGGTGTCCTCAAAGTCCCAGAGCAGGATGTCCTTGTAGGCGTTGCTCTCGTAGAGCAGCAGGCGGTCCCACAGGGGCAGGGCGCTCTGGTTCCGGGGTACCCCCAGGAGGAACACCGTACGGAGGGTAACGCCGTGCTGGGACGGCCTCTCCCGACCCCACGTCTGACGCACCACCTGTCAAAGGGCAGGAGATGAGGCGGTGCTTGTAGGACATGAAGGAGCTACGTAGCAATCATGGATCTACTAATCATAATAATATTTTATAACTGCTCAATCCATGTATGGTATTTGTCAATCCTTGCAAAATCCTTTATACAACGTTATCGTTTCTTATTTATCTTCATTTACAGCATGTATGTTTAAGGCATCCTTATTTCTACATTAATTCATTTCAACAATAATACACACTACATAATACAGAGCTCATCTTACCTGGCGCTTGTCAAAGTCTGCGGCGACAGATTTGACTGCAATGAGCATGTAGGGTCCGTCGGGCTCTCCCTCTCCCATCATGCATTTCTGAGGCTGATCGATGCGCAGCCCGAAGTCTCGGTTGTCCTTCTCCCTCAGGTAAGCCTCAAAGTCAAACGGCGGCATCGTCGGCTTTACGTCACCCGAGTTATTTGTCGGAGTGACTCTCCCCCGCAGCCCTTTGCGTTTCCTCTTAGTTTTGGCGAGTGGCGCCTGACTGGGTTTGACCTTCCGCTTGGGGTCAGGCTGCCGGGCTCTGGCGTCGGGCTGGGTCTTGCAGGCGGGGACCTCCGGGCCTGCATGAGCTACCTGTATATTCAATACAGGACCATATTGTTTTATCAAGAGGCTGTACAAAACACGAAACCCAAAGAGAATGTGCCGTTGTGATACGCTCAGTAGCAAACGTGCACTTGTGATGCCAGAAGGGGCAGATTTTCTAAACAGCTTGTAAAAGACATACCTTGCCCATACCAACCTCCTTTTCTACTAACCTAGCTGTGTGCCATAATATCCAGAGCCACCAGTGCATATAGCTTATGGTTTGAACAGGTCATGTTTATTCTGCCGCTTACTTGAGACCCGGAGCCGGTTCTGGTCCTCACCGCTCCCAGCAGAACCCGGCTGGAGCTGGTGGAGCCCTCGATCTCCAGACGCCACACGGTTCTGTCCCAGCCCGACTGGAGCAGAACCTTAGAGCATGATTCACTGATTCAATGAAATAATGACCAATAATGTATTTACACTTCATGCATTGCCGTGCCACCTGTTGATTTTGAATGGTGCGTGGATACCTGTTGAGTGTAGAGGAGCAGGCAGAAGAACAGCAGCAACACCATGGTGAACATCACGTCTCTTTGGACGTGAAAGATCTTCCTCAGCACCCTAACCTTCCTCATCATCATCCCCCTTGGTACCTTTTCTGAAGTAAAGAGGACTCAAAAGGAATGGATGGACTGGTGCTGTTCATTCAACTTTATGGACACATGTTTTTAACAACTGATTTGTTGTCCTTTCCGTGTTGTTTCTTGGTAGGACATCATCTTCTGTAACGGTGTGTCACTCAGCTAGTTGTCCATCGTCATTTGTTGAGTTAAAGTCACCTGGTACCCCCGTCCATGACAACAGAAGGAACCTATTCAACAACGAATAAAACACATAAGGAGGCGGGAGAGAGACCTCACGTAGGGCCACTGCCTTACATCCTGAAATCAGCAGCAACTCATTCACCCAGGAGGATAATGGACCTACAACAATCCCAATGACGTAACGACCAAAAGCCAAAGTTATACAAAGTGGGGAAAGGGGGGGTCTAGTCGTCTCTGATTGTGCAATTAGGCACACCTGTGCAATTGGACGGACCTACGCGGCACAGCTGTGCAATTGGGCACACCTACGCGTCGCACATGTGCAATGAGGCACACCTATGCACACCTGTGCCAATTGCACAAACGGTTGCCCCGTCCCAAGGGCAACATATCGTCTCAATTTCTCGCTGCTTGGCGTTAAATAAGCGCCTGGTTTAGATCCGACCAGGTGAGTAGACTACATCCTCATCCTCTAAATGTCCTGCTGCCGATAGCTCCACAGTTAACTTGTATGCTACAGATAACTTGGCCAATTATATAGGTCTAATAGACAGGCGTGCTCTACCTCCAAACCCCTGCTTGTGCGGTTGCGTCTCCAGAACCAAACTGCGCTTGTATGCATTTTAGAACATTAGTAGAACATTTGCTAATCATATCATTTTATTATTGACTTTCACAGCGCGATGATATCAAGTACTGTTATACGTATGCAAATGATTGTCCGTCCACATTGATCTTCACCCGACATCTCCGTTTGTTGCCCTACGTTACATACATTTCCATAGTAGGCTTTGCAAAGAATGTGTAATGCCCATGCATGTACCAAACGGAGCCAGGTGTACAACAGATGCCACCTTTTTGCACATTACGCTTTGGCTTCTTGCAAATCATGCATAGGCTACTTACCAAAAAGAAGAAGAAAAAACCTTGGCCGAGAAGATAATTTATGTGGAAACGATGTTTCCACACAATTTTTGAAAGCTTTCAAAAAGTGACAACCAGGGTGAAATTGATATCCATGACGTTCTGTGAGTTGAGCTTCGTCATATGAACATGTTCTAAAGTTGCTGAGGTCCGCTGCCCGTCTCCCACGTGATGTGGCCGAAGCGAATCGATGCCAGATGCCAACACAGCAGCAGACGCGATTTGGATGTGCTCCTTTCCCTGTTCGCTGGGGTTGGAGGCAGTGAAGTAAGCATATAAGTGTACAT
Source organism: Gadus morhua (assembly GCF_902167405.1). NCBI lineage: Eukaryota > Metazoa > Chordata > Actinopteri > Gadiformes > Gadidae > Gadus > Gadus morhua. The sequence goes on along the minus strand of NC_044056.1, from coordinate 16,409,003 downwards.
GATGTTCTCTCGGCTTAGAGGCAGCGAAGGCAGCAAAGAAAAGAACATTCACAAGTGGAAAGGGAGGGGAGTTGACATGGTGGAGAACGCATTGTATAGCGCACCAGAGAGGACGCCAGATGTCGTGCCTAGGCTATGGAGGAAGAAGAGCACATTGAGCATGGAAAAAGTGGGAGGGCTTGGGGTTCAGGGTCAAACCCAAAGCACTCCACTGCAAATGTTCCCTATTACTAACAGGAAGGCCAAACCAGTAAATGTAGGAGATACCATTTTTTTTGAAGTGTTAGACAAGACAATGCTGACATATTTAGGAAGCACTTATTAATACGTTAAAGGCTTTACATCTTACTAACACTCATCGTTGTTCTGTACAACCATTTAATTTTTGATAGCCCTTTAAATCAACTATGTATTTTAAATAATTTCTGAATGCGTCTTTTAAAGGGACAGAGAAGGTTGACAATTATAATTACAAGTCACACAAAAATTGATCAAAGATGGGACTGAGACTTGTATGAGAATATTATAAGTACATTTATTAGACCATCTCTTACACAATCCAAAAAAAAAAAAAAATCCCTATTTACAATCTAGAAAAAGGGTTATCAACAGTCCGTAGGTCCCTTTGAAATATTTGTTGAACGAACACACACACACACACACACACACACACACACACACACACACACACACACGCGCACACACACACAGGCTAACTGTCCTATCTGACTTTCATACTTTTACATTTGAACTATTTCAAGACACTTTATAAGAATCTGACTTCCAAAGCTTGATTACAACACTGGTGATGCTTGCAAGAGAACAGATGACAAATACTCATACTGCAGATACGCAGTGGAAAACAAAGAGCTAGAGCTTTAAGGAAAATAACTGGAAGTATCGCAGTGTCTTGATACACTACTACTATCGGAACCGTATTGGACTCAATTGTTTGGACTCAATCACCCAAAACAGTGTTCTGGATATTTCACACTGTGCCATTCTCTCCTGTTATTGGACGCAGATGACGAGTTGCTCTCTGACCACGGCTTTGGGAAGAAGTCCCGTTTCCTAATTTCTTCTCCAGATGGGCTCTCTAACCATCACGTCTTAGTTTTTCCCCAGAGCAGACAACCAAAGGTAAACATTTACCAAACATATGACTCACACTCGCACCATGTCTCATACAATTCCATGAATTTAAATCGAAACAATCACCTCGTCTATCGCACAAGTTGAACTCTGAAACTAATCGCAACCCTATCTTGTGTCACTAAAGTGTCTCGTGTGATATATATCCGTCCTGTATATGCATGATGGACCGTGGCATTCGCAGCACGACCTATTGAGAATGAGAGGCTGTGACAGCAACGGCCCGCTTGGTGACCCTCCATTCTCTCCCCCTTGTCCCCCCTCAGGAAGAGGCGGCGCCGGCCTTCATGATCTTAAAGAGCGTGTTGACGTTGTTCGTCTTGATGGCATCACGGCAGGCAGAGATCACCTGGTTCTTTGGCTTACCCACTGGGGAGAGAAGGAGAGAAAGACAGGTAAGACATTAGTATGTATTTAGATGTATTAATTTGTTTTGTTTTAGAAGAGGGCTCCTAAACCGTTGTTGGGGGGGGGGGGGGGGGGGGGGTGCATGGTAGTGCACAATGTATTTTTTTTTTGGGTGTCTGAATCGAGTAAACAGAAACTGTAGGACCATTCATTAATGTGCCGTTGCTGTATAACAGTTCTCCAGCAGCTTAAGCATTGTGGCAATGCAAACTAAATAATCTATAAAAAGGAATCTATAACACACCATCGTAGAATACTTATTATGTTCTCTGATCGCTGATCCGTAAGGTCATGACAAAATGTTCATGTTGGGATGGGCATCACGTTTAGCAAACACAAACTGCTTAGTAACAGCCATTTGATAGGCTGTGAAATACCTTAATTCAGACATTAGGCATGTGGGCGACTAATGGATCCCAATCAAGACTTAATTTGAGATAAACTTGAATTATATGGATGCGTGTGTGTGTATATATATATATATATATATATATATATATATATATATATATATATATATATATACCAGAGCTGTCAAGCGATTAAAATATTTAATCGTGATTAATCGCATTAATGTCATAGTTAACTCTAATTAATCGCAAATTATTTTTCTATGCTAAATATCCCTTGATTTTTTTGTCCCATAATTCTTCTCATTTTAATTCTCTTATTAACATGGTGAAGTGCATCGGCTTGCCTTGTGCAAATGATTTTTTATTGATAACAACATTGGCATATACACTGATCAAAACAGGACGATACAAAAAAAGAGCCTATAGTGCAATTAAACGACTGCTTTGAACAAATGTCATTTGAACATAGCAGTCAGGCTACTGCTTCTTTGTTTTGAGCCAAAGAAAAAAAAAAAAAAAAAACTTTTTTTTTTTTTTTATAAAATAATTGCGTTAATCGCGCGATAAAAAAATTAACGTCGTTAAATTTGGTTTGCGTTAACGCCGTTAATAACGCGTTTAACTGACGGCTCTAATATATACACACACACACACACACACACACACACACACACACACACACACACACACACACACACACACACACACACACACACACACACACACACACACACACACACACACACACACACACACACACACACACACACACACACCTCGCAGTCTCCCAGCCCGTTGGATGGCCTGGTTGACGCACTTGAGGCGGGCCAGCAGTGCATTGTGGTTGTTGGAGCGGATCTTGTACTCGTTGACCAGGTCTCGGTTCACATCGTACAGCTCCCGGTAGCGCTTCTTCATGGTGATCCTGGAGGGGAGCGGTAGGTCACAGGAGTGAGGACCGAGTGGCATGCATAAAAGAAGGGTGGCGAAGGAGTTGGACACATAAGGACAGGTAGACATGGGGGACAGAAAAAGCAAGCAATTAGTTCGAATGAGAACAAAGGAAAAGACACTAGAGAGGTAGAGGCCACAAAAAGTCTGTAAGTAAGCAAGAACACTACAAAAACACCCAGAATAAGCATCGACACTACCTGGCGGCAAAAGCGGATGTAGCACTATTGGCTGCATTTCCAATGCAGTATTGTCATGCAACACAAGTATGAAAGGTGCTGAAGACGATAGCGCAGCAGGGCAGGGACTCACATGTTCCCCATGAGGCGGGCGTCCTCGGCCTGCACCAGCATGTTCCTGATGTAGTTGGAGTGGTCAGCAATGGCCGCCGTCAGCTTCTGGTGTACACAGTGGAACTCATCCACCTGGAACGCAACACAGATCAAAGGATGGAGGATTGTTATGTCTGAAGTGGTCAATGAGAGCGGACCTTGCTCCCCTCATGAGGCATTGAGTATGATGGATCACCTTGTACCTCAGTGAGAGTTGTGCGGAGCTCTTTGAAGTAGTCTGGAAAGTCGACCTCAGCCGACAGGTCCTCGATAGCCAGGAACGAGGCCAGCGATTGGATGAGATCCCCTGCCAGGTCGATGTCATCTGTGCTCAAGGTGATCTGATTGGACAAAACAGTGGTGCGTTCAGCAACTGCCCGACTGTTGACAGGTTTCTGATCAGAGCCCCTTCATTGTATGTGACCATGATTGAGTGTGTACCTGTCCACTGCTGGTCATGCTGATGGACAACAGTCCTCCTCCTCGTAGCGATGTGAAGGTGACATCTGGACTGTTTGCTCCCTTTGGGAGCAGGAAGTTCTGGTTGAGCCACATCACCACCTGGAGAGGTGAAAGTGGAATGATGCAGGTTACATATTTTGAATGTTTCGTATTAGGCCATTATTGTCGACATAACGCTGCCCAATATGTATGATAGAATTGGGTAACATTAAATATCAATCATATTTCAGTACGTGGCCATAACAAGAGTAATCCTCATGCCCTCATGCTTTTGCCACCTGTTCATCGGTAACTGTAAATATATTGTGACGTTTACCCGCTGGGACCGGTCGTTGATGCTGAAGGTGACCCTGCCAGTGGGCGGGGCCACCGAGGGGTCCGCCCCCATGACGTACATGGAGAAGCGGGGCAGCTGACGGGTGATCTCAAACACGTGGAACTGGGTACTGGGGCGCAGGACAGTGGGTGGAGAAAAAGAACACAAGCACGAAAAACAACACATTTTACAATAAATATTTGTACATACCGTACTTTAATTAATATTTCCATTTAAAACAAGTTTTATTTTATTTATTTTTGCCAACTTAAATAGTTTTTCTAAATCTGGCAGTGTATTTTATGTAAGATGGAAACTTTTTGATTACAGAAGTAGTATTGTTGCAATACATCCATTTTGATTGAAACTTTAAACTCTCATGCACACACGCCTACCTGTTCTTACCCCCGACAAAGGCCTTGATGTGCAGGTCTACCGGTATGTCCTTGGGAGGGACTATGGGCACACGGACACAGCCTGAGAGCTTTTGTGCGCTGGGGTGGACCACGTGGCTCTCTCCCTCGAAGATCCCCTCGGCGAAGATCAGCACTGAGCGGATAATGGTCTCTGAAGGGGGATGGACCACACGTTGAGGGCTGTGTCTGAGACTCTTCTTCATCATCACTACACCCTCTGGTGGGGACCCCCCAGCCCCTTCAACCATGTTGCCAATTGGCCACCCACCACATTTTACACTGATATTGCAGCCTATTTCTTTTACATTTGTTGTTGTCCTGTGCGGTTGTTTTCGTATTTTACAGAGCACTTCCTTGTGATTCTGCTGTAGTCCAGCGTGTGACTGGGGTGTGTGTCTGGAAGTACCGTTTGGCGTGGAGATGCTGAGTTCTACATGGGCCTTCTGGGCCTCGGTGGCGGGCCGGACAGACAATGCCGTCTGGAGCTGAGTGTTGGCTGGTATCACACCCACCTCGCTGTCCGTCTCTGTCACACCCTGAAACACAAGTATAGAAACGGTGAAGGTATCAATATAGTCAACATGATACGACCATTTCTTTTTTAATCCCATTCAATACAGCCCATCAATTCAATGCTATTCTGAAAGTACCACAACCACCACCACCATCATCAGAGATTGCTCACCTTGGCATTCTCGTCGTAGTTCCGTAGTTCCAGCAAGAGGTTCTGCCTGCGCTGGCTGAGCTCTCTGACCAGGTCCTGCTCTACACTGGACTCCATCAGGTTCCCCTTCAGCTCCTTACTGGCTGGAAGGTAGCCTCGCACTGGAAGACGTACAAACCTGCATGAGTCATGTACAACCCCTCACCCTTACAACTCCCGCCCAGTTGACTACAGATGTTAATTTGCTTATGACTATATCTGGGGCAATTTATTTATTGTTCATTGTCCCAGTTTAATAAACATATGAATAACCTCAAAATGAACGTTCATATGGCCCCTCTCTTTTTGAGTTAAGTTAAAATCTTATGGTCCAGTGTGTAGCATCAAGGTAGCCACTAGCGGTGAGGTTACCGATGGCAACCAACTAATATCCCACTCACCCCTCCTTTCCAAGGACTAAGGTATGTAATGGCCTCTATTGCGTAACTGGCCACTAGGTAATCATCTACGACACTATTGAGTAGCCAAGTGTCAAATGATGAGGTTCCTTGATCGATTTATATTCTATCAATATGCTATATAGTCTGTTCCAATTTAGGTCATAATTACAACAATTACAATTCTCCATTACAGGTCCTTCTACATTGAACATGTTTGTTCCGTTCGTTTTTCCCTCGTCAATAGAATGGTCTGCCCACTTATGGACTGTACACAGATGCTTTAAGTACTGGCTGCAGTCTTAGTGTAAGACTGACAATTTATTGTACAACATAAACTGTACCAAGACCAAAACAGGTTATGGTTTACCCTCTCCCTCCGTGGAGGTGCAGATGAGTTGGACCTGCCCGTCCATCCGGTAGTCCCCCTCCACCACACCGGCCACCGACGAGGAGAAGTTGTCTTTGAAGATGACATCGCCCGTGCGGTCGCTACGGGCATCGATCTGAAAGGAGAAAAGAAAGCCTGTATGAGGAAAGCATTGGTTTAACCGTCTGGGTTCTAGTAGCTGGTGTAACAGCCATTGTCTATACATGGTGATACGTGGACACGTCTAAGGACCTTTCCGTTGGACCAGCCGGTGATCAGTTCTACCACTCCATCACCATTCAGGTCAAAGGCGTGGATGCTCATCGCATGATTCTTGGACTGGAACAGGGATCAGAACTGAGTTTAGGTTATGTTAAGTCAGTAATGATATTAAAGGATAATAGTTATCCTATTTTTCCATTTTTTTAACAGATTCTCAACATAACTCGTAAGTTAGTCATAAATTATTGCAAGAAACATAAAACATTTCCAAATACAAAAGCATAGGATGGATGTTTGCAGTACCTTGATTCTCCAGTAGCGGGCCGTCCGGTCATAGACTCCCACTGTACCATTGGCTAGGGCATAGCCAAACCGGCTACCGTGCATATGGCACAGCGAGGTCACTGTCTGACACACAGGGAAAAGACGTGAAACGGAATCCAGTATCATCAATGAACTATGTTCACTCTATTTTACTAAATGTATAAACATGCTCCTGCTTTTTACCTCATTTTCTGACATCTCGGAAACAAGCTTGTCTTCTTTGAAAACCCTGATGTCAAAATCCTCAGACCCGACTAAGAGCTTTGAACAGAACACACACACAAATACACATGATAATACACACAATAGTATACGCAAAACATTATATACACACTACAGCACATGACTACATAACTTATTTGCTTCATATTGTATGCACTCATATCAAATGTTATGAATGAAGGACATGGTTCATCCCATATTGACACCTGTCTCACCTCATTCTTCCCGTCTCCGGTGAAGTCACAGAGCACCAGCGATTGAACATTATCACCAGTAACCTATGATTAAAAATTAATTAATGGATCAACTAAAGTTGAATCAAGTACAATGAATATGCAGTATGCTATAGCTGAAGCAGGCCTCTCAAAGTCAAATAAAAGGCATTTGTATCATTTGAAGCAAAGGTGTCCAAACATGAAGCATTACAAGGCAATCAAATTCATGCAGAATATTTTATTTAAATTAATAGGTGAATAGTATGACTCTGGATATGTCATTAAATATGCAATAGCATATGCCACAAAGTCTAAAGTTTAGGGACATGGGATAACAAGCCTTTAAAATAAAGTCCCTTTTGATTAAGATGTTGACTCTTTTTGGATGGCTCCAGAAACAAGTACTGAACTGAATGAGGTCAACAACTATCTTTATAATCACTCACTCATGTACATTAGTCATCATGATGGAAGACAACGCGCACTAGGGCCTCGAGGTGTAGAGAGCTGATAAAGGTAACCAGCCCCATCATTAAATCAGTCATCTGCACAAGGAATGATGTCATTAAGTCTGGGGTTTCAGGTATGTGAACTGCCAATGAGGTACTAGCTTGGCCCATACCGTCCAGAACAGGTCTTTGCCCTCATAGTCGAAGCCTTGTATGGCACAGTTCCCACCGATGATGGCCAGGGGAGATTGGATGTCCCCTAGTTTTCCCAGCACAATTGCGTTGGCCCCATCTGTAACCTAGACAAGAAGAGGAGCCAGAACACAATAGATAAAAAACATACAACCTGTTGTGGTTTGAGTGCACTTCAAATAGCTTAACATGGCCTACCCAATGAATTTGTCTTACAGGAACTAAATGTGCAAAAAAGTAATAAATTAAACATGTTGACCACTGTTCCAGTTAAATCAGTAGAGCACATCAGCTGCATTTTCATTGATTATCTTAATTACGGATATTTTTGTCAGCATGTTGTTTTGAATAAAATACTTATGTTAGTTCCAGGCAACCGGAAGTATATATCCTAGAAGTTGGAAATAAATGCAGTAGCCCCCACTCATGGCTGTCAAATATTTTGAAAATGTTTTGATGATTTGGTTATTCCTCAAGCCTTTTGTTAGGCCTCAGAAAGCAATGGCTGTAAGCATATTTGTTTTTCATTATTGTATAGTTTCCTATTTATATATTTTAAGAAGTATTTATCAGTTCTTGTTAGCATGTGTTTAGTTTGAAGGGTTTCCTATGTTGAGGAGTAGGAACATAAATATTAAAAGCAATGTGGTATAATTACGGTATCATAATAACCAACATTTTGCGTTTTGTGGATTCGATTTATTAATATTTTGTTGTATGATCAAATGAATGCTATGCCTAATTATTGCATTCATTTCATACGAGTCATGTGAATCACTGGATTTGTTGGAAATATTAAAGGAGCAAGTGAGTCATTTCCTGGCTCATGAATTGAGTTTGGTTTATGTGCACTCACACTTCAACACATTGTGGGAAGCAGCAAAGCATTCTTAGATACTAGTGTGGGAGGTAAAATGTCTAGGTGGCCCACCTCTCTGTAGAATATATCAGCGTTGTCGTGGACGTCGTAGGCCAGCAGGTTGGTCTGAGAGCCAACCAGTAGGGTGTCCCCTGCGGTGTCAGGCCCCAGGGAGCCTGCAGTCAGGCAGCTAACCGCCTGGTTGATGTTGAGCAGGGAGATGTCAGAGTCCTGTGTGCTCTGGCTCAGCCGGTGCGCGGCAGGTCGCTGTCCACGGGTGTGGGGGTTGTGGATGAACACCTTGTGGAGAAAGGTGATGAGCAAGTTGAATGGTGAGATGTTAGTTATGCATGAATAGTTTATTTTTATCACCATTTGAAAAAAAGATGACGCGATATCAATAAGTGGACGTTAATTGTTTTGATCATAAGGTGACCAATAATAATAACATGATGACCAATGAAAAACACTTACCTTCCCTGCCTGAGTGGCGGCTGTCAGACATGGATGAATCCCATCAAACTTTCCAACAGTAACCATGCGAGGGTTGATCTTGTGGTTCAGCTTCAGAGTAAATATTGGAACCAACATGGTCGCTTACTGTGTGGGCTAAATGACACAGAGAGACCTACCTATGAATGAATATCCGGGGAACCAGAAATAACATTTATAAAAAATAAACCCAGAACTGAATATTTGCAAAAGAAGACAAACGATAACTAACCCAGTGAACTAAAAAGCGACCAATGGTTTGTCCGGTCTAATGTAATTAAAGGCTTACTTGAGTTGACATGTGGCAATGACTAAATGTTTCTGTTGCCTAGCAACAGAGAACAACTAACCAAAGCCCTTCATCTCTTTAATCTCCTTTAACACTGCGTACATGTTTTGCATTGAAACAGTGTACGATATGACGGAGACAAAGGCATTTAATCACACGCTTTTTCATACTTATGGGACTGATACGTTATATGAATCTGCTAATGCATCTGTTTATCGCAGCTATTGGTTAACGTTACTGTGGCTAACTTGTTACGAAATTGACTCCATTCCATTGAATGCAAGATGCACAAACATGTGAACTATTAAGGTACATAATTAATCTCACCAATGTTCCGATTTATAGATGGCTTCACTGGATGTTTAAAGAGGAGATAACCACTTTTCCACAGCGAGCTGGTAAACCTATGGTAAACACGCTACAGCAGAGCAGCGAGCACTAACCAATCGGTTAGCACAATCAAGATCAACTTCCGGTCCATTTCTTTTCAAAGTAAAAGCAGTTCGGTTAGTTTTGTCGAGTTAATATGCTGACATTGGATTACAAATACTAAAAAGTATTTACGGTCTCGAATTGAGTTGAATTAAGTTAAATACAATAACGGAATTTCATAAAGTCGTGTTGAGCCTATGCTCTGTAGACCCAGGACGAGTAGCCCTAACGTTACAATCATGCTGCACCAAATGCTGCACTGACTAACTACACCTGGTCCATACAACCCTTCGTAATTCGGTCTGTCTCTGAGTTCATCATTAGCATACTAGCCCAGTAGTTAAAAGTCTACGGACGACACAGATTTAATATAACATGTAACCTCTGGCTCCGCCAATAGATGGCGGTCGACGGGTGGCACAGTACAGCCGCTGGAACCGATTATCTATGATGAGGAGACCACAGCACTGAGTGACCGCGTGCTTCGAACAGGTGAGCGAATGGTAAACGTAAACCTTGTTATGTAAACTTATGATATGTCCAGGTAGTGGACATATCTAAGGCGGACATATCTTAGTGATGTTTAGAAGCTTTTATTTCATTGTAAATTGCTAAACTAAAGGAGCTAAAAGACTCTTGTTTACTAATTTACCTTTTTTGATACGTTTGGGGGAGGCTTAATGGCCTTTATTTGGAGGGAACATGGTTAGATTTAAGCATGCTTTATTTGAAGAATATATAAGCTATAGGCTGTGATTTTATTGATAACATTATTGGAATAACTTTTGATCAGCATTGACTAAAGATATGTTGATTATTTTAAGATATGAGTTATGAAAAGGGATTTGAAATTAGAGTTTATACTACCACACCTAAAAGGAAATAGGTTTAAGAAATATTCCAAATAAATGAGACAGTCAGAACCGAGACTGAAAAAAAGGAATCCTCGTCGAGACCACTTACCTCCTTACCTGTTTATGAGACACAGTATAGCTTCTATTTTGATATGATCATTTTGCATTGCAGTGTAACAACACTGTAGGATCCAAATTTTCCATATTGTTTACTTTAATTATAGCCTTTCACTTAAAAATCACATAAAGCTGAATTGAATGAAAACGAGAACCTAACCCAGAGAGGAGTTGTGATTTTGATGATCGACCTTTGTTTGCTCTTAGCAACAGCGGTACCAGGCGTCCAGCGGAAGTAGTTCAGCGGAGCGCTCGAGCTGGGGTGTGTGGTCTGACCAATGCTTGGAGGTAGGCAGGGGCAGTTCCATTGACCGCCTTGTATCATCATCTTGAACCTGATGCGATCTACTACAGGGAGCCAATGGAGGTCACAGAAAAGGGGGCTCACATTGGAGAATTTTGTTAGGTTGAACACGAGTCGTGCTGCAGCGTTCTGGATACGCTGCAAAGGTTTGATCACAGAGGCCGGGAAGTCTAGCCATGAGAGAGGTGCAGTGGTCGAGGCGGGAGATGACCAGCGCTTGGACCAGGAGCTGAGCTGCTTCCCTCGTGAGGAAGGGCCGGATCCTGCGGGTGTTGTAGAGGGCATATCTGCAGGATCGTTCCACCGCGGTGATGTTCGCGGTGCAGCATATTGCTAGCTTAGTAATAATAATGGATTGAATTTATATAGTGCTCAAAGATGCTTTACAGTGAAGGGGGGACCTCACTAACCACCACCAGTGTGTAGCACCCACTTGGGTGATGCACTGCAGCCAATCTGCGCCAGAACGCTCGCCACACACCAGCTTGAGGTGGAGAGTGAGGGAATCAATGAGTCAGCCAATTATATAGGGGGATGATTAGGGGGCCAGATTGAATGGGCCAGGAAGCCGGGGAAACCCCTACTCTTTGCGTTAAGTGCCCTGGGATATTTTATGACCTCAGTGAGTCAGGAACTCGGTTTTACGTCTCCTCTGAAGGACGGCGCCTTCCACAGCACAGTGTCCCCGTCACTGCACTGGGGCATCGGGATTGATGTTTAGGGCACACTCACACTAGGCAAGTTTGCCTGTTCCGTGCTACAGGAAGATTCAGCACGATTCCCCCCCTCCCCGTTCCCCCCGCTGGCCCGTGGTCACACTGCTCCCAAAGGCCGTGGCCTGGGCACGATTGCTCCTTCATACATGCGTCATCACGTCGTAATACGATAAATATTTTATCACCAAGCGTGGTGTCCAGCTAGCCTGGCTCCGCCCGCCTAAGTACTTCCGCTCAATTTGAATTTCCCTTCAGTACTAGGTCTGGACCTGCTCTATGTAATTTGGTTTTCTGCGCTATCACAGCGTGCGCCCAATCAGCGAACAGAGGGCGTGTCTGAGAACAATGACGATAAAGTCGTGTGCCAGTTTGAGTTGTTTTAGGTCGGTAGTAAGAAGACAATGGAGAACGATGCGAGCGAAGCTATTCGGTCTGTTCTGGCAACGCTGCCGAATATTGAGAAGTTAAAGCCGGACATTTTCGTGCAGACGCGCAAGGTGTTTGGTTTGTGTACAACCTGCGTTTGAGACACCCGCCTTCAAGTGAGTTAACGTTTGTCAATTGATTAGGTCCAGACTCTCTGTACAAATGAAATGAAGTGAAGTACGAGAGTCTGGTAGAACCAGGCTAGTGTCCAGCTGCGATTGAATGCCGTCGTCTGCCAAAATTTCAAGTAAACACTCGACTTCACTATCGCACCAACGTAAACCCACTCGTGAACCGCTTGCCGCCATTGTTTAAAATGATTGTTATGGACCTATAAAGAAAGAAGTGTCACGCAAGGACTACGTCATCCAGCTCACGTTGCGTATCCGCGCGTCATCTCATTAGCATCTGTACTTTGGCCACGGCACACCTCTCCCAAGTGTGCTGTGGCCAAGGGGCTGTTCCGTGCTGGAATACGGATGGCGTGGTCACACTAGCCAAACGTTCTAGACTTTAGTATGCAAATTAGCTCGGGCACGGGGCCGCGGCCCTAGTGTGAGTGGCCCCTAAGGCCAGAGGGAAGAGTGCCACCTATTGGCCAACATCCGACACCACTTACATCACCTGGTATTCCCAGGCGGTCTCCCTTCCAAGTACTAACCAGGCCCGGCCATGCATAGCTTCCGAGATCAGGTGTGTCCATGTTGGTAAGACCGTAGTAAAGTCGTCACAAGTTTCAGTGGATTGGTACCCTAGGGATAACAACTCAGTCTCAATGAAACCCCTACCCCCTCCTTCCCGCGAAGAATAGAACTCTCAGCTTCTTCATTTATTTATTTTCAAATTCCAGCTGAAACATGAGTTCACTGGGTCTTTAAGTTTGAGCTTGCTGCTGGGGCATCCAAATTTCGAATCACAGGTCAAATATTCAATCAATAAAGTTCTAACTTATCTGGATTATGTCAGAGCCATTGTTTATCTGGGCATGATTGCGCTATTAATATCCGTGACAGCTTTTTCTCTCATCAATGATCAAGGAAATCAAGCTAAAATACATAAAGCAACATGAGCAGCCACAGATATAGCAGAGTGCAATATCTCTGCTATATCTATCTGAATACCCTGGGTTGCAGATATAATTCTCCCAAGTGTAAATACCAGTAACATGGTACAGAATAATTGATGTAATACCTTCATATCCCGTTGTTTCAATTTATTTTTATGCACACCATAAAAAAACCATCAGTACTGCATGATATAGTGCCATGGACAGTGTTCTAGACATTAAGAAAGACAAATATATGGGTTTAATATAGGTCAATGTTTGTACTATGAAACTGCTATCCATCTCTTTCTACTGATACAAAAGCTGAGGGCTCGTCCGGGATTTGAACCCGGGACCTCTCGCACCCTAAGCGAGAATCATGCCCCTAGACCAACGAGCCTCATAGGTTGGGCTGTTACTTGTTTAAAACTCACTTGGCTTTGCTCATCTCTGCTCTGTGATTTGTTTTTTAGAACTGCTGATGTGGCAAGCTGGCCCTTAAGTCAAACAGCACCCCCTGGTGGTTACAGTATAGTAGTGTTCCGATACTCTGTTCTGGCAAGGTGGATGGGCTTTCTCTACCATCACAGATGTTAAATGATGTTTAGTTTGCTGGTGTTGCTGTAAAAGTAAACCAGCAAAGTAGGTTTTGGGTATTCGTCGACCTGTTATTAACCATGTATTAACTAGGTATTTTAGGTATTATATATCAAATAAGAACACAATGAAAAGATGAAGCATGAAATAGCTCTTTGATCTTAAAAATATGTTGAAAGCATATTGGTAAGAATTTTATGTGGTAGAGCCCAGGGTACAAATCTGAGTCTTGGTTTGCAGGCACAGGGCAGTTGCCGGGATGCTGGGGTAAAGTCCAGGCCTGGAAGACCACCTGCGCTCCGTCCCCCTCGTATTCTGCCCCCCTGACGTTTGGTCGGGATACACCGGACAGCTGCACGCTGGGATGGAAAACCTTCACATCCCCTGGTTACCTGTCCTATGGAGAACGTAGGAAACCTATTGTATTCGTTAGTAACATTATTTATTTAAAAAATATATATTTGACTTTTTTGCCTCAAAGGTTATAAAATTGTCAGGCTTGTAGAAATTCATAAATAAGGGAATCAAAAGATGGGCTAGAATAACACATAGGTGGCGCTATAACAAGGCCAGGGAGTTCAACATTTCGACAGGCTGTCACTACCACTACCACTAGGGAGGTGCACTATGCATGAAACGTTATATGCATGCACCATACACCATGATGAACAACTTTCAAACCGCAACCCATATGGTCCGACGGCAGAGAGACTTCTATTTCTCAAAATATAGTCTAATCTGCCCTTGGAAGTCTACTTGTCCATGTAGTACAGTGGTATTGCGTAACTCATGACCATGCTTAAGTCCAACCAAGACCAACCATTCTGTGAGACGTGTCATTACATAAAATAATGTATACCAATGGGTACTCATAAGGGCCACCATAATCCTCATCAGTTTGACCCTGTCATGGCTGGTTGCAACTATATTTGGTTGCTCCTACGTAAAACATATGAAGTTGGAACCCTATTGTAATTGATAGTATTATTATTAGGGGTCCTGTAAAAAAAGTAGGAACCCTATTGTATTCGTTAGTATTATGATTATTTTTAACCTGACTTTTTGGCTCCAAAAGTTATAAAAGGCTTGTAGAACAAGTAAAATGAGCAAGGGAATCAAAAGATGGGCCAGAACAACGCATAGGTAGAGCTATAATAAGCTGGAAGTTCAGCCTTTCAACAGGCAGCCATTACTACTAGGAAGGTGCAACATAATAATAATAATAATTCATTGAATTTATTTAGCGCTTTTCTAGACACTCAAAGACGCCTACAGTGAAGGGGGGGGGGGGGAAACCTCACTAACCACCACCAGTATGTAGCACCCATTTGGGTGATGCACGGCAGCCAAACGGCGCCAGAACGCTCACCACACACCAGCTTGAGGTGGAGAGTGAGGGATGAGGTGGAGAGAGAGGGAAAAGAACATTTAACACTACTATGGACCACATGTAACATGCATGAGCCTTGTTATACATGCACCATTCATCATGATGAACAATTTTCAAATCACATCCATATGGTCAGACCATTATGTACCGGCAGTGGTAAAGGCTGCATACTCGGCACACATGTACTAGGTGACTGTGCGACTTTATGGTGTGAAATTCATAGCAATTAGGCCATAGACTTAAGAGTACATTTCAAAGTGAAATAATTGAATATCTCAGATGTTTAAATAGCAACCATCAGTGTGACTGTAGAGTTTGACACATTTTTCTTTAAAAACATTGTTGATTGTTTTGAAATATTGACTTCCAGCAAACCCATTTTTAAGGAATACCAATGCCATTTTACCGTACCGACCAAGCTGACCATACCTCCAAGTCCAAATATACTCTATTCTGCCCTTGGCAATCTGCATGTCCATTTAGTGTAGGCGTATTGCGCAACTCATGACCATGCTGGTTCAAGTCCAACCTCAACCAACTGTTCTGTGAGACATGGCATGACTTAAAATAATGTTTACCATTATGTATTCATTAGGCCACCACCATACTCCATACAGCACAGGACCCAGTCATGGGTTATTGCAACTATATTTTCAATTTGTTTTTATACACACAATAAAGAAGCCATCAGAACTGCATGATATAGTGCCATGGACAGTGTTATCAACATTAGGAAAGAAAATTATACAGGTTTACTATGTTTCAATATTTGAACTATGAAACTGCCATCCATCACTTTCTACTGATGCAAAATCTGTGGGCTCGTCCGGGATTTGAACCCGGGACCTCTCGCACCCAAAGCGAGAATCATGCCCCTAGACCAACGAGCCTCATAGGATGGGCTGTTACCTCTTTAAAGCTCACTTGGCTTTGCTCAGCTCTGCTCTGTGATTCAGTTTTTAGAACTGCTGATGTGGCAAGCTGGCCCTTAAGTCAAACAGCACCCCCTGGCGGTTACAGTATAGGTAACCTATGGGAAATGTATGCATCCATATATTCTTGGATTTATAGGGGCAGAATACTGAAATTGTACATTCTTTAATAAGCATAAAAGAACTGTAATTGGGCTTGCAGAGATATTTTTTCTGGCTAAAGAAGGTATGCGGATAACTGTCTCATACTTTGATATTGTCCTATCAGGAGTAAATCCGTGATCATGAAGAGTGCTGTTGCTGTAAAAGAAAAGTAGGTTTTGGGAATTTGTCAACCACTTATTAAACATGTATAAACTAGGTATTTTAGGCATTAATTATCAATTAAAAACAGTGAAAAGATGAAGCATGAAATAGCTTTTTGTTCATAAGAATATGTTGAAAGCATTTTGGTAAGAATTTTATTTGGTAGAGCTCAGGTACAAATCTGAAAGTCATTGAATAACAGTAAACCTTTCCCCTAAATGTCTTCCCCAGATTTTTCTCCTTGTAGGAGCACGTGAGCATAGCATAATAAGTGACTCTCATTCTGTTTTCTGCTTAAAATATGGGGACCTTTTGTTTCATGTTCAAGATCTCTTATCTTGAGAGGTTAAAAAATAATATACAGGGCTCGTCCGGGATTTGAACCCGGGACCTCTCGCACCCTAAGCGAGAATCATGCCCCTAGACCAACGAGCCACATATTTAGCTGTCAAACTTTGTCCATAGACTACAGATGGAACCTGTAGTTTACACCCCTAAACTGGTGATGTGGCTGACTGAAGGCTCAGAGGTCTCTTGTCGAACAGCACCCTCTGGAGGACTTAGTGTAGGTAAACATATTTACAAACTGAATGTAAAACAAAACAAAGCATAGCAAAGAAAGTTGCGCTTGGCTACTCGTACCATGTACTTTATTGGATTTTTTATTCAATTGTTCAATTGTCCACGCCCATGGCTGCCACAATATATTATATTAATTAGCCTTCATTTTACGATATTTTATCAACTAAATTAGGCTAATAGTAGCCTATATTTTCTGTTGACTAGGTTCACCCCTTCCACTTTTACAACAAAGCTAGCTAGGATAAGAGGCTACACAATGCTACTCACTATTTTTAATTGCAAGGACGTACACCATACATAATTTGCCGAAATTGAGTGATAGGTTATACAATTAAGAACAAACAACGGTGGGCCGCTTCATAACTAATTAACATAGTTTTTTAATTCAATAATGTCTTTTTTTTTTACAAAACCTTAAATTTTGGTGCCCCCTCAGGTACTTGGTGCCCTACCCACTCTGCGTATAGGGAGCGGCGGGCCTGAATAAGTGCGTGAAAGGGGTGTTGGGGGGCGGGGGAGGAAAGTTAGGCTGTGTCTAGATGAACTCAGACGTTCGCGATGCAGCATATAGGTAGCTTAGTAAAGTCGTTAAAAAAAACATATGTCACAGGTTTCAGTGGGTTGTTACCATGGGGATAACAACTCAGTCTCAATGAAACACCTATCCCCTCCTTCTCTTGAATTATAGAACTCTAAAACCAAAACTGTTTTATTTTATTCCCCAGTGTTCAAATTCCAACTGAAACAAGGGCTTCACTTGCTCTGTAAATTGGAGCTTGCTGCTGTGGCACCCACATTTTTAGTCTGCGATCAATAAAGTTTGAACTTATCTGGATTATGTCAGAGAGCCATTGTTGCTCTAGCCATGATACCCATGCACTATTGATACCAGTGACAGCTCTTCCTCTCATCAATGAAAGAGGTAATCAAGCTGAAATACGACATGAACAGCCACAGATATAGCAGAGTGAAATATCTCTGCAATATCTATCTGACAAATATAATTCTCCCAAGAAAATGCCAGTAAGATGGTCGAGAACAATTGATGGAAAACCTTCACATCCCCTCGTTTAATGAACACCATAAATAAGCCATCAGAAATACAGGATATAGTGCCTTTGACAGAGTTCTAAACACTAAGAAAGAAAGATGTACAGGTTTTACATAGTTCAATGTTAGAGACTGCTATCCATCTCTTTCTACTGATGCAAAAGCTGAGGGCTCGTCCGGGATTTGAACCCGGGACCTCTCGCACCCTAAGCGAGAATCATGCCCCTAGACCAACGAGCCACATAGGTTAGGTTCTAACTTGTTTAAAAGTCATGTGGCTTTGCTCATCTCTGCTCTGTGATTTGTTTTTTAGAACTGCTGATGTGGCAAGCTGGCCCTTAAGTCCAACAGCACCCCCTGGTGGTTACAGTATAGTAGTGCTCCGATACTATTCTGGCAAGATGGATGGGCTTGCTCTACCATCACACATGTGAAATTATGTTTAGTTTGCTGCTTACTTGGCTCTGATTGTCAAGTTATAGTTGTTACATAGAGATAACCTATGTGAAATTTATGCATCCATATGTTCTTAGAATTATAGGGGCAGAATACTGAAATTGTGGCCAAAGACCATTGCTAATCACTGTCTCATACTTTGATATTATCATATCAGGAGTAAACTGGTGACCAGAAAGAGTGATGTTGCTGTAAAAGGAAAGTAGGTTTTAGGTATTCGTCAACCTTATATTGTATTGTATTGTACCTTACATGTATTAAATAGGCATTTTAGATATTAATTAACCCATGAAGAAAATACGTTGAAAGCATTTTGGCAAGAATATTATGTGCTAGAGCTCAGGGTACAAATATGAAAGTCCTTTGATAACAGCAAACTTTAGAGCATTTATCTTTAGCAGATGTTCCCTTAAATGTCTTACCAATATTTATGTTTGCAGGCTCCAGGGCATTTAAATAGCAAGTGAGAATAGTGTAATAAGTGGCAGTCTTTCTTTCTCATTCTGTCTTCCAGCTTATTTGGGGACATTTTTGTAGCATATTCAAGATATATTCTCTTGAGGTAAAAAAATGAATTACCGGGCTCGTCCGGGATTTGAACCCGGGACCTCTCGCACCCTAAGCGAGAATCATGCCCCTAGACCAACGAGCCACATTTTTAGCTCTTAAACTTTGTCTACACTACACATGGAACCTGTAGTTTACACCCCTAAACTGGTGATGTGGCTGACTGAAGGCTCAGAGGTCTCTTGACCAACAGCACCCTCTGGTGGACTCAGTGTAACTAGACATATTTACAAACTGAATTTAAAACGAAACAAAGCATAGCAAAGAAAGTTGTGCTTGGCTACTCATACCATGTACTTTATTTGATTATTTATTCAATTGTTGATGAAAAAAAATCGATTTCAGATTTTTAATGGGAGTTAAACTAAATAATTGACGACCTTGCAGCCTGCTCCAGCCTGTTGTACTTTTTGTGATGCAAACAACATATTTGGTTTGAATCAAGTGTCGGCAATATCAGGAACCATTGTACAACCTTTAAGATTAATCATCTTATTGTTGCCTTATTGCCTTATTTGCTTATCCTACTTTTGCAATAAAAGGGTCTAACGTTGGATAAGGATTTATTTGATTTACTTGCCATTTAGCTAATTAGAATGATCATGAGTGATCTCATGTGCATCATATGGGTGTGTAATTAATTCATGAACTGGAAAAATGTATTCATATTTTGCTTTTAGTGTGTTACTTTGGAACCGAATGTGTCTGAAGGTAAAGGGCAGTGCTCAACTGGGATTCTAATTCAGTACCAATGGTGGCAATTTATTTTTGGTGACCACAAGTAGCAATACCGACAGTAACCACTAGACAGCAACCTAAGTTATTTAGGCTACCGTTTTTGTTGACAGCTACATCCAGGAGTTCATTGTAAATGTCTTGAATCCAATAATAATAAGTACGTAACATTACAATCATTGTAAGCTTCAGAGAGAGCGTGTACCAGCGTTTAATGAATACCCTATGAGATGAGTGCCAAGTTGGGAGCCTCATTTCACGTCGCCGTCTTTCTCCGCATTTGTATATCAGGAGGTACGACCGTGACGTTCATTCACACTTGATGCCCGATATGAGGACATCGGTGTCACTCAGACATCAGTATCATGCAGCGATGCATCATATATTCCGTTGCATCCACAACATCTGCATCAATCGATGAAAGATTGGAGCATGAGTTAGAGACAAATAGAAGAAACTACGAAGAAGAAAGGCGTTGCGAACCACTGCGTTCCGGAGAAAGTAATCATATATTTTTTGCACATATAACAAACACTGGGACAAATTTAGTTGATTTCTGTGTTTAACTGAAAAAAACCGTGCGTGGAAGAACGGGACCCTATAATGTTCAGCTAACTGTTGTAATTAGTAATTGTT
The DNA here is from genome assembly GCF_902167405.1 of Gadus morhua. Lineage (NCBI taxonomy): Eukaryota > Metazoa > Chordata > Actinopteri > Gadiformes > Gadidae > Gadus > Gadus morhua. The sequence continues at coordinate 16,388,733 of NC_044056.1, read as the reverse complement.
ACAAGAGTAGTGTATGTGTGTGTGCGAGAATGGCGAGCGGACGAGCGAGGAGAGCGAGCGGTAGCGGGTGTCAGTTTAGTGAAGGAATGAACGAGTCCGGTTGTGTCTGTTAAACGTGTACTGTAAAGTTAGTGAAACTAAGAAGAAACAACCACAAACAGAAGAAGCAACCATTGTGCACGGCAAATCATTCCAACGAAATCCCACCCCCTCCTTCAGGCCCGTACCGGCCCCCTGCGCAGAAGTCTTGAGGTGTGGAGGGGGGTTACCTTTGCTCATCGCGTGACCTAAATACAGCGGCAAGTGGGCACTGGGTGCAGTGTGCGGCTCTTACCACCGCGGCCCTAAAGAAATAAAAATAAGAATTGAAAACCGGCCCTTTCGGCCCAAAGGTCAGACCGGCCCACCGGGTTCCCGGTCCTCCCGATTAGCCACTCCGGGCCTGCCCTCCTTCCAATATGTCATGTTGACACAATCCTCCGCTCCTTTATGGTTGTTTGGCTCTGCCCAAAAAGCTGCATCTACTGGGGACCCGTCGCTCCATATCCAGGAGCCTTCTTTATGCACACCACTGAGTCCTATCCAGTGGTTCCCTTTGGTTGGGTCAAAGTTCTGTATCAGCCTCAAAATGAAGATAATTTCGCTGGCCCCATGGATAGAGACCAGGTTTGCTTCCAAAGAACAGCAGTAGAGCTCAGCATCGGCCCAGGTCCAAAGGCTAGCAACATATTTGTAGCAGTCGGTGTCAAACTCATACCAGAAGGACGGACAGGAGCCGCGCTCAAGCTTCACCTTGGAGTCAGCTGAAGGCTCGGTAAGCAAACCTGCCAGGGCGAGGGCGTGCAGGCCACACAGGAGAACGGAGCGAAAGAACATTGCTGGACTCTTTCACTCTCTATTGAGCTGTGTCTGGAAATGTGTGAAGAGGTGGTGAGGAAGGCTCTTTTTATTGGCTTGTTGAAGGACATCTGAATGATGCAATGGATTACATAGAGCCAATAATCAGACTTTATGCAAGAAAGAACACATCCAGCAGTGCCAGCACAGATGGCAGATTTCACATGAAACCTGTAATATAGTGAATTTGGCTACAAGTCAATAACAAGTAGGTATTAGTAATTAAAGCAGTAAAATTCTACCTTAAAGGTCACATGGCATGAACATCTCACTTTATGAGATTTTCTTACGGAAATATGAGTTCCCCTAGCCTGCCTATGGTCCCCCAGTGGCTAAAACTAGTGGCTGTAATGCAAGTGTTTGCTGTTGGTGTTATGGCGCATAACTCGTCGGTTCTTTGACGTCTCTTGTATTTCCACAACGAGAATAGTTGGGGTTTTCTCAGCCATGGTTGAGAAGGAATTGGGGGGAAAGGAACTTTGGCTTTGACTCCCTGAAGTACATGAACTGCGACATGCTGCCTGCTGCCGGTTGCCGCGAGGCACCACCGCCGCAAAGCACCACCGCCCGGCAATGGGCAGCAGGCAGCGCACGGTTCAGTCTACTTCAGATTGATGTGGAAGTGGAAGAACCAGAGACGTCGGAGAACCCGACGAAGTCGTTTGCGATTCATAATATCGTCTGGAGGCGCACACAGCTTTTGGCCGTAATAATATGTATTATATGATATAGATATCTTATAGGGCTGGCCCGAATACCATTTTTCAGGCTTTGTTGGTTTTTCCGAGCGAATATTCGAATACTCGTTCCAGAAAAACAACATAATAATAAATTCCATCAAAAACAACATTAATAATCCCTATACTCCCTGGAACCGATTTTGACAGTATCTGCATATTTTGTTGAAGATTTAATAGCTTTTGAACGTTAATTAGTAGGTCCAAGTAAATTAGAGTTCCTTCGCTTATAGTTTGCCTCCCTCGCTCTGGTAACGTCAGGCACGTGAAAAAACAAAAACGAAGCTCTGAATACTGATTCGAATAATTCAGGCCAGCCCTAATATCTTATCATATCTATGTATTATATGATATTATTTAGATATAGAGCTATAGGACTGTAACGCAAGTGTTGTACACTTCCTTGTTATTTGGATAACCGTTCTGCTGTTGGCGCATAACACGTCGGACTCTCATCTCTGGTATTTCCACAACGAGACTCGTAGTGGGGGTTATCTCGGCCATGGTTGAGAAGGAATTGGGGGAAAGAAACTTTGGCTTTTACTCCCTGAAGTACATGAACCACGACATGGAGGAGAAAGGGATTGTTGGCCGCGAATGTCTTCCACTTGAGCCCCGCTTCCCGCTGCCGAGGGACCACCGCCACGGCGCTGCAGGAGGCGTGGTGCCTGAGCGCTGACCGCTGCCGAGGCGAGAGTCCCTCGGCAGCGAGGCTCCGGTGGGATACAACCGCAAGCAACAATCCCTTTCTCCTCCATGTCGTGGTTCAGTCTACTTCAGATTGATGTGGACGCGGAAGAACCAGAGACGTCTGAGTACCCGACACGGTCGTTTGAGATTCATAATATCGTCTGGAGGCTCACACAGCTTTTGGCCTTGATAATATATATGATATGATATAGATATCTATGCATAATTTGATATTATTTAGATATACGTAGAGCTCAAGGACTACCGTTTGTTCTAGAATATTTACAGAACACGGCTAAACGCTGTGCGCGCCTCGCCATTGCGATACATCCACTGTAAGCAGAGCGCATGGTACCGTGGCTGCAAGCTACTCAGGGCTGCACCCCCACCCTCCTCCTTGACCCGCCTCTCTCCTCCTCATTTGCATTAAAGCGACAGACATCGAAACGGGGCATTTGGGGAAAGCTCAATGTGTGGCTCGTAGTGGCTGTAATTCTGCACCATTTCGGGAACGTCTTCAAATACTGTGTTTGGAGCCCACTAATATCTATATTATAGCATCCATAAAGTAGCCTGCCATGGGACCTTTAAGAAGTAGGATTGTCAGAATGGGCAAACGTCTTCAATTTAAACAGCTGAAAACGAAGCCGCTATGAAAATAAAACTGATTCTGAAAAAAGTTAAAATTATATCGAAAATCCGTTTAGATATTATTGAAGATACAAGTATGTAGATTTATTAAATGGTTTGAACGAAGATAAACAGTTGAAAATTTATTTAGTTAGCCTACGTCTTAAACCGTCCTCCCATTTGTCTCCCGTGTTAAAAAAAGATAGTATTTTAAAAGTAGAATATCTTAAAGTATAAAATATATATAAAATCTGAAAAGAAGAGCGCTATTCTGAACATTTAAAAAATTGAATGGAGTCTCTAGGTGAAAAAGTGAGGAAGGAGATCGGTTCCAAAGTTCAGCCTGTTGCCTTTTGTTCACTGAATGGCTGAATGGAATGTGCTTGACCTTTCAGAATCTTCAGTTTTAAGTTTCTGCATTTTTAGCAACGCTTTGCGCTTTTCATTCAGCTGTCACTTTATTTGTTTCCAACCATTTACATTATTTTAAATGGTGTGCATGTTTACAATGTTTATTCCATTTAGACTTTTGAACTCTGTTCAAATCCCTTCACTTGATTTAAGCCATTTAAAGTTTCTTTATGTCTTGATCTATGTGGCTTTATTTAAACTCACTTTGTACTACAGCACTCACCACATTTCCTTCAGGAAATGCATTTTCTAGTTCACACTTGATGCCCGATATGCGGTCATCAGTGTCGCTCAGACATCAGAAGAATCTCCGGCTGGTTTAGGGGGGTGGGCTTGCAAGGGTCGGGATATGACGTTGGGTCTAAATCATGGTTTCTCAACGGGCACCCCATGGGGGGCGTTGGGACAACCTAGGGGGGCGCTGGGGACGTGATTTATTTTTAAACTTTCATGGTTTTCAAATATTTTTGGTGAAATAGGCTACCTGAAATAAATAGCCTATTTTAATTTATTTGTTTCTAACCACTCTACTGTCTCATCTACCTTTTACTGTCTATGCTCAGTCTATGCTCAGTCTAACAGTGGTCATACAGCGCGGTTCGGTCCGGCACACGCCCGGACTCCCGTTACATCAGCAATCGTCATGATCTCAATAGTAACGCTGATAAACATAACCCAAGTTTGGGGGTTAACAGTTCAATAACCAACAACACAATCAAACATGGCTGATAGCAAGAAAAAAAAAAGAAATTTTGTTTCATAGCCTGTTTTCCTCCTTCCTCTTGCTGATGTTCAGTTCCAGCTGCTCTGAGCGTGGTCTCCACGAACAGACCGTTGCATTTCAAATACAAAATATATAGGCCTAATTAGGCCTCTGCGGGCCATCTGTTTTCGCGGTGCCATTCATTCATTCACAGGGCACGGCGGGAGTCGCGGAGCCATGGCACGCCCATGTCTCCCAAGGTCGCAGTGCAAGGGCCGCGGTAACGGTGCCCGTGGTGCCTGAGGCGCCGCGACCAGGGCACGACGGGAGTCGTGACGGCCGGGAGTCGCGGGATTGACGGTGAATGATTGTTCGATCCAACCATTTCTTCCTCAATTCTTCTTTCTTGGCCAAGAGATCTCTCTGTGTCTCATTCTGTCTCACTCTCCTTCTTTCTCTCTCTCCCCATCTCCATCTCTGTGTGTCTTTCTCTCTCCTCCCTCTCTCTGAGTCTCTGGAAGTTTAATTGGGTTTATTATGATGACGGACAGTGCTCTTAGCCAATCAGATATGAGACATTTGCATGTCATGAATATTCATTAGTAAAAGCCAAAATCCTGTTGTTCCTCCCCGCCCACCTCCTCCACCACACTAGAACAGAGAGAAACAGGAGCACCAGAGCATTTTTTTTCACTAAAACAGACTCAGTCTTTGCTATTGATGACCACCGCAAAATCAAAGAAAAACGATGCAATGACACCTTTAAGCAATATAGCACGAGTGTGAGTGGGGTTGTTGGGGGGGCGCCAGAGGATCAGGTTATGATCAGGGGGGGCGTTTGCTCAAAAAAGGTTGAGAACCACTGGTCTAAATGATCAAGAGGCGGGATAAGGACGGCCGCTGTCAATCTCTGTTTGTTTTGGTCTGACCGCAGAACGCACGGCGGCAGAACGGGATAAAACTCATCGTGATCATCTGAAAGGTTGCAGCAGCGATGCATCATATATTCCTTTGCATCCACAACATCTGCATCGATAGATAAAAGATTGGAGCATGAGTTAGAGACAAATGGAAGAAACGACGAAGAAGAAAGGCGTCGCGAACGACTGCGTTACCGGAGAAAGCGTATTTTCTTTGCTTAATTTCACATATAACAAACACTGGGATGAATTTAGTTGATTTCTGTGTTTAACTGAGAAAAGTGTAAGGCCGGTGTTACACCGAATTCTGCGACCCACCGAAAGGTTTGACCCCAGGGGGCGCTGTTGTACATTTTCTGCAACATGCACGTGTGCATTATAACAAAAACATAAATAAAACCTAAGATCTCCCCCCACCGGTGGGTCTTTCTTTTCTTGATACTAACATTAATTCTAAACAGCATTTTACACAGTAGCCTAGCTTTTTATGGGTAAAGAAGCAACGGTGAAGGACCGTACTGAACGCCGTATCCATTGTAGGGGTCTGTAAAGTGCTAATCAAATCAATCAAAATTATTTATTAAGCACCTTTAATAAAAAGGTAATTGGTTGGGGTGTGATCTTGTTTATGTATGCTTTTGTCATGTCTGTCTACTTTCAAACTTGTGCATACTGCAGAAAATATGCAACAGCGCCCCCTGGGGTCACACTTTTCGGTAGGTCGCAGATTTCGGTGTAACATGTTCCGTGTTTGTGGGCTGTAGTGTCGTAAAGCAATTCGGTGCTTTGCGAGACCCGAGAATCCCGCGAGAGTGGGCTGCGGGTCACCGGCAGAAACTTGCATATTCCCTTTTTCCGCCAAGATGCGCTAGGGGGAGTCGAAACAGCGACCAATCGACCCATAAAGTGTTATAGAACCATCACAATGACTCTTAACCTGTTATATTAAGGTAAATTAATCCAAAAAAGTGCATAGTTCCCCTTTAATGATGGAGTCTCTGGCTTTCGTTAAGAAATGTCAAAAATATATTTGGGATTTAACATAGAAGATGTAGTATTCTAAATTTATTAAAAAAACTTGATCCAGGAAATGTAAGATTCAACATCAATATAACCTCCAGCTTTCCTTGTGAGTGCCCGGTTTGTTTATAGGATGTGGGCGCATCTGTCTGCATCACACAAATTGACTGACATAAATGACGTTTAGAAATGTTCAGCGTATTCTCTGCGAACCGACTCGGACCTCGGATGTGACGTCACGCCCAACCTTCAAGCGTTTTATTATTATGTTTCTCTCGGTCGTTGGAGAAAAACATGGACGCCACCTGGAAAGCTGTTGTCGCGGTAGCATTGGCAGAAAACCAGGCACCACATAATAAGTAGGCTATAGGCCGTAGGCAGAGATACAGACGCAGTAAGGTATTTCAGTAATACGAGTGATTGAAATTGCCATTTAAACCACCGAAGTGGTCCAAACACAATGAAAACAGTTCATACTTCAAGTGTGAACGCAGCCATCTTGAATTCTATCTTGGAATCCTTGCTCGGCCTCCTCTGAGTACATCCGAGCAAGCAAGTTCGCCGTCCGAGGAAAAGGGGCGTGTTCATGCGTGTCGCTAGGCTACGTCCTCGGACCTCCGAGACAGATGGATAATAAAACGCACCATTAGTGTCCGAATTCTCGTTTGTTCATTCCCTAAATAGTGCACTATATCATGAACACTATATAGGGAATAGTGAGTGAGTGAATGGGGAACGATTTCGAACACAGCTATGGAGCAACGGCGAACTCTAAGTGGAACAGCTAAGAGAAAAAAAAAGAAACAAGAGTTCATGTATTTGCTGTTGACTTTTATTGAGGCCGCCATGCTGCCTGCGCAGTGCGCACTGCCCAGTTTACTTTACTTAGCTGATCCTTCATTATCTTATCGATCAGCCTCAAGAAAATTATATTTATTTATTCTTAATATTATAAACGAATGAAATTCGTTCAAATCGAATTTCATTATTTTGAACTAGCATAACAAAGAAATATAACTTGCATTACAGTGTGTGTATTCACACACATGTGGTGCTCGCACGGTCATAGCTCATTGGGCAAAGCAGAGAAAGGGGAGGTAACATGTCCCCGTACGACGACATACAGGGAAAAATTCCAAATCGGCGCATCTGAGATACTGGGGGACCATAGGCAGGCTAGGGGAACTCGTATTAATGTAAGAAAACCTCAAAGTGAATGATTTTCATACCATAGAACCTTTAATGATGTTCAAAATAAATTGTATAACATTATTATAAACAATTAATGAAAACTGAAAACATTCAGTTTCATCCACCTCTTGTTTGTAAAGCAATCTCAGTAAATCCAGCATGAAAAGATATTCTTTTGATTGGTCATATTTTTATTGTTATGGTTCAAATAAACAGTATTAGACCCTATGGACAGGTTTTACGAAGTTTACAAACAGAAGAAGCAACCATTTTGCACTGCGCATCATTCCAATCAGCTTCCAGATTCCAAAATGTTATCTCGCCACAATTTTGCCCTTCAGCACCGTTTGGCTGGTTCGGGAACCAAGCAGCAAAGTCTCTTGGGGACCCGTCGCTCCACATCCAGTAGCCTTCTTTTTGCAAATCATTGAATCCTATCCAGTGGCGCCCTTTGGTTGGGTCATAGTTCTCTATCAGCACGGTAATGAAGATCATTTCGCTGGCGCTATGGATAGAGACCAGGTTTGCGCCCAAAGATTGGCATTGGAGCTCAGCATCGGCCCAGGTCATTCGGCCGGAAACATATTTGTAGCAGTCGGTGCCAAAGTCATGCCAGGAGAACGGACAGGAGCCGCGCTCAAGCTTCACCTTGGAGTCAGTTGAAGGCTCGGTAAGCAGACCTGCCAGGGCGAGGGCGTGCAGGCCACACAGGAGAACAGAGCGCAAGAACATTGCTGGACTCTTTCACTCTCTATTGAGCTGTGTCTGGAAATGTGTGAAGAGGTAGTGAGGAAGGCTCTCTTTTTATTGGCTTGTTGAAGGACATATCATCCAGCAGTGCCAGCACATGTGGCAGATTTCACATGAAACCTGTAATATAGTGAATTTGGCTACAAGTCAATAACAAGTAGGTAAGAGTAATTTAAGCAGTACAATTCTTAATAAACATATTTCCAGCTTAAAAATTGTGAAGAAAAAAATACAAAATGAGCAGCATAGATGATAATTCCTGTAATTCTAAATTGAGTTAGTCCTTTCCTGTAATAATTTGGGCATCTTACTTCATATCTACGCTCACGCTGATAATCCACAATCGGTTGGCTTCACTTCAATAGGACATTTGTGAAAAGTCCAGCTGGAGTAGCTAGTCCACTTTTTTCTACTAACAAGTGGGTCGCGGCACCGCCACAGAGGCCGTTGTGCGTTATATTACGTGTGTTTCATGTGAGTGTGTGTGTGGTGTGTTTATATAAAGGCAACATTAGGGCGTGCAGAGTATGGGCCATGAGAGTTGCTAACTCCTTTAACTTGGGCATTCCCTGGCTGCTCGCCACATTATTATTAAAAATTTATATTTCTCCGTTACAATCAGTCATCACAAAATGACTGGGGGTTTTGAGGGGGCTAAGCCCTTTTCAGGGGGAGCTTAAGCCCCCACACGCCGCCGCTGTGTCATAGCTGCTTTCACGTATACACGTACAACCCGCTATTAGCCAGTTATTCTGTTATTCCTTCTTCAGTTAATGCAAATCAGCGTCTGTCAGTTTTCGATTTCAGCTCCCAGTTTTTTTAGCAGTGCACTGCAATACATTTGACCTTTCAGAATCTTCAGTTAAATTCCTTTTACGTTTCTGCATTTTTAGCAATGCTTTTCATTCAGCTGTAACTTTATTTGTTTCCAACCATTTACATTATTTTAAATGGTGTCCATGTTAAAGGCCCACTATGCAACTTCGGGTATTTCTTCACTGTTTTCTTGGTTTTGGCACGCACATTTCTCCACACAGCGCCCCCTACAGCTTCGTAGTAGATATTTCACAACACTGTCGTAACAACTCGGTGACGTCCCTTCCCCATGCACTTCTACGCGAGCCATGTGCATTTGTTTTCAAAGAAGCCGGCGAATGCGTGGAGCCAAGTCCGAAGTAGATGTTCATAAAGTGTAGGCAAGGTTATACATTTTTAAAATGGTGTATTTGCATGGCAATAAACATAAATCCATCCTTTTTTATAGTTGACGGGGAGAATTTATACCCTAGGTTGTAATTGTTTTATCTTAGGTTGAACAGAACAATCAGTGTAAGAGGTTTGGCCAACATAATAATCGAAATAAACAAGAACCTGGATTCGGGGATTCAGTCTGTATCTGGGGGACAGACGAACAGCAAAACACCCATGGAAACAAAGGTGTTTCCATGGTTGCAACCAAGCAAGCTAGAAACATACAGGGCTCTCAACAAAACGGTTGAGAAAACTAATTTTACAGGGCTCACAACAAAATGGTTGAGCAAACACATTTGTACAGAGACTATCAGAATCAAGAATACCACGAAGACAAAGTTCACCCAAGGGAACTTTGAATTTCAAAAGCAACACGGCCGAGTCGGCGTCTGATTTGCAGTCTTCTTTTTCTTTCAGTTCACGCTATTCCTAAAAAGCTTGCCCAACGTTTACTCGTGTCTGGCCTCTCTGTCGGTCAGTCTCCCATTTCTCTTCTTCTGTTCCTCCGACATTGGGTTTCTCTGTCCCTTTTTAGTCGGCTGATCTATGATGAATATAACAATCCCTTAGTGACTTGTGTTTATATCGAGCCGGTTCCGTGTTTGGGGGTCTGTGCCGTAAAGCAATTCGTTACTGTAGTGACCCTTGCACAGAAGCATACGGCCGACATCTTTCTTTATTCTGGGTGGGAATAGTAACAGCGAGAAATGTGCATTTTACTTTCATAATGTTCGCTCGGTGAATGTGAAGGATGTTTGGTTTGATAGTTATGACGAAGAGTGAACGCTCCGTTCACTTGCATGGACAGAGTCTCTGGTTGCTAAGCAACCTCAACGTCTTGGCGGACTATTTCTCTGCTGATCAACACTACGAATGTTGGAAACACACCAGACACACCATGTGAAGTTATTTAACCCGATTATCGTTATTTATGAGTCCTTAGCCCAAGTGAAGGAGTTCAAGTACCTCGGGGTCTTGTTCGCCAGTGAGGGACTATCGAGCGTGAGATTGGCCGGAGAATCGGAGCAGCGGGGGCGGTATTGCGTTCGCTTTACCGCACCGTTGTTACGAAAAGAGAGCTGAGCCGCAAGACAAAGCTCTCGATCTACCGGTCGATCTTCGTTCCTATACTCACCTATGGTCATGAGGGTTGGGTGATGACCGAAAGGACGAGATCGCGGGTAAAAGCGGCCGAGATGAGTTTTCTCAGAAGGGTGGCTGGCGTCTCGGGATAGGGTGAGAAGCTCAGTCATCCGTGAGGAACTCGGATTAGAGCCGCTGCTCCTTTACTTAGAAAGGAGTCAGCTGAGGTGGTTCGGGCATCTGGCAAGGATGCCCACTGGGCGCCTCCCTTTGGAGGTGTTTCAGGCACGTTCATTGGGGAGGAGACCTCGGGGAAGACCCAGGACTAGGTGGAGAGATTATATCTCAACACTGGCCTGGGAACGCCTCGGGATCCCCCCGTCAGAGCTGGTCAATGTGGCCCGGGAAAGGGAAGTCTGGAGCCCCCTGCTTGAGCTGCTCCCCCCGCGACCCGACCCCGGATAAACGGATGACGATGAGATGAGATGAGATCGTTATTTATATCCGAGATTATTTAATCTAACCCGATCTAAACTCTATCATGCACCCAAACACGGCGGCGTTTGGGTTTCCTACCTCGGACTCTAGCGCAGCAGCAGGCGCGTTGAACCATTTTTGTGACACACAATTATCAAGCGTCAGGTTAGGCCTGTTACTAGCGTTATCCAACGTGAGTAACGCGGTTGGTGTGGCCGTACCATTAGTCGATTGATCCATGATGAATGCAACAATTGCCTCACAACTGGCTGTTTATATCTAGCCGGTGCCATGTTTGGGTGTGTGTCTGTGCCGTAAAGCATTTTCGAAACTACAATCTGACTACATTTTCGAGGATACTTCCGCTCTGTCACATCCGGATTGTGTCGGTCCGAACAGATCAAGTTGCATATGCGCTTTTTCACTGGAGAGGCGACATGGGTAAATGACACACCCACCAATCGACCCAGAAATGGATGCAGAACCATCAGCATAACTCTCAACCTGCCTACTTAATGTAATTTTGGCTAAAAAAGTTGCATAGTGGGCCTTTAACATTGTTTGTTCCATTTAGACTTTTGAACTCTGTTCAAATCCCTTCACTTGATTTAAGCCATTTAAAGTTGCTTTATGTCTTGATCTATCTGGCTTTATTTAATCATATTTTCAACCTCACTTTGTACTACAGCACTCACCACATTTCCTTCAGGAAATGCATTTTCTAGTTCACACTTGATGCCCGATATGCGGTCATCAGTGTCGCTCAGACATCAGTAGAATCTCCGGCTGGTTTAGGGGGGTGGGCTTGCAAGGGTCGGGATATGACGTTGGGTCTAAATCATGGTTTCTCAACGGGCACCCCATGGGGGGCGTTCGAACAACCTAGGGGGGCGCTGGGGACGTGATTTATTTTTCATTTTTTGGGGGATGATTTTAAACTTTCATGGTTTTCAAATCTTTTTGGTGCAACCTGAAATAAATAGGCTATTTTCATTTATTTGTTTCTAACCCCTCTACCGTCTCAGCTACCTTTTACTGTCTATGCTCAGTGTAACAGTGATAATACAGCGCGGTTCGGTCCTGCAAACGCCCGGACTCCTGTTACATCAGCAATCATCATGATCTCTATAGTAACGCTGATAAACATAACCCAAGTTTGGAGGTTAACATTTTAATAACCAACACAACACAATCAAACATGGCCGAAAAAACAAATTTTGGTTTCATAGCCTGTTTCCCTCCTTCCTCTTGCTCTTGTTCAGTTCCAGATGCTCTGAGCGTAGTTTCCACGAACAGGCCGTTGCATTTCAAATACAAAATATATAGGCCTAATTGGGCCTCTGCGGGCCATCTGTTTTCGCGGTGCCATTCATTCAATCACTGCACAGCGGGAGTCGCGGAGTGCCGTGCCCGCAGTTCCCAGGCCGCAGTGCCCGCGTTGCCTGGGCCGCTATCACGGTGCCAGCGGTTCCCGGCCCGCGGTGTCATGGCGCCCGCGGTTCCCGGGCCATTCATTCATGGCGGGAGTCGAGGGAGACGGTTCCCAAGGTCACGGTGCCAGGGCTGCGGTAACGATGCCCGCATTGCTCGTGGCACCGCGGCCAGGGCACGACAGGAGTCATGACGGCCGGGAGTCGAGGGAGTCCCCGGGCCGCGGTCACGGTGAATGACCAACAATTTCTTCCTCAATTCTTCATTCTTGGCCAAGAGATCTCTCTTTGTCTCACTCTCTGGGCCCTATCTTGCATCCGGCGCAATTGACTTTCTCATTGGAGCATGTGTCGTTGCTAGTTTGCAACTGGCGCAGAGTGTTCTTTTCCCTCCTGCGCCACGCGTCGATAAATTAGGGAATGATCTTGCGCCCCAAGGGGCAGTTCGGCGAAAGGAGGAGGCGTGTTCTGGCACAAACGTTCCCTGGTGCTATTTTGCAGTTTCAGAAATCACTTGAGCCACAAACCAGGAAATACCTGGTTCAAAGTCAGTGGCGCGTTGTTCAGATGCTATTTTAAGGGCGCATGCATAAGGTTGCTTGTGCACCTCGCGCATACACTTTGCTTCTCTCATCTACCTAGCCACACGTTCTTGGTCAATTATTTGGGAAAGATCAGCTGATAACAGCGTTAATAAGTTGTACTTTTAAATCAATGCATCTGCAAGCACCGTACAGTAAACACATATTTTCCTGAGACAGAAATCGTGTACATGCCCATAACTTTTAGGATTGATGAGTATTTGATCGTGAGAAAACATTGTTTTGCCGCAAGTGAGTGTTAAAAAGAATGAATGAATGCGGAAACGCGTGTGTGCGTCCATCTGTTTAAACACACGCAAACTAAACACGTAACGCATAATACAGTCCATGGCAATGTATATTAACGGGGGGACACATGCATATTAGGAACACAAGTCGATAACGATAATGCATACAATACTTACAAGAAACAATATTTATAATGTGTTGCGTATATCATTAAATAGAACCACAGTTACCGCATATCATATGTGTGTTAAGTTTTCTTTGCCAAAACTTATTTGAGAACTCAGTATTTCTGAAGTTGTGGAAGTAAACCTTATTCCATGTGTGAATTAGTCCATATTATTTGGCCATAAACTGAGCCAGTTGAAGTTTGAAATCTGTCTCATCGGAGACTGCAGACACGCTGTCAAAATATCAACTTGTCAGATTAAAATGCGCTCATGGCTCTTAAAGGGGATGGGAGCTGGCACTCTCATTGGTTTAATGCACGTTACGCCCAAACCACACCTACGGGTATTTGGCTACTTCAGACCAACCCTTTTTAGATTAGCGCCGGGCGCAAGAGTAATTTTTGCGCCGGTAAACTAGACATAGCCATAGAACCGCCCACAAAGCTACTTGCGCTTGGAGCTTCTCACTTGCGTTTCAGACCGTTAAAATAGGGCCCAATGACTGTTAAAAAAAAGAAAGTGATGTGCAAATGTTGTTAAAGTAAATGTTGTTGATACTTGTTAGAGTATCTATTTGTTGAAAGTGAAAATGCAACTGTTTACATTTGACATGATTTCATAGTTCCAGTAACACTATTACATAAAGGTTAAAAGGTTGTGAGATTAACATAAAACAGTCTTAGTTTAAAAACCTGAAGTGTTTAGTTTAACTCTCAAGAGGAGTGAAAGAAATAAGTAATGTTTCCTTAACAGGAGTTTTATTGTTTAGTTATGCATCTTCTTAAACAGCATCCTTAAGTCAGAAAGGGGGTTTGTATTAGTTGTAATACGGGGTTGGAACGTTCTGTATGTAACCTAGGCAACGATTAGCGGAAGCCATTATAGGAATAGAGTTCATACCATGCAGTCACGTCTCTACGAGTCTCCTTGATATTTTAATATATGTTGCAAGGCCAACTGAACAAAGTGTACTTTTAGGGTTATGATAAGACCTTTCATTTAGTTTTCACCCCGAATGACTCTGAAAAGCAGTGCAAACTTTTAAATATGTTTTAACCATTCAGCGAACAAAAGGCAACAGGCTGATTTTAGGGTGCCTCTCAATCGCAATGCAAATGCCGACCGAAGCGTCATCAACACGCCCACTCAAATGGTGTGAAATGCCGACTTTCCTCTCCTCATTTACATATAAGGGAATTAACCTTTTCGCCGGCTAAAATACTACCTTAGTAATAGTAATCTATTGTAAGCCCCATTGTCAAAGTAAAATATAAGTTAATAATTTTCAAAATAAATTGTACAACATTCTCAACAGTTAATGAAAACATTCAGTTTCGTCATATTTTTATTGTTATGGTTCAAATAAACATTCATAGACGATTTGGACAGGTTGTACGTATTTTACAAACGAGGGCGTGCAGGCCAAGCAGGTGAACGGAGCGCAAGAACATTGCTGGACTCTCACTCTCTATTGAGATGTGTCTGGAAATGTGTGAAGAGGTAGTGAGGAAGGCTCTCTTTTTATTGGCTTGTTTAAGGTCATCTGCATGATGCAATGGATTACATGGAGCCAATAATCAGACTTTATGCAAGAAAGAACACATCCAGCAGTGCCAGCACAGGTGGCAGATTACACATGAACCCTGTAATATAGTGAATTTGGATACAAGTCAATAACAAGTAGGTAATATTAATTCAAGCAATAGAATTCTCCCATAAGACACATATTTTCAGCTTCAAAATTTAAAGAATGTAGCAGCAAAGCATAGATGAAAATTCCTGTTATTTATTCTAAATTGAGTTCAGTCCCTTCCTGTAATAAATGGGGCACCTAACTTCACAGCTCCGCTCACGCTGATAATCCACAATCAGTTGGCTTCACTTCAATAGAACATTTGTGAAACGTCCAGCTAGACTAACAAGTCAATCTTTTTTCTACTAACAAGTGGGTCGCGTCACCGCCACAGAGGCAGTTGTGTGCGATATGATGTTTCATGTGAGTGTGTGTGTGGTGTGTTTATATAAAGACAACTCTCAGGGTTGTGCGGAGTATGGGCAACGAGAGTTGTTAACTCCTATAACTTGGTCACCTGTCTGGTCATTCCCGGGCTGCTCGCCACATTATTATTAAAAACGTATATTCTTCCATGAAAATTAGTCATCACAAAATGACTGGGGGTTTTGGGAGGGGTGGCTTTGAGGGGGCTCAGCCCTTTTCAGGGGGAGCTTATTTTCCCGCTATTCTGTGCTCATAAATGAGCATTAGGCGAGAACATATAATTTCGGCTGGTTTAAAAACGAAACTGGCGGGATTATCATAATTCTTTCTACAAACATCAATCAATACCATACCTCTCATAAGGCATATCGTTTGTGCAGCTAGTACCACTATTACTTCAGCGACCAATACTATTACTACTTCTACTTCAGCTGCTACTACTACTGCTACATCTTCAGCTACTAATACTACTACTACTACCATTACTAATACTACTATTACTACTACTACTACTACAGCTAGTACGACCACTACCACTATCTTCAAGCTTTGACAGTATTACAGTTTAGCTTCCAGCTTTTGTAACAATGTTCTAAAGTTGGGTCTTGTTCATATTTAACTCACAATTACTTTGACCCTTATTAACCCAAACATGATCCCTATTCTAAAGTTGCAACCTCTTCACATTTAGTTAAGTCATTACAGCATAGAAGTAGTAGTTTGAATACAGCCAAGTTATCACAAATGCAGGTTTATTAATTTTGAACAGTCAAGCCATACAGAAAAGACTCAAAACAACGTACAAAGACAAAACCAGGTCCTCAGGTCAATTATTTAATTTTAAGCATTACTTAACTATAGGCTTGTGCATCAATGCCAGTTACAACACAGAGGTGCTTACAATGCATTAAATCAGCAAATAAAAAAGAAACATTTCGCATACATTAAGACTGAATCAAATTCATTTAACTGAGACTTCTTCGATATAAAAATAAAACTGAAATAAGTTTCCGACCGGATATTTTTTTCGTGTGGCATGGAAAAGCATTCCCTGTGGTCCAGGTCTGTGGTGGTTACCATGCCAGTAGGTCCACTATATAAAATCTAAGTGATCTTTCAGCATATTTTATGTATAGTTTCCTCTTAAGGTACGGCCACACCAAACGCGTTACTCGCGTTTGGGCCGTTGAAAATCTGCATTTTTGCATAGGGAACCATTGGTACAGGCGCGTAGACGCGTTACACGTGTTGAAGCGATAGAAGCGGCAGACGCACTTAATTACGCACGTAAACGCAGTAACGCGCCCAACGCACCAACGCCCGGAGTTCAAAAAATGTAACTCTCAACGCGCCTACGCGTGACGCTTAGCCGCGATAGCCAATCAGAGTGGAGCTTGACCCGACTTCACTGGCAGAGAGTAGTGACGCTTGCACAGTAGCATATGGCGGACACGGGTTTGGGTTTCCTGCCTCGGACTCCTAAATCCAGCGCAGCGTAAAGTGCTAATCAAATCAATCAAATGTATTTATTAAGCACCTTTAATAAAAAGGTAATTGGTTGGGGGGAGATCTTGTTTATGTATGTTTTTGTCATGTCTGTCTACCTTCAAACTCGTGCATACTGCAGAAAATATGCAACTGGGGGTCACACTTTTCAGCGGGTCGCAGATTTCGATGTAACATGTTCCGTGTTTGTGGGCTGTAGTGTCGTAAAGCAATTCGGTGCTTCGCGAGCCCCGAGAATCCCGCGAGAGTGGGCTGTGGGTCACCGGCAGAAACTTGCATATTCCCTTTTTCCGCCAAGATGCGCTAGGGGGAGTCGACCCATAAAGTGTTATAGAACCATCACAATGACTCTTAACCTGAGGTGCGTTCAGAATCGCAAACATAGGCGAACGTTCGCGAACGATTTTAAACATTTTCCGTTAAACGAACATAAGCAAGCAAACGTTTACGAACATAGGCAAACTGTCTGGAGAGGTAGTTCTCCACAAACAGAGATGTTCTCTTCGGCTACGTGACATTCGTTGCCATGGCATTAAACTAAACTATATTGAAATCATTTACTCCTTTCCTACACAGAAAGCAATAGATAAAACGTTTCATATAGCCTATCTACACCCTTACTTCAACTGTTGTCTTTTGCATCCTAAAATGCGATTTGAACGTTATATCGCAGTAAGTGGGTACAACTTCGGTGATGTCGCCCTCTATTCTTGAATTTTCCGTACTGGTTGTCTGCAGTAGGCTTTCAACGAGGTCGACCACTTGCAAACCCTCTTCTGTAAACTCTTCCATTAACATGGAGGCTGCCGCTAATACCATTTTTTTCGTTTACAGTTTGTTTAGAACGGTGTTCAAAAATCGTTCAAAATTAATTGTTTAATGTCAACGCGTTCGTTGCGAACGTTCGCCTATGTTCGCTGAACTTGAACGCACCTCTGTTATATTAAGGTAAATTAATCCAAAAAAGTTGCGTTGTTCCCCTTTAATGATGGAGTCTCTTGCTTTCGTTTAGAAATGTCCAAAATATATTTGGGATTTAACATAGAAGATGTAGCATTCTAAATTGATAAAAAAAAACTTGATCCAGGAAATGTAACATTCAATATAACCTCCAGCTTTCCTTGTGAGTGCCCGGTTTGTTTATAGGATGTGGGCGCATCTGTCTGCATCACACAAATTGACTGACATAAATGGCGTTTAGAAATGTTCAGCGTATTCTCTGCGAACCGACTCGGACCTCGGATGTGACGTCACGCCCAACCTTCAAGCGTTTTAATGACTATGTTTCGCTCGGTCGTTGGAGAAAAACATGGACGCCACCCGGAAAGCTGTTTTCGCGGTAGCATTGGCAGAGGACCAGGCGCTGAATAATAAGTAGGCTATAGGCCGTAGGCAGAGATACAGACACAGTAAGGTATTTCAGTAATACGAGTGATTGAAATTGCCATTTAAACCACCGAAGTGGTCCAAACACAATGAAAACAGTTCATACTTCAAGTGTGAACGCATCCATCTTGAATTCTATCTCGGAATCCTTGCTCGGCCTCCTCTGAGTTCATCCAAACAAGCAAGTCCGCCGTCCGAGGAAAAGGGGCGTGTTCATGCGTGTCGCTAGGCTACGTCCTCGGACCTCCGAGACAGATGGATAATAAAACGCACCATTAGTGTCCGAATTCTCATTTGTTCGTTCCCTAAATAGTGCACTATATCATGAACACTATATAGGGAATAGTGAGTGAGTGAATAGGGAACGATTTCGAACACAGCTATGGAGCAACGGCGAACTCTAAGTGGAACAGCTAAGAGAAAAAAAAAGAAACAAGAGAAAATGTATTTGCTGTTGACTTTTATTGAGGCCGCCATGCTGCCTGAGCAGTGCGCACTGCCCAGTTTACTTTACTTAGCTGATCCTTCATTTTCTTATCGATCAGCCTCAAGAAAATTATTTATTTATTCTTAATATTATAAACGAATGAAATTCGTTCAAATCTAATTTCATTATTTTGAACTAGCATAACAAAGAAGTATAACTTGCATTACAGTGTGTGTATTCACACACATGTGGTGCTCGCACGGTCATAGCTCATTGGGCAAAGCAGAGAAAGGGGAGGTAACATGTCCCCGTATGACGACATACAGGGAAAAATTCCAAATCGGCGCGTCTGAGCTACTGGGGGACCAAAGGCAGGCTAGGGGAACTCGTATTAATGTTAGAAAACCTCAAAGTGAATTTTTTATACCATAGAACCTTTAATAATGTTCAAAATAAATTGTGTAACATTATTATAAACAATTAATGAAAACTGAAAACATTCAGTTTCATCCACCTCTTGTTTGTAAAGCAATCTCAGTAAATCCAGCATGAAAAGATATTCTTTTGATTAGTCATATTTTTATTGTTATGGTTCAAATAAACAGTATTAGACCCTATGGACAGGTTTTACGAAGTTTACAAACAGAAGAAGCAACCGTTCTGCACTGCGCATCATTCCAATCAGCTTCCAGCTTCCAAAATGCTATCTCGCCACAATGTTGCACTCCAGCCTCGTTGTTTGGCTGGTTCGGGAACCAAGCAGCAAAGTCTCTTGGGGACCCGTCGCTCCACATCCAGGAGCCTTCTTTTTGCAAATCACTGAATCCTATCCAGTGGCGCCCTTTGGTTGGGTCATAGCCCTCTATCAGCGCGGTAATGAAGATCATTTCGCTGGCGCTATGGATAGAGACCAGGTTTGCGTCCAAAGATTGGCAGTTGAGCTCAGCATCGGCCCAGGTCATTTGGCCGGAAACATATTTGTAGCAGTCGGTGCCAGAGTCATACCAGAAGAACGGACAGGAGCCGCGCTCAAGCTTCACCTTGGAGTCAGTTGAAGGCTCGGTAAGCAGACCTGCCAGGGCAAGGGCGTGCAGGCCACACAGGAGAACGGAGCGCAAGAACATTGCTGGACTCTTTCACTCTCTATTGAGATGTGTCTGGAAATGTGTGAAGAGGTAGTGAGGAAGGCTCTCTTTTTATTGGCTTGTTGAAGGACATATCATCCAGCAGTGCCAGCACATGTGGCAGATTTCACATGAAACCTGTAATATAGTGAATTTGGCTACAAGTCAATAACAAGTAGGTAATAGTAATTTAAGCAGTACAATTCTTAATAAACATATTTCCAGCTTAAAAATTGTAAAAAAATAAATACAGAATGAGCAGCATAGATGATAATTCCTGTAATTCTAAATTGAGTTAGTCCTTTCCTGTAATAATTTGGGCACCTTACTTCACAGCTCCACTCAGGCTCATAATCCACAATCGGTTGGCTTCACTTCAATAGGACATTTGTGAATAGTCCAGCTGGAGTAGCTAGTCCACTTTTTTTCTACTAACAAGTGGGTCGCGGCACCGCCACAGCGGCCGTTGTGCGTTATATTATGTGTGTTTCATGTGAGTGTGTGTGTGTGGTGTGTTTATATAAAGGCAACATTAGGGTGTACAGAGTATGGGCCATGAGAGTTGCTAACTCCTTTAACTTGGGCATTCCCTGGCTGCTCGCCACATTATTATTAAAAATGTATATTTCTGCATTACAATCAGTCATCACAAAATGACTGGGGGTTTTGAGGGGGCCAAGCCCTTTTCAGGGGGAGCTTAAGCCCCCCCACGCCGCCGCTGTGCCATAGCTGCTTTCACGCATACACGTACAGCCCGCTATTAGCCAGTTATTCTGTTATTCCTTCTTCAGATAATGCAAATTAGCGTCTGTCAGTTTTCGATTTCAGCTCCCAGTTTTTTTGGCAGTGCACTGGAATACATTTGACCTTTCAGAATCTTCAGTTCAATTCCTTTTAAGTTTCTGCATTTTTAGCAATGTTTCGCGCTTTTCATTCAGCTGTCACTTTATTTGTTTCCAACCATTTACATTATTTTAAATGGTGTGCATGTTTACATTGTTTATTCCATTTAGACTTTTGAACTCTGTTCAAATCCCTTCACTTGATTTAAGCCATTTAAAGTTTCTTTATGTCTTGATCTATGTGGCTTTATTTAAACTCACTTTGTACTACAGCACTCACCACATTTTCTTCAGGAAATGCATTTTCTAGTTCACACTTGATGCCCGATATGCGGTCATCAGTGTCGCTCAGACAGTAGAATCAGTAGAATCTCCGGCTGGTTTAGGGGGGTGGGCTTGCAAGGGTCGGGATATGACGTTGGGTCTAAATCATGGTTTCTCAACGGGCACCCCATGGGGGGTGTTGGAACAACCTAGGAGGGCGCTGGGAACGTGATTTATTTTCATTTTTTGGGGGGGGGTTTTAAACTTTCATGGTTTTCATATCTTTTTGGTGCAACCTGAAATAAATAGGCTATTTTAATTTATTTGTTTCTAACCCCTCTACCGTCTCAGCTACCTTTTACTGGCTATGCTCAGTGTAACAGTGATAATACAGCGCGGTTCGGTCCTGCACACGCCCGGACTCCTGTTACATCAGCAATCGTTATGATCTCTATAGTAACGCTGATAAACATAACCCAAGTTTGGGGGTTAACAGTTCAATAACCAACACAACACAATCAAACATGGCCGAAAAAACAAATTTTGGTTTCATAGCCTGTTTTCCTCCTTCCTCTTGTTCAGTTCCAGATGCTCTGAGCGTAGTTTCCACGAACAGGCCGTTGCATTTCAAATACAAAATATATAGGCCTAATTGGGCCTCTGCGGGCCATCGTTTTCGCGGTGCCATTCATTCATTCACTGCACAGCGGGAGTCGCGGAGTGCCGTGCCCGCAGTTCCCAGGCCGCTGTGCCCGCGTTGCCCGGGCCGCTGTCATGGTGCCAGCGGTTCCCGGTCCGCGGTGTCATGGGGCCCGCGGTTCCCGGGCCATTCATTCATTCATTCATGGCGGGAGTCGCGGGAGACGGTTCCCAAGGTCACGGTGCCAGGGCCGCGGTAACGGTGCCCGCATTGCTCTTGGCAACGCGGCCAGGGCACGACAGGAGTCGTGACTGCCGGGAGTCGAGGGAGTCCCCGGGCCGCGGTCACGGTGAATGACTGTTCAATTCAACCATTACTTCCTCAATTCTTCATTCTTGGCCAAGAGATCTCTCTGTGTCTCACTCTCTGGGCCCTATCTTGC
Organism: Gadus morhua; assembly: GCF_902167405.1. Classification (NCBI taxonomy): domain Eukaryota; kingdom Metazoa; phylum Chordata; class Actinopteri; order Gadiformes; family Gadidae; genus Gadus; species Gadus morhua. The sequence continues at coordinate 16,366,916 of NC_044056.1, read as the reverse complement.
ATCCGGCGCAATTGACTTTCTCACTGGAGCATGTGTCGTTGCTAGATTGCAACTGGCGCAGAGTGTTCTTTTCCCTCCTGCGTCACGCGTCGGTAAATTAGGGAATGATCTTGCGCCCCAAGGGGCGGTTCGGCGAAAGGAGGAGGCGTGTTCTGGCGCAAACGTTCCCTGGTGCTATTTTGCAGTTTCAGAAATCACTTGCGCCACAAACCAGGAAATACCTGGTTCAAAGTCAGTGGCGCGTTGTTGCTATTTCAAGGGTGCATGCATAATGTTGCTTGGGCACCTCGCGCATACACTTTGCTTCCCTCATCTACCTAGCCACACATTCTTGGTAAAATATTTGAGAAAGAACAGCTGATAACAGCGGTAATAAGTTGTACTTTTAAATCAATGCATCTGCAAGCACCGTACAGCAAACACATATTTTCCTGAGACAGAAATCGTGTACATGCCCATAACTTTTAGGATTGATGAGTATTTGATCGTGAGAAAACATTGTTTTGCCGCAAGTGAGTGTTAAAAAGAATGAATGAATGCGAAAACGCGTGTGTGCGTCCATCTGTTGAAACACACGCAAACTAAACACGTAACGCATAATACAGTCCATGGCAATGTACAGTATATTAACGGGGGGGACCCATGCATATTAGGAACATACTGACAAGAAACAATATTGATAATGTATTGCGTATATCATTAAATAGAACCACAGTTACCGCATATCATATGTGTGTTAAGTTTTCTTTGCCAAAACTTATTTGAGAACTCAGTATTTCTGAAGTTGTGGAAGTAAACCTTATTCCATGTGTGAATTAGGCCTTATTATTTGGCCATAAACTGAGCCATTTGAAGTTTGAAATCTGTCTCATCGGAGACTGCAGACACGCTGTCAAAATATCAACTCGTCAGATTCAAATGCGCTCATGGCTCATAAAGGGGATGGGAGCTGGCACTCATTGGTTTATTGCACGTTACGCCCAAACCACCACACCTAGGGTTATAGAAAATATCGTAATTAGGCTACTTCAGACCAACCCTTTTTAGATTTGCGCCGGGCGCAAGAGTCATTTTTGCGCCGGTAAACTAGCGACATAGCCATAGAACCGCCCACAAAGCTACTTGCGCTTGGAGCTTCTCACTTGCGTTTCAGACCGTTAAAAGGCCTTATGACTGTTAAAAAAAAAAAAGAAGAGAAAGTGATGTGCAAATGTTGTTAAAGTAAATGTTCTTGATGCTTGTTAGACTATCTATTTGTTGAAAGTGAAAATGCAACTGTTTACATTTGACATGATTTCATAGTTCCAGTAACACTATTGCATAAAGGTTAAAAGATTGTGAGATTAACATAAAACAGTCTTAGTTTAAAAACCTGAAGTGTTTAGTTTAACTCTCAAGAGGAGTGAAAGAAATAATTAATGTTTCCTTAACAGGAGTTTTATTGTTTAGTTATGCATCTTCTTAAACAGCATCCTTAAGTCAGAAAGGGGGATTATATTAGTTGTAATACGGGGTTGGAACGTTCTGTATGTAACCCTAGGCAACGATTAGCGGAAGCCATTAAAGGAACAGAGTTCATACCATGCAGTCACGTCTCTACGAGTCTCCTTGATATTTTAATATATGTTGCAAGGCCAACTGAACAATGTGTACTTTTAGGGTTATGATAAGACCTTTCATTTAGTTTTCACCCCGAATGACTCTGAAAAGCAGTGCAAACTTTTAAATATGTTTTAACCATTCAGCGAACAAAAGGCAACAGGCTGATTTTAGGGTGCCTCTCAATGGCAATGCAAATGCCGACCGAAGCGTCATCAACACGCCCGCTCAAATGGTGTGAAATGCCGACTTTCCTCTCCTCATTTACATATAAGGGAATTAACCTTTTCGCCGGCTAAAATACTAGTAATCTATTGTAAGCCCCATTGTCAAAGTAAAATATAAGTTATTAATTTTCAAAATAAATTGTACAACATTCTCAACAGTTAATGAAAACATTCAGTTTCGTCATTTTTATTGTTATGGTTCAAATAAACATTCATAGACGATTTGGACAGGTTGTACGTATTTTACAAACAAGGGCGTGCAGGCCGAGCAGGAGAACGGAGCGCAAGAACATTGCTGGAGTCTTTCACTCTCTATTGAGCTGTGTCTGGAAATGTGGTAGAGGTAGTGAGGAAGGCTCTCTTTTTATTGGCTTGTTGAAGGACATCTGCATGATGCAATGAATTTCATTGAGCCAATAATCCGACTTTATGCAAGAAAGAACACATCCAGCAATGCCAGCATAGGTGGCAGATTTCACATGAAACCTGTAATAGAGTGAATTTGGATACAAGTCAATAACAAGTAGGTAATATTAATTAAAGCAATAGAATTCTCCCATAAGACACATATTTCAGCTTCAAAATTTAAAAAATGTTGTACAAAAGGATAAATTGAGTTCAGTCCTTTCCTGTAATAAAAAAATGGGGCACCTTACTTCACAGCTCCGCTCACGCTGATAATCCACAATCAGGTGGCTTCACTTCAATAGAACATTTGTGAAACGTCCAGCTAGACTAACAAGTCAATCTTTTTTCTACTAACAAGTGGGTCGCGTCACCGCCACAGAGGCAGTTGTGTGCGATATGATGTTTCATGTGAGTGCGTGTGTGGTGTGTTTATATAAAGACCACTCTCAGGGTTGTGCGGAGTATGGGCAACGAGAGTTGTTAACTCCTATAACTTGGTCACCTGTCTGGTCATTCCCGGGCTGCTCGCCACATTATTATTAAAAACGTATATTCTTCCATGAAAATTAGTCATCACAAAATGACTGGGGGTTTTGGGAGGGGTGGCTTTGAGGGGGCTCAGCCCTTTTCAGGGGGAGCTTATTTTCCCGCTATTCTGTGCTCATAAATGAGCATTAGGCGAGAACATATAATTTCGGCTGGTTTAAAAACGAAACTGGCGGGATTATCATAATTCTTTCTACAAACATCAATCAATACCATACCTCTCATAAGGCATATCGTTTGTGCAGCTAGTACCACTATTACTTCAGCGACCAATACTATTACTACTTCTACTTCAGCCGCTACTACTACTGCTACATCTTCAGCTACTAATACTACTACTACTACCATTACTAATACTACTATTACTACTACTACTACTACAGCTAGTACGACCACTACCACTATCTTCAAGCTTTGACAGTATTACAGTTTAGCTTCCAGCTTTTGTAACAATGTTCTAAAGTTGGGTCTTGTTCATATTTAACTCACAATTACTTTGACCCTTATTAACCCAAACATGATCCCTATTCTAAAGTTGCAACCTCTTCACATTTAGTTAAGTCATTACAGCATAGAAGTAGTAGTTTGAATACAGCCAAGTTATCACAAATGCAGGTTTATTAATTTTGAACAGTCAAGCCATACAGAAAAGACTCAAAACAACGTACAAAGACAAAACCAGGTCCTCAGGTCAATTATTTAATTTTAAGCATTACTTAACTATAGGCTTGTGCATCAATGCCAGTTACAACACAGAGGTGCTTACAATGCATTAAATCAGCAAATAAAAAAGAAACATTTAGCATACATTAAGACTGAATCAAATTCATTTAACTGAGACTTCTTCGATATAAAAATAAAACTGAAATAAGTTTCCGACCGGATATTTTTTTCGTGTGGCATGGAAAAGCATTCCCTGTGGTCCAGGTCTGTGGTGGTTACCATGCCAGTAGGTCCACTATATAAAATCTAAGTGATCTTTCAGCATATTTTATGTATAGTTTCCTCTTAAGGTACGGCCACACCAAACGCGTTACTCGCGTTTGGGCCGTTGAAAATCTGCATTTTTGCATAGGGAACCATTGGTACAGGCGCGTAGACGCGTTACACGTGTTGAAGCGATAGAAGCAGCAGACGCACGTAATTACGCACGTAAACGCAGTAACGCGCCCAACGCACCAACGCCCGGAGTTCAAAAAATGTAACTCTCAACGCGCCTACGCGTGACGCTTAGCCGCGATAGCCAATCAGAGTGGAGCTTGACCTGACTTCACTGGCAGAGAGTAGTGACGCTTGCACAGTAGCATATGGCGGACACGGGTTTGGGTTTCCTGCCTCGGACTCCTAAATCCAGCGCAGCCACAGGCGCGTTAGGCGCGTTGAACCATTTTTGTGACACACAATGATCAAGCGTCAGGTTAGGCGCGTTACACGCGTTATCCAACGCGTTTGGTGTGGCCGTACCTTTAGTCTCCAAACAGTGGCTTTCCACACTCCCCAAAGTCGCTCCAGGTTTTGTGTATTTGCACCTGTAAGTGGATCAACAAAACATACTCTACGGTTAACAGTCAGATGATTGTAACCTTCATCATGAAGACGGCGGTATGATCGCCATCCATCTGAAATCATGGAGCTTCCCTGACAGATGTGCTTATTTATGATGGGGAGGAGATGACTGGCTTAGCGGTGAGAGACACTATCTTGAATACGTTCTTCTCCTGTCCTCTGAAATTCACGTAACCAGTCATAGGGCTGCTGGATATATCGGCTATGTACGATATATCGATATAATTTCCAAGGGGATACAAGATTTGACAATATCGTTTATATCGATATGCGTTAAAATGGTCAGTTTCCCCCGCAAGCGTCTACAGCGCTTGCCTTGGAGACTGTGAGCGCGACCCCTCCCCCTCCCACTCTGTCTTTCCGAACGTGCCGTGTGCAAAGACGCCTCATTCCCGCCCCCGCCGCCCCCTCACAACACAACAAGCATGGATGATACCCGTAAAGAAAACGAGACGGCGGCGGGAGACGAAATTGTTTCAAAGAGGAGAAACAACGGCTCCATATATTGTTTTGCATAGGTGATTATTTTGTGAAGGTGAAAAACGTCCCTTTTTTTTTTTACATGTTCGTTCAATTCTGTTGAAAATAACGATACAAAATCACATGTTGCAGTCATACTGACCTATGTTTTAATAAAAGTGCTTGCAACATCTCACATGTGGCTTTTGACTTACAAAAAAACATCTAACCCACTCTAGAAAATATCGAGATATATATCGTATATCGCCATTCAGCCAAAAAATATCGGGATATCATATTTTGCCCATATCGTGCAGCCCTAAAGTCATCATAATTGTTATGTCATGAATGCGTAATGAAGTACTGAAACATTAACACCAAGTCAATAAAAAAAGAGAAAATTGCCGTAATCAAAGTATAAAAGATTAGGGAATAAATCAAGGCTCAATATTTGTGTTTTCTCCAGAATGTATCTTAAGGAAGAGCAGCACAGGAATAATATCATGTCATTTCTTAAAATGGGCCTTACTTTCGGCCATCATAATGATAACTAGATCTAATGAAATAATAATGTAATAGGCTACACTACAGATTGACACAATATCTTTGCAACATATATATTTAATGCTTCTAGTGGCATGTTTACATCTGGATAAAATCCAAAATATGACCTGCTCATAGTGTGTGTGTGTGTGTGTGTGTGTGTGTGTGTGTGTGTGTGTGTGTGTGTGTGTGTGTGTGTGTGTGTGTGTGTGTGTGTGTGTGTGTGTGTGTGTGTGTGTGTGTGTGTGTGTGTGGTACGAACTACTCACCATGTGGAGTCTTTTCTGCTGTATTACTTCTTCAAAATCATGGCATGAGAGCAGGAAGGGAATTTCATTGGTTTTCGGAGCAGGCCTTGTTTCATTAACCACCTGTTGAACTTCATGGCTTCTTTGGGGCACTGTCTAAAACGTATTCGGCTTAAGCATTCATGCTGAGACACCATGATGTATTCCAAGTTATACAATGGGCGCCGCCATGACGACCAGTCCGGTTTCCCATTTCCGGTTAGAAGCGAGAACACGTAGCTGGATATAGTTTACTGAGAGGGTGATGCTGCTATCCATTTGGATGGTACGCTGGTACGAACGACGAGCTTCAGCGAGAACGTGACGTATTTCCCTTGCTCCAGCCTTCCAGTTTGCCATTTGTGTTTCTGTCGAGCCACGAGGGGGAGTAGTAGCAGGCTAGTCATCATTAGCAACATAGCCTCTTTAGCAAACCAGCTTCAAAACAAAACTTTACATTGAATTGCACGCAAAGCAAGACCGTGCAATGCATACATTGGTGACCGGATTAAAGCAGCAATGAAATCAAGTGTGTAAGAGGTTTTAAAAACGACATTAAAACCACCAACGTGGTACAAATAGAAAGAAAATACATTTCATCCCCATTAACTATGGGCGCAGCCATCTTCTTTGCGAGTTGTACAGCTCTGCTCGCTCTACTTTGAAAGCGACGAGATATCACGACCAAAAGGGGGCGTGCCTCAGTAAGATTCCGCAAGAAAGCTGGGAGATTTGCGACTTTACCACTTCGTAAATCCAAATGGATAGCAGCATGAGTTTGGGCTCCACCTGCCATTTTGACCTCATGTAATCTATAACTTTTACAGCTATTGCCGTAACCTTCAAGATCTGTGCTAGCGGTGCAAATGTGTTAGACGCTATGTAAACATTATTCAACCGGAAATAGAAAACCGGCGGGCCACTATGAATCATGAGAAATAGAACGGTCGTGAAATAAGGTGGATACCAAAATCTTTTTTCTTCTTCTTTTAATTTGCCTCGCCTTAATTTCACCTGCTATCTTGCCTTGTTCAATCACTTGGTAGGGAGGGGGAAAAAATGCGGATTTCCAACTATGACACTCCAGAGATCGACATGACTATCCACCAGTCTGTGTTTACTAGCCGCCTACTATCTCTAGCGCATTCAATCATCGTATCTACGTCAGTTCCCCTGTCGTTCTGGCGGGCGCAGACACAGGCAGGCATACCCATGGCGTGGACACAGGCAGTTGAAGTCTGATAAGCCTTTTCTGATTCTGGAGAAGCAAACGAAGAGTTTGGATATTTCGCGTGCACTGTGCCGTGCACCAAAAATGGCGTGGTAACCACCGCAGCAATGGACCACTTGGAATGCTTTCCCATGACATACGAAAAGACATCCTGTCTGAAATGTATTTACAAATTTCTGTCTTATTTTTATGACGCAGATTTCTCAGTTAAAGTAATTTGATTAAGTCAGAGCTGAGCTGCCGGACTGCCGCCGAGCTACCCCCTGCCGGACTGCCGCAGAACCTTCGGCGGCGGTCCGGCCGCCGTCGAAGCTGTCCGGCGGTGTACTCGGGAGCTGAACTGCGGCGAAGCTTTCCGGCTGCTCCGGCGGGTGTACTCCGGGAGCTGAACTGCCGCCAAGCTGGCAGGTCAGGCAGTTGTAGGTCATGGCGGAAGTCTGGCAGCTCCGGCGCTGGGAGCTCGGCTGCAAGTCCGGCAGCTCAGCTCCCGGAGTACAATCCCTTTCTCGTCCATGTCGCGGTTCATGGACTTCAGAGAGTCAAGGCCAAAGTTCCTTTCCCCCAATTCCTCTCGACCATGTCCGAGATATCTCCCACTACAAGTCTTTACTTGTCGTGGAAGTGCCAGAGACGTCAGACGCAGTCTTTATGATTCATAATATGATCCGAGGCGCACATAGCTTTTTTGGTCAAAAATATTATATAAATACCCATATATAATATTATTATTATTATATTATACAACGGGTGGCTTGAATCCAGCGATCTGATTGGTTCCTAACTGTTGTATAATGAGCGTTTACATAACTGCTATGACGCCCAATCATTTTGTGAAAGTTTGCATATCACTCTGCGCCTGGAAGTAGAAACAGTTACAAAGTAAAAAATATGTTGAATGATGGAGAGGGTGTAAATGTTGTTACTCCGGGAGTGAGCAAGGCGATGGAGAGACTAAAGGCCTATTTAGGGTCGTTTTAGACGCAGAGACGTAAGCACGTAATTTACACAAGGGACTTGTTTTAGACACGTTTTGATTTACGGTTCCCGTCAAGTACCCCTGACCGCCAGAACAGTAGGGGGAGCAACGAACGAATCTGGGCGTGGAAGTGGAAATCGCTGGCTTGTTTATATTTATAATCATAGCCGCGGAAACGTATTCTCAGCAGGGGGTGCTGGAAAAAAAAACTCAGCCTGGACTAGACACGCAACTCGCTACATTGATAAAAAAGATATATATCAGCGCAGCTCAATTACACCAGTGCATGCGCGCACAGTCGAAAATCGATCGTTGTGTTCACACCATGGTTCACATCCAGCTGCTCACAGAACAAGTTTAGCGCGCCACCGCTCCCCTCACACTTTTTCATATAACTTTTTTTCAGCACCAGGTCATATGAGCATTAAATAAATGCTGCGTCTCTAAATGCCTTGGACAGCAGCGACGATGACCCGCTTTGCCACGGGCCGAAACAGTGCGGAGCGACCACAGCCAGAGCGAACACAGCGGGGCAGAGGAGTGTCAGGAAGTCTTTTGTGTACACATCAGTACGGCCTATTTGCACTACTGTTTAGTGGCAATGCAGTGTTTTATTCTATGCCTTTTAATTTTCGTATATTATTTCAATGAATACAATTTATTTATTTATAAAAACAAGATCTGGTCTTCAAATCTTTTTTCCAAACATAGGTCGGGTTTGTGTTTATATTCGGACCAATACGGTACAGCGGGCGCTCACATGACGTTAAGCATTTCCTGGTGCATAATGTGACGCTTCAGAACCTAAAATCCCGTTTCTCCCCGTTGACACAAAACATAACCGGCGTTTTCAGAAATCTCCACTTTGGCCGGAGTTTTTAGAAATAATCGTTTTCTGTGATAAGACAGGGCCTCAGACAGGGGGTGCAGCAGCACCCCCAGCACCCCTACTTCCCGCGGTACTGTTTATAATTATCATAATTCGTTCTTGTGTCTCCTCTGTCACGGCCTTTTAAAAATGGCGCTATTATGCTGTAAAACCGGAAATGTGAGACTCCTGAAAGGATGTGGTTAGCTGGCCAATCACAGTCTTTGCGAGCTGCGTAGGGCCGTAGTGTTTTAGTCGCATAGTCAGGAATTTGGGCCGACGCACTTAAGCACGTAAGGGGGGATATTTTACCGCGCAAGGGGGGGTTATGTATCTTACGTGCTTACGCGTTACGTCTAAAACAGAGCATATATCGGCCTTAACGAAAGCTTATGCACACACCGAGTCAACTGCTCCATAGGATAAATTGCCGGCGAACCGCTCTAGCCGAGCCTTCTCTCGGAGGGACGCTAAAGTGTGTTGCATAGCGACCGTCGTGCATTTTGAAGGCAGCCAGGAGGGACTACTTTTTTGTATTCTTTAATAAAACGGCTACTTTGACTTTCTTGGTTTCTTTTTAAATGTAGTGTGTCTATGACTTTCGTTTTGCCATAATAGTAACCGTTGTATAAAAGCAATAGATCAGTTCAGTCAGTGGTATGTGCTCATTATACCACTGTGAAGGGGGTCGCCGGCCCTCCGCTGTGCGTCGGGGCCGGACAACGCCCCTTAACAGTGGTATAATGAGCACATACCACAGCCTGTCGTGATCTATTGCTTAATTATATTATATGGTATAGATATAGAGCTCCAGGAGTCCGCAAACGACAACAATCCCTTCTCTTCCATGCTGTGGTTCAGTCTGACTGCTCATTGGTCAATGGGCAGCAGCTCATTTGCATTAAAGCTACAGACACCAGAAACATTGCATTCTGAAGGGTCTGAAGCAGAGGGGAATAGCGGTAGGCAAGATTTTTCTTACTAAAAGCTATATCCAGCCAACAGCTTCAGAAATATGTTTTCTGGAAGTGGAATACTATGTTTACTTGTTGGGAAAACACCATAATATGTCTTCTTTAAAATTAAGTAATTGACCGGGGACCTGGTTCTGTCTTTGTACTTTGTTTTGGTTCAGTGCAGCAACCTAAATGCCATTTTGAGTCTTTTGTGTATGGCTTGACGGTTTGCTATTCAAAATAAATAAACCTGCTGTAGAATAGCTTAGACGGAGGCTTTCTTATGGAGTTTAATTTAACATTTTTCAGCTGGTACATGTTATCAGTTCCAACATCGATGGCCAACCAATCAACCGGGGTCTCATGCTCACGTGACTATGGGCTCAGTGGGCTAATCAAAGCTCATCAATGCAATGCAGATAAAGCATTCTATACCTGTATTTGCTTGTCTTCTAACTACTAGTTGTATGCTATAATGACTTAACCAAATGTGAAGAGGTTGCAACTTTAGAATAGGCAACATGTTTGGGTTAATAAAGGTCAAAGTACTTGTGAGTTAAAAATTAACAAGACCCCACTTTAGAATAGGAAACATATTTTGATTTAATAAGACTTAATTAATAGTTCATATCACCACTTGTAGTTTTGCGTTGTATTCAATAAGAATAGACTATACTAATCCAGATTAATGAAGAGGGAATGACTATTCTTGTGCTATTGCCCCTTTACAAGGCCCAAATGATGCCTTGGTTATCAGCATCGTTACTCATATCCAAAAACGGCTTTATTTACAGTAATTAAACAATAATTAGGCGGTTATATTGGGTGCAATCTTAAAGGTTGGGTATGGAATTCTCTTTTTTGGCCATTTTTGCAAAATTACTTGAAATCCTTATCATATCCCACTTACAGCCACTGAGTTAGAAGTACTGACATGAAAATTAAACAAGTCAATCATCTGTGGAACGGGTAGGGCTCGAAAAACTCCAGCCAATGATTTCCAGAACCACCGAGTGGCATTGGACAGTAAGTACGTCAATCAAACGTTCGTACTGCACTCCCCGCGCGTGACCCCTTTGTGCACGTACTCAAAGCTCGTGACCCAGAGCAAGCTTCTGTTTGTTGTTATCCTGCGGTAGCTACTGGAGCTAGCTAACTAGCTAATGGCTCGCTCTCCTGCATCTGTGTTCGCTCGTGCATGATTGCGCGTCCATGTACTTGGAATGGGTGGAGTCAGAGTAAGCGCCACACCAAACGCGTTACTCGCGTTGGATAACGCGAGTAACGCGCCTAACCTGACGCTTGATCATTGTGTGGTGGTTACTCGGTTCAACGCTTCCAACGCGTCAACGCGCCAACGCAGCTAGATGAGTCCATGTCCATGCAAGTGAACGGAGCGTTCCCTCTTCGTCATAACTATCAAACCAAACATCCTTCACATTCACCGAGCGAACATTATGAAAGTAAAATGCACATTTCTCGCTAAAAATGTTTCCATAAACGCATTTAATGGCGTAACTATGTTACTATTTCCACCCAGAATAAAGATAGTTGTCGGCCGTGGCTGCGCTGGAGTCCGAGGTAGGAAACCCAAACGCCGCCGTGTTTGGGTGATAGAGTTTAGATCGGGTTAGATTAAATAATCTCTGATATAAATAACAATAATCGGGTTAAATAACTTCACATGGGGTGTCTGGTGTGTTTCCAGCATTCGTAGTGTTGATCAGGAGAGAAATTGTCCGCCAAGACGTTGAGGTTGCTTAGCATCCAGAGACTCTGTCCATGCAAGTGAACGGAGCGTTCCCTCTCCGTCATAACTATCAAACCAAACATCCTTCACATTCACCGAGCGAACATTATGAAAGTAAAATGCACATTTCTCGCTAAAATTTTTTCCATAAACGCATTTAATGGCGTAACTATGTTACTATTTCCACCCAGAATAAAGATAGTTGTCGGCCGTGGCTGCGCTGGAGTCCGAGGTAGGAAACCGAAACGCCGCCGTGTTTGGGTGATAGAGTTTAGATCGGGTTAGATTAAATAATCTCTGATATAAATAACAATAATCGGGTTAAATAACTTCACATGGTGTGTCTGGTGTGTTTCCAGCATTCGTGGTGTTGATCAGCAGAGATATAGTCCGCCAAGACGTTGAGGTTGTTTAGCAACCAGACTCTCTCCATTAAGCAGAATAATTCTACCTCAAGACATATTTTCAGCTTCAAATTTTAAAAAATGTTGTACAAAATGAGCAGCTTAGATGAAAATTCCTGTATTTTTTTCTAAATTGAGTTCAGTCCCTTCCTGTAATAAATTGGCCACCTGACTTCATAGCTCCGCTCACGCTGATAATCCACGATCGGTTGGCTTCACTTCAATAAAACATTTGTGAACATTTGGCTTCAGCTCCCCCTGAAAAGGAAGAGCCCCCTCAAAAAAATAATAATATAATAATAATAATAATATATTCCATAAAAATAATAATCTTTATGGAAGAATATACGTTTTTAATAATAATGTGGCGAGCAGCCAGGGAATGACCAGACAGGTGCCCAAGTTATAGGAGTTAGCAACTCTCGTGGCCCATACTCCGCAAGACCCTGAGAGTTGCCTTTATATTAAAACACCACACACACACTCCCATGAAACACACATCTTATCGCAGACAACTGCCTCTGTGGCAGTGCCACGACCCACTTGTTAGTAGAATAAAAGTGGACTTGTTAGTCCAGCTGGACGTTTCACAAATGTTCTATTGAAGGGAAGCCAACTGATTGTGGATTATCAGCGTGAGCGTAGATATGAAGTAAGGTGCCCAATTTATTACAGGAAGGGACTGAACTCAATTAGAATGAATTACAGGAGTTTTCATCTATGCTGCTCATTTTGTACAATTTTTTTTTACAATTTGTAGCTGAAAATATGTGTCTTGAAGTAGAATTTAACTGCTTGAATGAATATTACCAACTTGTGATTGACTTGTAGCCACTATATTACAGGTTTCATGTGAAATCTGCCACCTGGCACTGCTGGATGTGTTCTTTCTTGCATAAAGTCTGATTATTGGCTCCATGTAATCCATTGCATCATGCAGATGTCCTTCAACAAGCCAATAAAAAGAGAGCCTTTCTCACTACCTCTTCACACATTTCCAGACAGCTCAATAGAGAGTGAAAGAGTCCAGCAATGTTCTTGCGCTCCATTCTCCTGTGTGGCCTGCACGCCCTCGCCCTGGCAGGTCTGCTTACCGAGCCTTCAGCTGACTCCAAGGTGAAGCTTGAGCGCGGCTCCTGTCCGATTTTCTGGTATGACTCTGGCACCTACTGCTACAAATATGTTACTAGCAAATTGACCTGGGCTGATGCTGAGATCTACTGCCGTTCTTTGGGCGCAAACCTGGTCTCTATCCATGGCTTCAGCGAAATGACCTTCATTGACATGGTGATACAGAACTATGACCCAACCAAAGGGTACCACTGGATTGGACTCAGTGATGTGCATAAAGAAGGCTCCTGGTTATGGAGCGACGGTTCTCCATTAGACTTTCCTTCTTGGTACCCGGGAGAGCCAGACAACCTCGAGGGAGGGCAACATTGTGCCCACATAACATATTGGGATGGGATGGAATTTGGTTGGAATGATCAAGCATGCACAATGGCTTTTTCTTCTGTTTGTAGACGTAAAACCTTTCCATAAGGTCTAGGACAGTTTATTTGAACCAACAAAAATTTGACCAATAAAAAGACTATCTTTTCATGTTGGATTTACTGTGATTTCTTTACAAACAAGAGGTGGATGGAACTGAATGTTTTCAGTTTTAATTACCGTAATTGTTTATAATAATGTTATACCATTTATTTTGAACATTATAAACTTATATTTAACTTTGACACTGGGACTTACAATGGATTACTATTACTAAGGTAGTATTTTAGCCGGTGGAAATGTTAATTCCCTTATAGGTGAATGAGGAGTAGAAAGTCGGCATTTCACACCATTTGAGTGGGCGTGTTGATGACGCTACGGCATGTCATTGAGTGGCACCCTAAAATCAGCCTGTTGACTTTTGTTGAATGCTGAATGGTTAACATATTTAAATACATATTTAAATGTTGGCACTGCTTTTCAGTGTCTTTCGGGGTGAACACACTAAATGATAGGTCTTATCATAACCCTTAAAGTATGAATCATACAATAAATTACAATACATGAGTTCAAAGCTGCACACTTACATAGAAAATGTTTTTTTTAATTTTTATCTTACACCTTTCCTGCTGTTGGCTCCAAGACCGTAGTCGAGCAGCACTGGGGAGAATTTCCCTCAAGGGCCGATGTTCTCTCGGGGGTAACACATCTTCACTTTGACCGGCAGTGGATCTGCTTATAGATCGGAATATGGTCGAAATGAAGCGGCCACCGATTCTTTATCCTTAGTTTCACTAACTTTACAGTTCACGTTTGCACAGGCACAACTGGACTCGTTCAATACTTCACTAAACTGACACGCTACCCCTCGCTCTCCCCGCTCGTCCACTCACTCGCTGACGTCTTTCACACACACACTGCCATTCTCGCACACACAGTCAGCTGAACATTATAGGATCCCGGCCTTCCAATCCCTGTTTTCTCAGTTAAACTCAGAAATCAAATACATTTGTCCCAATGTTTGTTAGATGTGAAATGAAGCAAAAAAAGACCAAATCAAACCTGAGTGACAGGGTCTGTCCTTATCCCGCCTCCTGCGAACCTCGACCCTACGTCATATCCCGTCCCTTGCAAGCCCGCCTCCCTTAACCCCCCCTGTTAATTCTACTGATGTTTGAGCGACACAGATGTCTGAATATCGGGCATCAAGTGTGAATAAGTGTGAATGACCCTCACGGTCAAACCTCATGATATGCAAATGCAGAGAAAAGTCGGAGGACATGTGTGAAAACGGCTAGGAGTAGTATTTTTTCATGATACCAATGTCAGGATATGTCGTTCACATATACGGCCCGTCAGGAGAATAGCGTGTTGATAGCAGGACTTACGTGTGTGAGAGCAGCTTATTTGAAACTTTGAGATAGTCCCCCTGAAGTTCAAAAAAAGTTTTTTTCGCTAAGCAAGAATCATAGCCCAAGACCAACAAACTAGATGGTGAATATTCTGATAAAGAATTTGTTTGGCTAATCTCAGTATCTTCATATCTTTCGTTAATGTAAAGATAAACATGCTTGTTGTATGGATGGGACCACTAAGTTTCCTATTGATTTCCCCCTCAGAGAGACTCTTTGACTGAAGTTCCCTGGTCATGTACATGCTCATTCTCAGATGAGTGGAGAAAGATTTTACAAAAAAGGTTTTGCAAGATCTGGTGGATTTGGTCGGGGCTGAACATTTAAGAGAATTGATCAGTTATGGTCAAAACTATCGCTATGGGCAGGTGTTCATTTTGGACCCTGTGGTAGTTTTAATTTAACGTCATTAAAAATGTTTTCTGTAAAACTTCTAAATGCAAGCAATGCTCTCGTGAAGACGGTATCCCCTAGTTATGGATTTTGTATTGAGTGTTGAGTTTGACCATGATTATGCAAGACAAAGATGTTTTTAATCATGCCTCCTAGAGACCAACAAGTCAGTTGGTGACCCAGAAGTTTTGAGGGAAGCGATTTGGCTAGTTTTGGTACCTTCATATTATTGGTTTATGTAGAAACAAGCACGCTTATTGGATTCTTGAAAACCACCCCGGTGGTTATTCTCTCATCGGGATGTCTCTGACAGACTCTCTGTAGTTATAGCTGATGGTTTGTGTAATTCAGCATCGGTATGGACTAGACCTACGGCTACGACCCATGTGCCATAATGTAGCCCTGTTTGAAAGACTTCCTGATACCTGAACACCGGCGCGGCGACCTTTCACAAAAAATGACACGCACACACACAAAACACTTAAGAGAGTGTTTAAATTAACACCTTCTTGAATTTTGATGTGAAGCTGTGAACCGGTAAGAATTATTTTTTCTAGTTGACTGTGCGTGCCTCTGAATGAGACTGATTTTAGACTGACTCAGTTCTGTACAATTCAGTTGTAATGCATTCATGAGACACCAGGTGGCAACTACGTACCAGAATTTGAGAAGCCCAGTCGCTCTCGCTCACACACACACACACACACACACACACACACACACACACACACACACACACACACACACACAGACACACAGACACACAGACACACACACACACACACACACACACACACACACACAGAGACACATACCCCCCCCCCCCACACACACACACACACCCACACACACAAAAACGGTTGAAGATGATATCTGGCACAATAATGCTTCCGTCTTATTGACATGTTGACTACAGAAATAACACCACTTTTAACCCCGCTTCCCAGGAGAACTCTTTTCCAGGATGAAATGCTTAACTGATGATTTAGGTAATTGGAACACTGCATGCCCTGATTAAGAAACTGTTCAATTGAATAAATTAAACAATAATTATATCTCACTCAATTACCAAATGTCAGTGGTATTATTTATGTGCATTTGCCTTAACCACATAACAGTACCAGAAGTTGATTAAAAACATAATTTGTTGCCAATTTACCTTTTTAATGGACTTTAAAAGAAAATCATATTTGAATACAATCATATTATATATATATTATATATATATAGCCTTATACATCACACGTTTACATTTCTACTGAGTTATACGCGCACACAAACGCACACACACATGCACTTGCCAAGCAAAAAGGCCTTTGTCTTCCAGGCCATGGGGTATAATAGCAGAGGTACAGAGCTGCTGCTGTTCAGAGGGATTGAATGAGAGCGGTTGGTCAGGCAACCCACAGAGAGAGCTGCACACTTTGGTTGGCAGAATGATTCTTCCCCCCACTGAAACCACCAGAGTGATGGAGAGGCTGCCTTCCTTACGTAGGAGAGTGTTTGGCATCCTTTTGTGTTTGTTTGTGTGTATGTGTCTGTAGTTTTATGTGTGTGTGTTTGTGTGCATCTACGTATTTTTTGTATCCAACTCATGCCTTCGTAAACTGTCTACATAGGCGTTAAGTGACATAATAGTGGGCACTGTATGTTTTCTATTTTTGTGGTGCATTATTGCTTCAAATGTAGTCTTATTGAATTATAAACAACTACCAATCAACATTTGATGGGTAGATAGGAGAAACAAATTTCTCACGTCTTGTTTTTGAAAAAAATGTGTTTCTTTAACCATAAATAATGTTGACGTTCAACTATGACTTTGGGAAAGGTGGCTAGGAAATTTCATCAATCTGGTAAGGAGGTGGTGGTCTGGTGCCTGTGTGTTTGTGTGTGTGTGTGTGTGTGTGTGTGTGTGTGTGTGTGTGTGTGTGTGTGTGTGTGTGTGTGTGTGTGTGTGTGTGTGTGTATGTTCTGTCTGAGGGGCAGCTGGTCCTGTCAGAGGCCACTTCTGGTGGATGAGCAGGGGGTCAAATCAAGGTGTGTCTGTATGTGTGTGTTTGTGTGTGTGTTTGTGTCTTTTTCAGAGTAAACGACATTTGGAGAAATCAAAACTAATTTGAAACAAACTTAAATTCATAACACAAGCAGGAGCACGGAGAGAACAAGACGAGCTATTGTCATCAGGGCGGGATGCAAAGCAGGTGTTTTTGTGTGTGTCAATTGAAGCAGGAGTCACATTGTGTACATTTCATACAAACCACAAATACTGTATTTAATCCTTGTGTGGTCTCATAAAGGAATACGCTGTTTTCTGAATACAATGGATAACGCATGGAAAGTTAGAAACACACACACGGCACAATGCTCTACTGCACACGACCTTCAAAGCAGGAAGACGGATGACCTTTGGCGTCTGAGGTCAGGCTCTTATCGCCTGACAGGCGTCACCCCTCCTGAAGATGGTCTCCAGCTGACTCCTGTGACAGACATGTAAACTGTTGTGGTGTGTGTGTGTGTGTGTGTGTGTGTGTGTGTGTGTGTGTGTGTGTGTGTGTGTGTGTGTCTGTGTGTGTGTGTGTGTGTGTGTGTGTGTGTGTGTGTGTGTGTGGGGCGGGATTCTTTTCTCTGTTGTTGACAGGTGGTTCTAGTTGGCACCGGTGCCAAGGTAATTAAACCTAGTGGGCTGACCGCGCCATTTGGTGGGCTGTTTGTTTGATGCTGAAATAATTGTGGCGGCCCGTTTTCCCCTGCTAGGCGGAGGAGGCCTGGCGTCGCAAGAAGCAGGTCCTGTGTGAGCCGGCGTGGTGTGGGGGAACGCAGGCAATCACCCTGAGCCACTGGCTCCAATGAGCTCCACGTTTACAGCATAACGTCATGACCGTGATCTGTTTCAGCAATTGAACTCATTGTTTTTCGAAAGTGCCCCACTGTTTTTTTAACCTAGGGAATATCGAATGGCTCACTTTTTTGTTTTTTCCCTAAAAGCACGGCAGTGCACCTTTTCACGCGGACGAGCTGACATCGGGGTAGGAACCGAGACTTTAAGATTCGGGTGGATCAGACCCTGGACGTTGAATTTGGTTCTATCGACTGAGGAAGTGCATTAGGAATTGGAAATAGGGAAAAATTAACACAAAGGCCATGACCTTGAGGTCCATCAGGGGAGTGGTTCCCCTCCCATACAGAACACGCGTCAGAGCTCCCGTCATCCATGTATCACGGCACTCTTAAAAGCACCAGTGACTGCACCAGACGCTCCAGAGAGGCACATGTACTGGTGGCCATCAAGGGATGACATGCTGTTGTCCTTTAATTATGACACTGGGACCGTGTTGCCCTCTGCTCACAACATGTAATCCTCTGAGGTTTAATAATACTGATGAAATGTGGTGTACAGCAGACAGTTTGTGCATGCCCAACGTGTGAGAATCCTCACCTCTCACTTTCATTTTGAAAAGGGCAGAGGGCACATTCTCTGTGCACGGACAACCTCTTGTATGGACTTTGAAGGAAAAGTAGGGCATGGTTCACATAGGGTTAGCTCACCAAAGGGTTTTTAATTGGTCCTTAAGTGTCACATTTTATAATGTGGCACAACGCTTTTAATAGAGATATATTATAATGCCTTTTAATGTCTTTTGAGAAAGACTATACTGTGTAGTTATTTTTGCATTACAATGTCACCTCATGGTAGCTTTGAAACTTTTGCAAATTGTTTGTGACAGAATGGTATATTTACTCGAACAGAATCAAAATCCTTGGTACAAAACACTGCCTGGAAAGAAAAGCTTTTTCAGATGTGTATTAGTGATTGTGTGTGCAACTGTGTAGACCTCTAGAAAAATAGCTGCATAACTGTGTGTGTCTGTCTGTGAGGTTGAGTGTCTGCTTATGTGTGTTCTTAGGGGGTGATGTCACACACTGGTTTGGGAGAAGCAGAGTGCGTGGCCGAAATGGTTTTGAAATCCCACCACCGTCTTTTCCCTCCTAAAGGGATTATCATGTAAATGTAGAGTGATGCCACACAATTAGAAACATCAATCTTGTTTAAATGGAGCAGCCATATCAACTGACCATACAGAATGTCTGTATGGCCAAGTGTGATTTTATCAGTATTGTTGTCTGCTCCAGGGGAATGCCAGCATACTGTAATTCCAATACAGCCGTCTCAGTTGTCCATGCAATGGTCCACTTCATCAGGGAATATGAGGTGTCCTGGATGTGTGCGGACGTCTTTAACCATGCTTGGGGTGTGTGTGGCCTAGTAAATGGAAGTAGAGAGATTAAAATACTTATACCACTAAATATGTCAAAGATGGAGAAGTGTGAGGTATAATAGTCTTGGCAGTGAGTGTGTTTTAAATATATTCCTTGGATCGTGATAGGTAGATCAAATAGGTACTGCCAAAAGGTCAGGTGTTTGTTTTTACGAAAAAAGGAGGGAGGGACATTTTTTATCAGTAAATCTATTTTTTTTTTTCATGTTTTGGAAATAAAGACAGTAGGTTATTATTTTTGCCTTCTCCTATCTAACTATTATCTTTGTTTCAAGCACTCAAACTCTTCAATGAAATACCCTGATTGACATAATGTTTAAGTTCACTCTCAAGGGAATGATAAGGAAACATTTCAAGTAGACAATGGTGTCAATGAAGTGGAGTAACTTCAAAATAAGAGCGATTAAACTATGAAATCTTAAAAATGTTCCCTACAGAATTGTCTTCAGTTGTGGAAGAGGTTGACAAAGTGCACTTAGGATTGTGAATTCTGCAAAGGAAATAGACAAGTGGTATTTATTTTCTTTGCTTTTGTTGTCAACCTTCGCCACTGTGTATCTGTCGACTGCTCTGTGCAAACCTGTCGGGGCTTTTCATGATCTGTAACGTGATGTCAGTTGAGCAAACAGTATTCGAAGACGGCATAGTCTTTGTATGTGAACTTTAAGAGGGAAGATTGAAAGGGAGAGAGAGGGAGGGGGGCGGGGGGGATCAGATAATGGAGATTTACCAGCAAACAGACAACCAGTGCAAATAAACACAAACAAGTACCATCGGGTAAGTTGGGAATTTGTAACTTTGTTTCGTTGTTCAGGTAAATAGCCCTCCCTTGCTAGATTTTTAAAGGCCCATTATGAATGGATGTTCCTGTTAAAGTCAACCTAATATCTATACATGTTTAGATTTGTCGTTGTCCGTCAGCCATGCACTGAAGTTATTTAAAAGTCGGTGAGATAATGGCCTACAGAAAGAACCTGGAAGAATTGTGGATACACTTATTATTGGGGATAATAAGGGTGTTCATTTTAATCGTATTTGATTTGTTAACAATAAATGTACTTACCTTAAAGGGGCACTGTCACACCTGTATATTTTATGGACAAATCCCTGTTCAGCACCGTCAGCTGGTTCTGGCTGGTAGTATATGTGGAGGGTTTCCTGGCAGTGGTGCATCCCAGGTAGTCTCATAAACAAAGAGACAAAAATAATGCCAAATTATTTGTGTGTGTGTTTGTTTGTGTGTGCGTGTGTAGCCAAACGGAAATCGTGTTTTGTTACTGGCACTCAATTTGAAATAGCAATGATTCAAACAAATTGGAAATCTTTGGAAATTGATTTTAAGTGTATTCCCCTAACATGACCCGAGCTAGGCTACTCTAACTCCGCAAGTCAATGGAAGTGACTGACAAAAAGCAGATACTTACCCAGCTTCTGGATCCACATGAATACGATTTTTCAGAAGAATTCAATTACTCGTCTAGATCTGGTTAAGACAGAAAACGCTAACTTACAGATTTCTCTGCGTACCCATTTAATGGGTTTCCTCCACCCATAAACAAATGCTCATAACTAAAAACTTGAGCACAAGGAGACATAAATACATGTCATATAAACATAAAATACTACCTGAATTGACACTTAAAATTTCACAATGTCAAATTTTAATTTTTTTGTATTCACAGAGAGTATCTAGCATGACAAGGGCCATGAGCAGGGCCAAGGAACCCTTTGGAACTGGTGTTGTTATGTGGTTGGCTGTGTTGTGCTTTTGGGGATTGGATGTGATGAGGCTCTGCTCATCCCCGTACGCGTATTAGAAAAAAAGTATTTCAACGATTCTCATATTGGCCGCTGGATCCATGATTTGCTTATTTTCACTTACTACTTTCTGCCAAATGTTTCATCAATATCCTGACTGCCCCCTAGCAGGGTTCCAGACACACTCTTTAGAACGGCTTCTTCATTATTCATTTCTGCTTGAGTGTACGTTTTTTTGTCACCACTTCCATTTTCTTTTGGGTGGAGCAGCTTTGAACTCTCCATCTGTCAAGCAAAGTTAATAATATTCATAACGACATGCTGCCACCATGGATAGATTGCTGTTGTAAGCAAGGGTAGCCTTGCTAACATCAACAATAGTTATGATAGTTACACTTGTATGCACACGCTGTATGTGAACTCATCTGTTTCCATCTTCTTTGGAACTAGGCATCACCGTGGTTACCCTGGCCCTGCGGTTAGCTAGGGCCGTTGCATTGGACCTGTTGGGATGTACAGGTGCACTTCAAAGGAAACTTGAGGCCAGATCACTTCAATGTAAATATAAGTAGGTAAAAGAAAATAAACAGGAAAGCTCTTCAATTACAGTAACATGAGTAATTGTAATTGTACTTTATTTACCACTTTGAGTGTCAATGAAAAGATTTACTGCTTTTGTTGCCCACAATTCTACCGAAGCTGTTGAATGCCTCCCACAAATTAGTTTCCTGGCTAAACGCTGCCACTCGGCTTTGATGGGTCGCATGACCCTGATGTTTCCTGCCCTTTAAAACCCATTTGCAATCTTTTTCAACTACTTTAAAAAATCTTGGTGTCTGGGTGTGTGTGCTTTGTTTTGTTTCTCCCGTGTGAAACAATATCCTTCCTTCTGTAATCCCCTGCCTATAAATGTCTATACCCGACACTGTATATCATTATCTGGGCCTCTTTGTCGCTCCATTGGATTTCAAATCTCTTGTTACAATATTCTTAATTATTGTCTCGTTGTTTTACCTCTGCATTTATATTAAGACCAGCGGCATTATTCTGATTAACATTTTTATTTTACTTGGTACCGTTATTGGTAACATTCCCATGGGGTTAATGGCACTGTACTCTGGGGTTATCCAACTGTAACAAACAATTAAGATCCTTATCACACACTTACTAACTCATTATTTGGACGCCTCTTAAAAATGCTGTAATCTCTTATGAGTTTTTTTTGTCTCTCCCATTAAGGCATAATGTTGTGCATACCGTTATGAGACTTGTTCATGTGCCCATTCACTTCCCTTTTCCCTTCTCTAACCTTCAGTGTAATCGCCGTGCATAAGCCTGGGGCTAATAAGGGACAGTCCACACACATGGGCAGTGCTTGGCCGCTGGAGAAAAAAAGAAAAGAAAAATGTCCACACCCTTTCAACTTTAGCTGTCCTCCAAATTGCTGTTGACACCGTGGAAGAAGTGTGTAATATCAGTCCGTAATGGATTCTGATGACAAACTCCATGGTTGAAGGACCATGTAATCCCCCCCTCCCTCCCAATTAATTAAGCACCCAGGGCTCCTCTAGCCCCCCCCCCCCCCCCCTGTGTAAGCCAAAGCAGCTGCCGCTAAACGGCTCCGCTCGGCCGCCTGTCAAGTGGTAAAGATGGAGCTTCTTCTACCTGCAGAGGACGGCGCAGCACCAAGTAGCACGTCCCCTCAGCCACCGGTGTGTGTGTGTGTGTCTGTGTGTGTGTGTCTGTGTGTGTGTGTGTGTGTGTCTGTGTTTGGAGCAGGCTTGTGTGTGAAAAAACATCTGCACATTTAGAGAGTTAATTATCCGCACCAGTTACCTTGCCCCGAGTCCATCAACAAACCTGCATGCGCACACCCACACACATGCATGCACACGCACGCACCCGCGCACGCATGCACACACGCACGCACCAAAAGTGTATACAGAACCTCAATTGACGGCAATTTCTCAATAAAAAACGTCTATTTTCTAAGTCTATTTTTATAGAAATATTAATTCGTGTTTATTAAAGACTAATTTGACCAATAAATGTATGTTTAAATGCTATATTTAAAGTGAACCAATTCTTCTTCTTATTTTTTGTAGTAGTAGTGGAAGCAGTACTATTTGTATTTCACACCTGAACCAATTCCTGTTTTATATAAAGCGTTTCATCAAGTCTTGACCTGTGATGTGTTTGCGTCTGCAGCTTGAGCCTGTTTACTCACTTTATTTTTGACTTTCCCTCTTTAACTTCTACCCAAATTCACCCGTTTACCTTCCTTCATTTTTCTTTTTCTTTGCGCAATCCTAAACTCCTTAACTGGTGAGACAAACATCTTGTGTTTGTCTTCGGTCTGCTCAAATCCCAAGCCTGTCTTTCTGCTTGTAATTAAATGAGGAAAGACGATGGCTGCACTCCAGCTTTGATAAGAGCTATCAGTTAGGAGTTACTTTGCCTATTGATTTGATTAAGAGGCTTATACATTGTTTAATGAGTTTTCCACTCCACTGCACTCCTTTTAATCAGGCATATTGCCAGGCACTGAGATCGCTCTCTCTTTGCCGTTTCCATGTCTCTCTCTCCCTCTCTCTTTCTCTCTCTCTCTCGCTCTCTCGTTCTTTCTCTGTCGCTCCCTTGATATCTGTCTCTCTCTCATTGGCTTGGTCTCTCGCTTTTCCTTCAGTCGTCTCTCTCTCTCTTAAATCTGTCTATAGCTCTATACCAGATGTACAACGCAAACAGCTCATATAGACACATGGCAGGAGCAACCAATACTACGGATTGCGATATTCAACGTGGAGTGTTTGATAACATACATTTGATAACTTTTGATGTTCCATTGGAAGCACTTGGTGTCATTATCTCGGAGAAGGTCTTGATTTCCTTTTATGTCTGATCAAATTCAAGTTAATGTCCTCGATGCTCACAAGATTGGGTGAGCAACACTTAAGCCTATGCTGCTCAACGGATCCTAAACATAGCATCCATGTGAGGAGAATGGGAGTATTAATATGAGCTCCCAGCGGAGGGCAGGGATCCCCCTGTAATCACTTCAGCTGTGTGCCTTTTTCCTCTTCTTATGCAGACTCAGAGGCCTGATCATTTAGCATGAAGGATGGAGGGAAGAGAATGTGATTTGCAAACATAGGATTTCAATACAGTACAACCGCCCCCCCCCCCAGAACGCCCAGGGTCCAAGCTCATCCCCTCCCCTGCCCTCTTGTGACACCTGTGAAAAAAAACCTGAATAATATTTTCATTTGAGGAGTGGATGTGTAAGCATATAATGGGGATATCATTCTCATTTAAGAGGCCGCCCCTCTGCCCTCCGTGATAGCTCCAAGCACCTCCGTGATACAATCCCGGTTGCGCTTGCCCCTAAATTTCCGCCATGATTGACAATTATGGCTGCATAATTCGCCCCCTCCCCTCCGATCCCCCTCATCTTCCTTCATCTCCTCCCCGCACTGTGGCGGGGGGGGGGGGGCACTCGACAGCACCTCAGATAAAGCAGACAGATAAATATGTCATAAATCACAACGGCTCCTAGGGGCTCCGGGGAGAATGATGTCCCCTGCCTGCGCGGGGCCACTATTCATCATTAGACACAGAAGGACTCCCGGTGGAAGACAGAGTAGGCGCAGGACTCAAAAAGCCGTCACCAACAGGGGGAACAAAGCCTTTGCTCACCGGCACCAATTACGGAGCATTAAAGACCTGAGATCGCCTGCCTCTTCCCCCCCCCCGCCTAGATGTTTTTCCCAAGCACCCAACGCCCTTCTTCTCTTTTTTTTGCTCCGTGGAGAGACGACTCGATTTGGTGTTGACAGCATCCCCCTTTTTTCCCAACCAACTTCCAAGCGTGCCCGGTGTCAGTCGGCGTTAGCCTCTTGAGTTATTAGCAGCCTTCAGCACCGGTGCTTCTCGCTGTCACGTTCGTTAGCCGCGGCTAGCCTGACAGTTGCAAAGTTAATTAGCCCTGCTAATGGGTAGCGGGTGTTTGGCCGGATGTGACATTTGAGGTCTGTCGAGAGGGAAAACAAACAGATCAAGCATTTCATTAGTCAATAGTGACAGCTTTTGTTTCTGCCTTTTCCCAGCTTACAGGCCTGGGATTGTTTGTTTAGAGGCATAAATGAACTTTACACACACACACACACACACACACACACACACACACACACACACACACACACACACACACACACACACACGATAGTTTGCACGCTATCTTAACTGAACGCTCGTACCCTCTCCTCCACTTCTTAAAACCAATAGGAATGGGACATCTCCAGCGGCCTCGGTACGTAACGGCACACTTTAGAGCTCTGCGTTGCCCACCGTGCACCACAGAGAAGAGCACTTGATTTGATATTGTGCTGTGGCTAATGATCAATGGGCCAAAAGCGTGCTGCGTGACGCTTTTGGATGTATTTACAACAGCTGCAGTCTTCTGCTGTCCCCCGAGACATAATGAATGAGATAAACCCAACCTAAGAGCTATTTTTTCACCCATTTGGCTAAATAAGAAACAATTCTGTCAAGCATAAGACTGATGACAGGACCTGAGTAATGACGGGGTGTCGTGTTTGGTTAAATTATTCCGTTCTGCGTTGAGGCTACTAATGCTATACGCTAAACTATTTGGCCGCAGCCTCTTTAGGCTGTTACATTATGTACTCAATCAAATGATCATTCGATTTTTGTGAAGGTTCTTATTTTTTTCTGGTGTGCATGTTCACTTAAGGCTTTGGTAGGCAATCTATTTTAGAATATGAAATTCTCCAGAATATGAAATTCTCTTTACATCCATGACAGCAATCAATAAATCAAATTCTCAGATTTTTCATTTTTTTTATTTGTGATCTGCGTCTGTCAGAGGTCTGTAAAAAGCCCATCCGATCATTCCATACGGCCTGAGTTAAATTACTGGCTGGTCTACCAGTCTGTCTACGTAACTACCTACCTGCCTGGGCAGCAACATGGCAGGAGTCTTCCACAAGTGAATTAACTAGCAAAAGCACTTGACTACGATAGCAAGGGGAGTCACGTGTTTTTGCTAGTTAATTCACTAAAGAAAAAACACCATACTGAAGTCTGCGCAAACTGTATGCACACTTTTACACTTCAAATATAACGTTCTGTATTCAAAGCCTTCATTGAACACTTTAGATTTCTGTCCTGTAAAATACGGCTTCCTGTCTGTCTTCCCCATTAAGACCATTCCTGTAGCGGCTCTTCTATTCCCTCTAGCTTCTCTAAGTAGCTCCTCTCAGCCTCCCTCTCATCCATAAATCACCGCCTCTCTGACAGGAGGCCTCCACGTCGCTCCTGCCAGGCTGTGATAACCGCTCCTGTCTCACGCCGTGCCACACGCTCCGATTTATAGCACTTTGATAAGCAACAAGCTCGCCATCATTCCCCCTCCAGATTGACTGGCCCTGGCCTTTCTATGTTTACGGTTATTGTGGGGCTGTTTTTGGCCCCTCCCTCTCCTCCCCCAGAAAGGGTGTGTGTGTTGACAGAGGGCGGGAGAGGCAGTGGCTCTGTCATTATTTTCTATTCGATAATGACGTGGAACAGAGTGAATGGGCCTCGGTGGGGCCTGATGGTGGCTAGAGAAGCAGGTGACGGGCCGTGCGGCCCCCGGGGACGGAGACTAGATGCTGCGTGAGACCCGCCCCTCTCCCTCTCACATCGGCCGTGGGTGGAGCTTTAGTCCTTTTGGGCGTAATTGACGCGCATACCAATTTATAAGCCAAGTGAACCATTGACGGGCAGCTAGCACACACACATACACAGACGGACACAGACGGACACACACAAACCTACCACTGAAAACCGACCGACAACATTATCGGGTGGTCGCACAGCATCGTGGGTGCGGTCCACCGGGCGTTTTAAGGTACAATTAAATCAGCATCCAAGCGACATCGCCGCCACCGCTGCCACATATGGCGGGGTTATTGTTTGCTGCTCTGCGACATTCGTCACACCTAACAGCCGGGTTCACGGGAAGCGTATTTAATGCTTAGCGTGTTAATGGCTATTTGTTATCAGCGCGCCCACAGATGTCTGTTGACATCTAAATGACTCCTTGGCGGGTCCTTACTGGAGCGGCGCTTTGGGAGACGCGGCTTATGTTGCATGAAGGGAGCGTATGGCGCCACAGAGAGCGGGTCACTTATTTACATTTGAAAGATATACGTTATGACGGCTGTCCAAGGAAGCGTTCATTGACTGCATATTATCACGCCAGCCAGATAGACTCCCCTTCTCCTCCCCTCTCACGGCTCTCAATCTCTCCCTCTCTACCCCCACCACCCCTCTCTCAAGGTAAATTAGCCGTCAGTTGATTTATTGTCTTATCGCAGCCGTAATGTCACACGGGCAGTAGACTTGGCAGTCAATGAGGCACACTCGCTTTGGAGTGCGTCGGTTGTAAAGCCGAGCTGTGTTCACTGGACGCAGCAAATTGAGCAAATGCGATTAAGTAAAAAAATCATACTTATTACCGCTAAAATATTCATATTGTTTTACTCTGCCGTTGTTGTGTTGGAACTACTGATGCGTTTCTCCATGCCACGTGTTGGGGTTGACTGGGGTTAAGCATCACAGCGCTAGGTGTTGTTCTTACATAGATGCTTATTCATGATAATATTCGAACATATCGGAAGGATTCAAAGCGACATATTCTAATGATTCGCTGTGATTTCCCCCTAGGCTCACTCCATTCTCCTCGGCTTCATTAGATTTAGATACAATCTAAATATACCTCAGAGAATATGTGCATCCTTCAGCGGGTATACTCGGCAACAACTCTGACTTGGCCACCTTCTTTTCATGCCAGTTCTCAAGTTCTTGCTCTATTTATTGTATTTCTTTATCCCCGACGAGGTTCCGAAGGTGCTGTAATGTGACTGCCAATTATTTCCTGTTTACTGTAATCAGCCCACCTGCCTTATTGAGCCTGGCGATAACAGAACAGTTCAAAGCGGAGTAGCACGTCTCCCATCGAACCACGCTGCGTTCACACACCTCCGAGAACCACCCTCAGATATACACTCGTTTGTTTCCCACTGCTGACAACAATTATTAATCGGATGCTGGTTTCATCCTACAAATTCTTCAAAGGAAATAGGAATGAAAGCGACATACGTTGAAGTTCTGCGATTCCCTGAGTAAGTGCACTGGGCTGTCAGTGGAGTCTGAACACGCACAGCGCCGCCACTGATCACAAGGAAACGGCGTCCTCTCTCCTGGCCTCGTATCGTCCAGCACGGTCTCTCCGGCGCGGCAGATGACGAGGTCAGCGGGGTCAGTCTGCATGAAGCACCCCCGTGTATGTTTACTCATCAACGCACGGATTCCGAATCCTTGATTAGGGTATTTGAGTTATTCTTGTCAAAGCTCTCTATGTTCTCTATCCATAAGTTGTGTCCTTCCTACGCAACACCGTTACAAACCCCTTTCAAGATCAACGTGTCAGAGAAGTAGGTTTACATGACTGAACGCCACAAGGTTTAATGCAATACAGACAACCACAACAAAAGCCCCATAAAGGCCTTGAAACCCAGTATGAAATAGGCATGCCAGGCCAGCCTACATGCACGTCACCCCGGGGCCTTGCTATTTCGGGAGATGAACAGTATGGCTTCTTCCTCCAGCAGCCAGCATGCACCCCTCTTGCGTAAATGGAATCAGTGGTTTAGGAGTATTTTATAATATTGTTTGCATCCCTGCCCCCTGGTGCGTCTTGTGTAGGAAGCTATCAGTCTCTTATCAGAAGATGTGCATCTTTCCATGAAATCAGCTCATAGATAATCCCGATCCACTACCGAGGTGGAGTTTCATACATCACCTTGGCAATACAGTGTCTTTGTTTGGTGGAGTATATCAGTCTCCACTTTGATATAATCGAATGTATCCTCATCATGAATGTGCTTGAATACAGATTAATAAAATAAAAATAAAAAGGTTAGGTCAAACTGGTAAATCTGTGTAACAGTTTGACATGGTTGCTATAAATTGTCCCCCATTTTCAAGTAAATTGGTCAAATACTGCAATAAAAACAATAACAATGTTTTCCTCTTGGCCATTTCTGCATTTCTGCTCCCTGCCTGATCCCAGCCTTTTTGTTTGGTAAAGACAGGACACATACACATCGCAAACACACACACACACACACACACTCACGTGCACACACACACACACACACCATCTTTTCTCCCTTTTCTTCCTTATGGATCTCTGGAGCCCATCCCCATCCTATCCTCTGCATGCTGTGCTCTTATTGTTTGGTTTAATATTTCATCCTCTCACCTCCCAACTGTTTCACACTGCTGCCCAGAAGCAGGCATGAATTAATGCAGGCAGACGACTACAGACAGGGCTGCTGTCATAGGAGCTGGGTCATCATAGTGGGCTGCGTACTTCCAGCTGCTAGCGCTA
Source organism: Gadus morhua (assembly GCF_902167405.1). Lineage (NCBI taxonomy): Eukaryota > Metazoa > Chordata > Actinopteri > Gadiformes > Gadidae > Gadus > Gadus morhua. The sequence goes on along the minus strand of NC_044056.1, from coordinate 16,337,310 downwards.
TGTTTAATCCTGCCAGCAAGGTTTCTGATAATAACTGTTCTATTAATTATTCAGAGGCATAAAAGTCAACACAGCTATTGCTATTGAGTTTTTGTTTAATGTATTATTTTGACTCTTTTAAAAAAAATAAACACGTACACAGTAAAACTCTTACAACAAAATAATAAAAAACATTCTTCTACTAGATTTCAAATATATCTGCTCTAAAAACGGAATGGTTAAAAGTATGTACTATTTAATTAGATCAATATTTAGATCAATTAACAAATAACATCATTTAAAAGATGAAACAGTGTAGGCCTATCTGTTTTTTTCTTACTGAAGTCGGTCCACAAAAATCATGTAAGCAATACGTGAAGTAAAAATGTTTTTGACATTAAATGCTTGTCTGGTTAGGGTATGGTGATAGAAATAGATTACCAAAGGTTACATCATTGCGTCAAAAAAACCAACATCATATATCTCTGAGCAATAACAATATCACAGATATCCATATATTTCACGTTAGTTGCTAGTCATTTTCAGCCATTGAAAAAAGCTACATGGTTGACAAAACAATAAATCGCGTTGCGCCTGCTACATAGCGTTTAACACGCTGTAATGGGATATGGCAGGGAGGAGCAACAGCCTAATACTCCTCATTTTCAGCAGTAAGTATGCTGTTACTGTCTGGAGATCCCCACGGAAGCAGGAGTACGTCCCTAATCAAGCATTCAATCATCTCTTACCAACACTGCTTTCAGCGAGGTACGACCCTAGCTGGGGTGTGTCGTAGGATAGCCATGGTGCTTATTGAGCGGAATGTTTTCTGGATTGGATTACAATTTATCAGCGATCTTAGATGGAGGATTTGGTTGATGAGATCTCTTTTCATTTCAGCATCTTGCGTCCCGATTTGGCACACGTCGGACCTTGATGCTGCATTAGCTGTGTCTTCTCTTGCCTGGTTTACCTGGCATTAGCCCCTGTCAACATCCAGCCATGGCAATTAGATACATCAGCCACTTCACATGCATGTTCAAAAAACATAAAACACACATACACAAACACAAACACACTCACAGACACACACACAAACAAATACATACCCACACACACACACTGTCAAACAGACACATTGACAACGAACACACATCTGAGCTTTTATATTCGTATCACAATACATATACACCATGTACATATTATAGACAGAAAGGGACTATTAACTTAAACACGTCATGGAAAACATTAATTCATCTATTCATATCCTGGCAACAATAAAGAAGAGCACCAGACCCTTTGCTCTTTTGCTCTGCCCCGTTTCAGAGGGGATGGCTTGGCCCCCAGAAAAGAGGTTCAAACTGTGCTTTGAGTCCAACTCAGAAGGGCTACAGCATCGTTCCTCCTGTGCTGTGGACATATGGTGTCTGAGCGGATAGCCTCACTTGGCAGAAAGAAAATAACAAAACAGCAATGGCTAGATGGGGATAGTTATTTCCAGTGGTAGTTCACTTGTTATAAGATTTTTTCTAGTTATTGACAAACTATTTTAATGAGATTATTGCTAAACAGGAATTTTGATTGTTTTAACATTTGTTGTTATTCATTTCCTGTAATGACTAAAGGATTCATTTGATTATGGTTGTAAAGAAAACATTTTGAGCCGCACAGATATCCCAAGATTTGAGGTTTAACATGATAAATTCCAGAGTTGACATGAACCGGAGTAATAGTGAAATACATGAATGGAAGATCTTGTGATTTGTATTCAAGGCGAGTGCTCAATGGCTTCAAGAATTGAGATAAGCATCGGCATTGTGTTGATCCGCTTATTGAAACTGATCCTAACTAGGCTTATTACAACTCTATTATCTATCATCCTCACAAAAGAAGAGATAGACAAAACGCAAGGGATCACAGATGTGTCTCGAGATAATATAATGAGAAACTAAAATGATAATACCCTTACTTTTTTAAGGTACACATTCACACATTTTCATAATTCACAATAACATTACAGAAAATAAGATGTATAATCATGAAGTGAAGGAATGCAGCAGGTCTGTCTGTAATCTCCGTAGCAAACAAGCGTAGGCCCATTTTGTAATCAAAACATGGTAAACAGAGAAGTACCAGGGTTGTAATTTTGGTTTTACCAGCGTCCGGTCTGAATTGTTAACTGATCACTTAATCTCAATTGCTGCGCTTTGTTTTATGCTAATGCCTGGCTAAGTAGCCAACTCATCCATGCGTGTGATCACATACACATACAACCAGGCTGGCTCAAACCCTTGATAAGTCTCCCCATCCAATCATGAGATGTAATAATTTTGCACTCAAGTTGGTAATGAGGTCTAAGGCCTGCCCCGTAGGATAATTCACCCCCCCCCCCCCCGGATGCCAGCTTGATCAGATGTTGAGCTTTGTAATTAGGCTGGCAGAAAATCATTATTTGGTGTTCAAATAGAAAATGAGGTTGGTGGGAAGTCAATTTGGCGTGGCTCTGCAAAGCGTATAAAAGAATTTAATGATTTAATTACAGTTGTAAGCTCCTTAGATGAGATTTCTACTGAGCTGAGACTTTAGCCAGGGTGGGCCAGAGGGCGGGGTGTGTGTGCGTGGTGGTAGGGGTTGTGACCGGGCATCTGTGTGGCAGTGGGTGTAGAGAGTGTTGTGTGGGGCCAGCTCCCCAGTGTTGCTTAGGGCTGAAGCAATCTGAGACATGCACAGCCGAGACCCCAAGCCAGCAGGCAGTTTAATCCTCTTGCTCTTCGGTACATCAGCAGCACCTTGCCAAGAGACTCGTTAGTCATACAGTCTCAAACCTGCGTCACTGAGGTCATCGTTTTGGCCTAAGATTCTCCTTTGACCCTGTAGGCCAGGACAAGACAGCCTCCCTCTGCTTGTAAGAGCTGGTAAGGGGTCACTAAGGGCAAATTTAAGCGACACTCAGGGATGGAATTGGTTGCTTTACATATCGCCGTGCCTGACACAGAGGTCTTCTATAGAGGACACCTCGTGACTATATTTAGCAATTCAAAATACGAGAGTCTCTGCATTTTTTTTCCCTGACAAAAATGAATAAGATAATAAGGGTCCGTTCAGAAATGCGCTTGATGGGTATTGGCTGGCTGGCTGCTCTGATTTAAGCTTCATTATTCCACAATTTATTCATACAGTTTCCATAAGAGGCTTTTATTTTGCATGAAAATGGCAAACAGTCAATGGGACTGTCAGTGTGCTGTAAAGCGCACAATGAGATGCTTCACTCTGCTTACATCAGGTGAATGATTCAAATCAAACCCAAGGTGTGACACTTCTATTGATCAATTATACCACCCTTCACTCATCTAGCCCCTGGCCACCCCACGGGTAGAAAAGGTTTCAAAACGCTATTATTTGCCCACCATATTGACTCTGCTGCCTGCATAAATGATCTATGACGCGTGATGCATTTCCATGCAGAAGGCAGAGTATTCCGGTTAATTGGTGACCGCTGCATTCAGCTTTTGAAATAAATCGTTAGGGTGTTTTTCGCTAAGCGATATCCAGTAAGCCGTGTATATTTTCTACCTGCTGAAGGCATAACTCTGAATGCTTGCAGCTCAGTGTTCAGTCACATCCCCTTTAAAGCAACCAAGGCTGCTGGTGGGATGGTGTAACCATTAGAAGCAGACAAATCTTAGTATTGGCTCATGGCAGCCAGCTGTTCAGATAACACACTGAGTGAGGATGTTGTCCAAACCAAAACCTTTAAAGGGTTTGGTTTGGTATTAGCTTAAAGGTACTAGGTTTGATCCCCAAGGGTTAGGGTTAGGGTCTCAATGACATAGATCCTTTGGACGAACACGTCTGCTATGAAAAATAGTAGCAAACCAATTTGAGCATTGAAGAGATTTACCTATTGGTTTCGTGTCTCTTTCTATATTTTATCAAGTTTAGCAGAAATAAGGTAGCCATAAAAAGGTGGATGCGTGGTGGCCCGTTGGAACCCTGCCTCTATCCTATCCTATGGGTGCCGATGACTAGGTCTACAGTCTCACTGTAGTCTCACTGTGTGCTGTCTGTCAGCCCGCCGCCCGCAGCGCGTTGATAGTCCGGCTCCTGGCGCACGGCGGGCCTGCTGGGCACACCTTTACACGGGGAAAGGCGTCGCAGCAGCAGGCTGGTGCGGGCGACAGCAATCATCCTGAGTGACTGACGGCCACGCGCGTCAGTCAGGGCCGCTGGGGCGGTCGCGGTTGGTTTGGGCTCTGCTCAGCGGTGTGGTCTGCTAGACGTTATGGAACATTACGGGAATAGGGCTACGGACATGTCATACGTCAGTCGGATGATTGTATGGATTTTGGTTTGTTTGGCCGTTTAGAAAAGACGATAAGATGTACTGTTCATTATTACTCCAACACGGCCAATTTTCAGATAATATATCTGATTACAACTCATGAATATATTTTCCACTAACCTGTTCTTTGACTATGTGATTCATATAGCTGCACTTAGTTCATACAGAATTTAAGATGTTGCGTCAAGATGTAGTGTCTTCCCTAAATGTCTGATCATTTAGGGAACCATGCACTGGGAAGGATGTGAACACCAACACTATAAGACTTTCGTTACCTTCTGCCCGTTTACAGCTTGTATTGGAACAGTATGAGATTTAAAATAAATTTGTTCTGAGCTGAGCGTTCTAAGACAGAGGATTCATACATTTTTAGTAGTACTGTCTTTGTGTATGAGCGTTAATGGGCGATGTTGTATATGAAATGCGCCACACAACGAGGCGTTTTATACTATGAGTGTTCAGGAAGCTTAACCCTTTCAGAAAAGCAGACGTCAAAAACTGATGTGCAGACGGGTGTCCCTTCAGCGTGACGTCAAACAGTAATCTAAAAGTCAGCCGTCATAAAAAGAATACAACCTGCGTTCGGAGCAATGTTCACCAACTGGTTAGGAAAATAACATAGGATTTTTATACTGTTTTCTCTAAATAACATTCTTATGTTACTCATAGTGATAAAATGGAATATATGTGGAAGATAATATATGAAAGCACATCATTTTATGTTGATTTAGTGTTGATATTATATACAGTAACGTCTTCATTATTTATATTTTAATAATAAATAGTATGGGGTCTGGGGTATTGGTGAAATATTATCTCCTCCAATGCTTCCACCAAAAATGACCAAATGCCCTTTGCAGACTTGTGAGCCATCTTTATGGACTCTAACCTGAGATGATTTTTTCTGGCTTCACTGCACTGGAGAGCTCTTATTGTGACACAACGTGAGTGAGGCCCTCAGCTGTGCTGTGTCAATCTCTCTGACACCCTCAGTTGGACAAAACGTCACTATGGGTGGGTGTGACTAATCAAATGTAAATCCCGCTATTCTGTGAGCCAATCAGGGACCGGGGTTGACTTCGTCCGTAATCCGTGATGACAAAGCTGTTCAGGCCTTTCTGAAGGCTGGTGTCGTTGCATTTGGCCCATTTCATGGGTTTAGTCCGCAAGAGAACCATTTATAGTTGAATTATGTATATTGTGTATTATGTATTTTGTATCTTTATATAGAGATAGAATGATATATAATACAATATTTACAATATTTGTATAAAGTCAGTTTTTTTCTTATCTGGTTGCATTTTTAGGAAGGGATTTAAAGGAGAAACATTGGTCAAAAGAGACATTTTAATGAAACCTCCAGTTAAAACAGCACTTACAATTACAATTAATCTCACAAAAACTCGTGGTTTTCAAAGCACTACCGGTAGTCCCGTCATTCAAAAGGTGACCACAACACAGACCGACAAATACGCAGCCTCTTTCAGCCTCTCTCCCACACACAGACACACCCCCCACACACATTAGCTAACACTCAACACCGAATACATCAGAACAAAGGGGCTTTTGTGCGATCTGCATGGAGTAACACATCAGAGGATTGCTGGGATTGCTTTCTTTGTGTGCGCCTTTGATGTGGCTTTTCAGCTCATTAGGCCCCATTTCCCATTGACTGGGAGCCACCGTGACAGCCATTTTGGGACAGACAATGACCCGTAGATGAGTTAACGACACTGTTTTCATTTGCCCCCCCCTCCTTATCGACAAAGTGCACACATCACCTCATTGGCTGGCCGGCCTAACGGCCATTGTGGACATTGACAGCTGTGGGAAAATACTGGGGTCGTAGGTCACGAAGGCAAGCAGAGAAGTTCAAAGGTCGCAGCATTGTTGTCACGCCGTGGAGAAGTGCATTCAAGGACCCATAAACATAACTCATCTCATTGGTTAACCTCAAGCTCAAGGCAGACCCAACTTTATCAATAAAGAGCTTTTGATTGGCTGAGGGGGTAGGGTGTTTGCTCTTGCAGAGATGCTGCTTTAGTGATTCCTAGCGCAGTGACGTTCAAAGTGACTTCTCATGGATTAGACAGTTGTTCCCTTACTACAGAGCTCAAGTGCACGTACCAATCACAATTAGGTTAGATTGGATTAAATCGTCATGCAACACAACTGAGGCATATTCCTGGGGATGTTTTGTTGTCTGAACATCTTTAATTACATTTTGTTGCTAGATTGGAGGTTCCAATAGCAGGAATTATATTGGACTCTATGTCATCCTCCCACTGGCAATGACACTTTTGTTTTTGTAAGCAGGAAGCCAACCATGGAAAACCCAGTTTGTTTGTCGTTGTGGAGGAATCTGTCTTTAATTATCTCACTCTCTCACCCCCTCTCTCAGAGTGCCTTTAGGCCAGGGATCACCTCGCCTGAATATAAACTCCACAATCAGGTAGCAGTGAATACGTTGGACGGCTCAGCTCCTTACTGTGTGTGTGTTAGGCCACAAAAGTATCACTGAAAAGGGATATTTGTACTCTGACTGATCGACTAAAGCTGATGAGATGGTTATATTTAGCTGTTATGTTGTCCAGAGAGAAATGCCTTTCTTTGATTATTATTATTATGAAATTATGCAATTGAGTCAGAGACAGTGAGGTGGATTTGATCATTTTGGCAGTATATAGAAATATTGGTTTAAAGATTAATGACACACTCACTCGCCAAATATAAATGAAGACAGATACTGTATGGGAATCATCACATTTTTCCTCTAGATTTGACGCACATGCTTATACACACAGAAATGTTGAGAATTGTTTAGCCTACAGCTTATGAATCTTTTTCAGCACATTTGTATTCAGATGCGATCATTACCATGGATATGTTCTCATTAGGTTTACTGGCCTTCAGACACAGACAAAAATCACCCAGACCTTCAGCGGCTCACTAATTTCCACATTATTAAAGCCAGTTTGGGTTATCGCTGCTGACTGTGTCCTCACATAGAGTAATTTCCTGCTTATCATTTACACAGATGACCCTGGTGTGGCTTAATCAGCGCCATAATGGGCTTTATGCAATGCGCTAGACAATGGTCTGGAACTCGATGAGGACATTTATGCTTTACAGATGGGGAGTGGTTGGTCCAGACACGTTTGAAACATGTGTTGACGCTTCAATAAACACATCTCATTTGTAATTAAAATGAAACATTTTTAGATGATCGTTTGTCTTAACACTCTAAATTTGAGCAAACTACAGCTGGGTTGTAAGTGTAACACCTTTCCACATTAGTACATTATCATTTAATTAAAGATGGACTGAAGCGTGGAAAACGGCTTTCTAATGTGGTACCTGTGCTAACTGCAATTGTGTCATTTTCCAACTCCAAACAAACTCTACAAGGGCCATTGGAGACAGGATGGGTGAAATATGAGCCCTCGTCGGCACATTTAGGCCCCGTTCACACGAAGCCGAAACGGGCGAAACCGTTACGGTTTCGATCTATCCGGTTTCGGAGTATCTCCGTAAAGACGAAGCCAAGCGAAACCGGGTAGATCTGTAGAAATGCTGTAGTACACATTCCAGGCCCATAAGGGGCGCTGCTTCTGGTACAGAAATCCAGAAGAAATGAAATAAGAAGAAGAGGCGTGCGGAGCCTGCGGAGTCTCAGAAATCACATGCGAGCATGCGCATAAAGGCTGCCCTTATGCGCATGCTCGCATGTGATTTCTGAGAGTCCGCAGGCTTAAGAGCCATTGGCTAGGAGGTCGAGGGGTGGGGCGATGACGTCATGGTTTGCGGTTTCAGTCGGTTTCAGGCGTACACACGAATCCAAAACGAAACCGGGTAGATTTAAAACCACCTCCGAGGGTGGTTTCAGAAGTTTGCGGTTTCGGTCAGCGGATTCGCCGGCTTCGTGTGTACGGAAGGCCGAACCGTACAAGACCTTTGCGGTTTCGCCATGAAATCGGCTTCGTGTGAACGGGGCCATAGTTTGCCACCATTAGGTATTCACCCAATTCCTACATGGATCATCTGGAGACTCAAACATTGAATGGCTCAAAGTGCACAGAAACAGTGATGCAGACCTTTTTAAAAGGCCATTGGGATGTCCAGGATCTGGAGCCGAGGGGACTGGGGGGCAGCGGTGAAGTCCGTGCTGAGCTGGCCTTGGCTTCGAGATCGGGACAGCAGCATGGCGGGCAGGGGGTAGCGCTGGGAGCGTCTTCCATAGCCCAACTTCCCAAACATCTCTTCACGTTTACAATCAGGACTTGCCACTTTGCCAGCAAAAAGAAAGAGAGATTTGATTTGAATGGAACAAAGGAAAATGATGGGAGAAAATTGTTGGCCATGAAAGGTACCAACTAAAACCAAAAACTTGAATTGCTTTTAAGCTTAGTGTTGGTTGGGGCACAGCTTTAATCTTTAATAAGGAGTTAGCCACAGTGGTTCTTACCCGACTGAGCTCCAGGTATGTTGAAGGCATCTGAACGCCCACTCCAGTAGTAAGCAGGCTTCTTCCCATGGTAATCTCTGATGTTGGTCTTAGCATCTGGAAATAGGAAGCACTGATAAAGTATAGTACAGATATAGAAACAAAAACAACACCAATAATGTCTAAACGATTTGTTGTCAAAGTGTGGGACCTCAACTGTGACACCTTGAAATGAAAACTGCTTAAAAAACTAAGTCAAATTGTGTCAGGTGTCTTCAAGCCTGGCCATGGTCCACACTTTTTCATCTGCCTGAAAATCAGGGTCACTTTGAGATGGGCTACATCTTGCATCCCCACTGTTCATGTTTCCCTTTCTTTCTCACAGTCACCATAGTTCTGCACACACCTCTCTCTCTCATGGTCATTGTAGTTCTAGATCTCTCTCTCTCTCTCTCTCATGGTCATCTTAGTTCTACACCTGCCTGCCCTCTTAACTGGTACCGCGGTGGCTAATTAGCAAGCCAAGGCCTAAATCCACCTCTCTGCCCCCCCCCCCCCCTGCAAACAAGAATCGCTTTGCAAGGCTGAGGGCCCAGGGGGGCTGCTGGGGGGGAGTCAGCTGGTTAATTTTTTGGGATAACATATCGTTGGGTAGTAGGAGAGAGAGAGAACAGTGTTTTAGAGTGTGGAGCTGGGAGAAGCAAGGAAACATAATAATTCAAAGGGAGGGAGAGAGAGACTCTTGGAAAGGTCAATAACTTATTCTCTTACTGAAGGGAGTCAGCGGTCTGAAATCGATGATTATTGATTGCTGGAGAGCCAAAACATTGTCTCTAAACAAACACAAATTATTGAACTTGCTGGAAGATCTCAGCATTTATTGTCTTCCAACCGCTGGCTTCAAACAAGCAGATTATTCCGACAAATTTCCCAAAGCTTGTCAATTCAGAGCCACATTCTCGTTCCACACACACACACACACATGACACACACAAGCATTTCTTCATCCTGAATGCTCATGTACTGTAGGCTACATTTTGTCGGTACAGTCAATTTCGGCAGAATTACAACTCTGAACAAGGAGAGGGTCCTTGGGAGGCTGGGTTTGTGCCAGCCGATGGAGGCAGTGCGTAACTGACCCCCGTTATTTCTCATGCTTAACCTCCCACGGATGCTTCCTCAAATGCATGTAAGCTGGAATTTCACCTCTGCTGCTGTGCAGCCCCCAGTGTACTACGCCCCTGCTGGGGCACTAGGGGGGCTCCTGGCAGTAGAACAAACTTGGCACCAAGTAATCCAATCTTCTCCTCAGAGCTGTACCAACTGACAGAGAGTTGCAGGGTTTACCTGTGTTTGGAAGTGTTGCTCAGAGATGGAGAAACACTTCACAAAGAGAGATGGAGAAGGCCAAACTCACTCTCAGTGGTTGCATTGCCCCCGTGCATGTATTGTGTGTTGGTAGGGGGTACTGTGGCACATACTGTAAGTGTTGATCAAGGCCAGGACCATGTGCTGGTGGCTGTGGATTGAGGCCAGGTGAAGCGCGGTGTACCCCTGTAGAAAAACAAACACACATTGTGACCTTTGCATAGCACATCATCAAGAGATTTCCTACCTGTGATCACCATGACCCAATACTGGTTTACCAATATCGGTATTTGTTGACTTTACCATGACACCATCGTGACCTCATCAAAGTAGACTGATCAAATGAAGACTTGAGACATGTAGAAACGAGAAAAAATGTCCTCATTTGTTTTAGAAATTAATCTGGAATTTTATTGCAGGCTGCTAGAAACAAGTTGTATTGAGATTCAGGATTCAATAAAACATTCTATATGCATTTCAGTGGGAAAAGCCTGTTCAAATGAGAGTTATCTATTTACTTTTTATCTGTGTAAATCCTATAATGCCTATCATCCTCAATTCAAATAACCGCGTTTCGATCTGACAGGCATTCATCTTTTAGATTAAAAAGGATTCTACTATTTCTACTCCCGCCTGTCTGTTTCCACTGCAGACTCCGCTAGCTTCCCCTGCCCCATAGTTACCATCAACGTCACGATCCAACAAACAGCCCTCACTCTGCCATCCAGTCAGGCAATGGCAGGAGTTAAATGACAGTAAAGTGGCTCTGGAGGACCTTTTGAACAACGCCATCATGCACAGCTCTTTGATCAACGTACTAAAGATGCCAATCTGCAAGCCCTCCTTCTCTTCCACCAAACACAATGCTGCCCCCCCACCCCCAAGAATCCTCAGACATGTCTGTTTTATGTGTCACAAACTAGAAGAGATAATACATTTCTAAAGTGACATGTAAAAAACACATCCTCGACAAAAGACTGGAGTGACAGATGAGTGCGTTTGACTTGAGATGACGGCGTGTCTGTTTACCCCAGTCACATTTAGTGTGCGTTTGGCCGCATGGAGAACCTAAGGCCTGCATGACGGAGACCCAACACAATCCATCAGAGGAAACCAATAACAATTTGCCTACGATGAAACGCCTGCAGTTTTGCTCTTTGATCAAATATGTATATTTCACATGAGATGTCTGACATTTGTGTAAAGGTTGAGATGGTTATTTTTTTATTCGCTACCTGAAATGCACTTTGAGCATTTTATCAAAGGTAAAGGCCACTTCACCAGGTGGTCTTCCAAGCCAGGTGAGATCAAGGCATGGCCGTGCTAAGGATTATATAGCTATACAGCATGTATCGTTATGAATAGCTGTACATGCTATAAAGAATGTAATGGGGTTGAACCTAAACACAGGAAGAAAGTGAGGTTTAACAAATGAACTCACCCCCTTCTCACAAAGAGAACGTTGAATGTTGGGAGGAGGCAAAAAGGAGATAGAAAAGAAAAGGTGAAGTCATACCACATCAAGCCATAGTTTGCAGCTCTGCCCAATACATTCTGACTTAAACAACTATAAATATCTATGTTTTATGTTGACGATATCATGGTTATACTGTTATAGTGTGTGAGTGACACATATGGGGATACCTATGAGAACTTGAACTGAGTTTGATTGTAATTTACTCACATGCTGTTTGATGACAAACAGAGCCAGGGAAAGGGGTAGGATGGAGCATGACAAAGAAGATATGAGAAATGAGATTTCAAATTGAAAAACTGCATTTAAACACATAAAGATATACATGTATTCCATCCACAAGCAAACTGATAGTTAGATAAACCCAAACATAAAATAAAAGCCATTGCACCTTGGAATTTCTCTTACAACTTCATCGACATTATCGGAACCCAATGTTTATCTATTCGATGAAACCACTGAAGTGCTATTGCTAATGAAGTAGAGAAGAAAGCCGTTGAAATCCATCACACACACATAGTGCCCGCCCACCACCTCCTCCTCCAGCCAATCACACACATAGCGCCCGCCCACCACCTCCTCCTCCAGCCAATCACACACATAGCGCCCGCCCACCACCTCCGCCTCCAGCCAATCACACACATAGCGCCCGCCCACCACCTCCGCCTCCTGCCTATCCCCCGCCCCAGAGAAAACTGGGCCATATTTCTCCTGCTAATGCTGTTCTATGGATTATTGATTTCTGATTTGCTAGCTGTCGCGGTTGAGGGGCTTTTTATCAGAACCATTACCCCTGTAACGATTAGAGACAAAAAGTTAATTACGTAATTATGGAGCCAACGAGAGACTTGTCTCCTCTGGTTCGCTCTGCTGGGGTTTGAACATTATCTAGTGCATGCACATCATAAGCTGAGAGGCAGCCGGGAAGGGGAGCAGATTAACACTTAGAGAGGCACGTTAAATTGAATTCTCCAGCCCCGCGGCTGTCTGGGAAGCCATTAGGTAATGACAACATTGGCCCTTTTGAATCAATCCACTGCACACCACTGTGTGTCTGTGTGTGTGCGTGAGTGTTTGTGTGGGTGTGTTTTCCATTTTTATTGACCCTGAAGGTAAAGTTTAACCCTTTTTTTTTTTTAGCACAAACGCTACTCCTCCTCCCAAGTGTTAGTGTTAGTGTGTGTGTGTGTGTGTGTGTGTGTGTGTGTGTGTGTGTGTGTGTTTGTGTCTGTGTGTGTGACCCAAGTGAGTCAAGATTCAAACTAATGGAAAGCAACATGGGCAGTGTGCTTGTGTTAGTTTCGGCCGGGGGGGGGGGGGGGTACTATGGGAAAATTCCCAGCAGGTGAACCGTGTTGTGTCTGTGTTCTTTTTTTGGTGTTTAGCAGCAGAATGTCAGCAGCCACAGGCCAGCCAGGGTTACCTGTGTGTGTGTGTGTGTGTGTGTGTGTGTGTGTGTGTGTGTGTGTGTGTGTGTGTGTGTGTGTGTGTGTGTGTGTGTGTGTGTGTGTGTGTGTGTGTTTGTCTGAATGGGGAGAAGAGACTAGTTGAGTAATTGGAGAGGAAAGCCTGCATGCAGAGTCCGCTGTTCATAACCTTGGGGTTAAGTGAGAGCAGGAATCATATAATTGGATAATCAAAAAGCCCCTGCAGGCTTTAGATCAAGTGTTTGACTCTGTGTGTTTGCGTGAGTGTGTATGAGTGTGTGTGTGTTTGTGTGTGTGTGTGTGTGTGTGTGTGTGTTTGAGTGTTTGTAAAAGAGAGAGAATTTCTCTGATCTGTTTTTGAACTGTACGTTCCGAGAACAAGGAGGGAGGGAAGGTATTTTCTCCAATCTTCAATAAATGTCAATAAAACTATTATTCAAAGCTCCTCAGGTTCAGTCAGTGCGGTGCCCTGTTTCTTTTGACCAGACCTGTCTAGTGCTGCCTGTCAGGAGGTCAATCATCCCCTGGCCCCACCCCATATTCTCTCTCTCTCACACACACACCTTGTCACTACTCACCGATCTGACGTTAACGTCCACACCGGACAGAAACATCAAGTCCACCGTGTCGAGACGGCCCTGCTTGGCTGCCCAGTGGAGAGCTGTCTGACAGCCCCAACACACACACACACACACCCACACACACACACACACACACACACACACACACACACACACACACACACACACACACACACACACACACACACACACACACACACACACACACACATTTTACTATTTAGGATTCATCTACATTATGTCGAAATGCTCTTTTGTGTGTGTGTGTGTTTGTTTCAACCAAATTATATAATTATTTATAATTTATAAGTTAGAGTTTTACAAGTCACACTCAGACCTTACATCCATCTAAACACATCCTCAGCTGAGTATTTTTGTGCGTATTTGAAGTTCAATAATCATCAAGTCACCTGGGTTAATGATTTAACATAATTTAACAAATAATTCAATCCCTTCTAATCGGGTTGATTGCTTTTAAGTGAAAAATAAAGGATGATGAAGAGAGGGAGAGAGATCTAATAGTTAAGGGCAAATCTTTTATAAATTCTTCCTTCCTTCTTGAGCTGGATTCATGGTTAATTTGCCTGATCAGGCTGTGTGAAGAAGACAGACACACTGAGTGCTGTGTCACAATATAGGCTTCATTCAACACGAGGGATTATCCCTTTCTAAAGAACCAAATTCAAGGACATTTACCCATCAAATGTGTGCTGCATTGAAATGTGTAGCTAATCTCATTAGTTAATTGATTCTAATAAAACTGTAGCCATGTGTGTATGGAGGAGTACTCATGGACAGCATAAATATCCATTTTGGAAACATTTACTTATGTGGCTACTTCATTTTCACCCAAATGAGGTTATCATTATCTCTATTTTAACCCTTTTAAAGGTAATACAGAATAATTATAATAACAAATAAAATACATACAAATCATAATTATTCCCATTTAAGAACCTATAATTCACTAGTAGCCATGCAGTTCTAGAGTTGTCAGAAGAAAATCTGGAAATAATGTCATTCTGTTCTGCGTATTCTAATGAGGAAATGGTGATGAGTTTGAGACAACCAACGCATTGGTTTGTTATCTATTATTAGTTGTATATATATAATCAGTTTGAGTATGCAATCTAAGACTTGCCCAGCAAATAGTGTGTGGCTATTCAAATTAACTTACAAACTTCATGTTTCCCACCATCCAAGGAAGAGACATATAAAGAAAACAGAAGAAAACAATGAGATAAACAAGATAGTGCCCTAATAATGGCTATAATATCCTCAACTGTTTGTGTGTGTGTGTGTGTGTGTGTGTGTGTGTGTGTGTGTGTGTGTGTGTGTGTGTGTGTGTGTGTGTGTGTGTGTGTGTGTGTGTGTGTGTGTGTGACGTGTGTGTGTGTGTGCATGAATATGTGTGTGCACTTACATGTGAATATATTTGTCTAATTTGTTTGCAGCCGTTTAAGTTTTCCAATGGAAACAATCGCCACCATGATTGTCTGGTGAATCTCTGAAAATGTCTATGGAAACTTTGGATTGTAAACGCCAGCCCACCACTAGAGCCGCTGAACTGTCAGGGGAGTGGACACTGAGCAGAGCCAATCTCCTCCTCCTCCCCCTTCACGCTCTCCCGTGTAGTGCGACTGCACAGGCGATCCGACAAATGAAACACAAATAAAACACGCTTTCTGCTGTTCTCCTGCCTTTTAATTACCCAGCGCCCAGGCCTCCCGTCCGGCGACCCGCTGGCACGCCAGGATTAGCTATCACAATGGCCGCAAGCAGGGATCAAATATAAAAACATTCATATATTAACCCGGGACATTTAGTGGGAGTTTAGTGCGAGCCTGCGTTGGCCGGAGAAGGCCCGGAGGGCGCTGACAAGCAGCGTTAACAGCCGTGGTTTTTCATTAGAAGGTGTGAACCGAGCACCGCTTCACCCGCTGGCTTCTTCCGCTGCATGGCGAGACTGTTTGGGTCGCCACCTGTGCTGAGCGCAAAGTGACGGCACCGCCAACGAAAAGAGAAGAGCAACTTGACAACACGTCCCAGCCCGGGTCACACCTCGGCCACTTCAATGCCATTCCCATCATGCGTCCTTCACTGAAGCGTGTGCTGTATAAATTAGAGGTGGAAAATCCACTGTTCTGTACTTTGCGATGTGAATATCAATAGAAATACATACGTGTATTTATTGGGACCTTTTATTCTGTCACAACACCACCTCCACCCACTGATAAACAGAAGCCAAGCTTCCCTGAATGCGCTGCGCTCTGGCAGATTTACAGGAGAAGCTATAGTTTCCAAAGACATGCCATCTATTCAGCAACAGAAGGGGCTCTATAGCCAATGGGGAGGTCTGTTGTCTGTGTAAGGGGCCGCATCAACAGTGACCCGGCACAAACCAGCAACAGCCAACCAACAGCCTGGGTTCGGTGGACGGGAATCTGTTGGCCGTTGAGAGGAGAGGAAAGAGTGATGGGCAGGGAGAGCTAGCGGGGATCGACACAAAGAGGGCGGGAAGAGGAATATCAAAAAGGCGTACATTTCACCCGCCTGTTTTGACCAAGTCAAGCATGAAAAGGGGTGTAATACTCTTGAGTGGCAGCAGAGTGAGGCCATTGATGCAGTTATTTCTGCATGGGGGGGTTGTGCGGAGGGTTAAAAGACTGAGGCATCGGGCCATATGGAGGATCCTTTGCAGAGGCTCTGAATAGGAAGCTTAAAGGTCTGGGCTGCCTCCCCTCAATGCCACATTCCAGATCAGGCCTTAGACCCGGACGTTTCAAAGCCAGCCCTGCAAAAGCGCTGCCATATCTGCCAGTTTGAAATAGCATCTACTTTTTGGGGTGTAGAATCTCCCTGTTGACTTAACAATGAATCCCAGGGACATATGTTGGGCCATTGGCTAGGCGGTTCTCAAATGGGCCCCTACAACAAATCAGGGCTCTATAGGCAGAGACTGTGGCTGGGCTTGTAAGCTGAGCTGGTAAGCCTACCCCATCGAGGTAATTTGTCAGAATCAGCCTAATGGAGTTTCAACCTCCTGTTGAATAATATCTTCAACTGTAAAATCAGTGCAAACAAAGAAGGAAAAGACAAAGGGGAGTGTTGTCTTCAATATTAATTACCATATAATTACAATATCATTACATTTCCCTGTCGTCTGGGCTGTTTGGCCAGCAGCTGATTAGCATTCTACATCCGACCACAGCGTCCGACTGCTAATAGAAGCCTGACTGAGACACCTGATGAAACACCGAAAAACAAAGAGAAGATAAAAATAACCCAACAGGACGCTCAGTGTGTAACGCAGCGTTTAGCATTGGTGACAGCGCACAGAGCTGTCAAAACTGTTTGATACCAGCACGGAAATGCCAGAGGTTTTGTTGGTTTTATGGACAAACATGCCAGTAAAATTGTGTGTGATTCCAATTTACATGAACTGCAGTTTGTTTTACACATTCTCTCCGCTTCAAAGCCTCTACGAGACGTCTAAATGTCCGACACTGGCAAATCTCTGAAGCTATTATCAAGATGTAGAGGGAGGTGGGGCAGCACTGTGAGCACTAGGTGTGCTTAGCTCATCGAGGCAGCAACCAGATTGCTGTCCTCTCCGTGTTGTCCACGTGCATTTAAATTATTAGAAAGAACATGACAGGGAAACAGAACTTACCCCCTTCGCGTGCAGCCATGTTTACATTCCCGAGGCCAGACAGGGACGAATGAACAGACAACAACAACAACGAAATATATTAATATCCACATTTACACATATCTTATCATACATAACATTATACAGTACAGGTGCCAGAATAAGTCAAAATGTGTATTTTGGTTCATGGACTTCTTTCACAAGCAATAGTCCTTCATGTACTTATTATTATCATACAGTTATAGCGACGTAGGTAGAAATAGATAGACAATATGGTAACATGTACTCCTTACCGTCACAAAATCCTGTTGAATGCATAGAGAAACAAAAGAAGATATGAATATGAGATTATATGTCATCCTGTTGAGTCAAGCAGAACTACAATGAGGTGAGATGTGGATAGAGTAATTCAACAAATGTAGAGTTATATTTAAAGTACTGCAGTGTGTGTTGCTATGTGTCACTAACAGAATGTAGCAGTATGTTTCAGTAAGTGAAGGTATGTCAGTAGGCTAGGGTCAGTCAGTCACTTGTGTGGTGATCCTGTTTCATCACTGAATGTGCAGCCTTTTGTAACAGCGCACACAAGACATGATCAGAGAGCTGACCAATGTCAACACCAAAGAACTTGATTGCACGGGTTGCACGGTATCAACTCTGCATTCAGCTGTTTCCCCCCCGACCGGGAGAGACGGACCACGCCCGCTGTGTCTCAGGTGTTGAGGACAGGACAGGGGCCGACGTAACCATGGAGATTTTGGGTGGGTTGGGGAAACAGATCAGCGTGGGAAAACTGCAGGTGGTTGAACGATAAGAGATAGGGCTAACCTTTCCTGTCCTGTTCTGCACTCTGATAAATGGCCTCCAGGCTTGAAGAGCAACCAACCTCCTCAGCGCAGGCTGGCTTATTTGATGCTACTTCTGCACTGTCAGCAGATTCTCTTTATTTATGCACACGCAACACACATGTTTGAGTATATGTCTATGTATCAACAAAATATATTATAAAACATTATATAAACGGTGAATTAATTAGATATTCACACCTTTTCAACCTTTTTAATTATCACCTTTTAATTGTTTAATACTAAACCATAAGAAATGAAGAGATATGCTGTATCATGTGTTAATGCCTCAACAGACAACACCTTTGACGTTGTAATTTCACATCTTTGGACCCAGATACATGGTCAACCTTCTGACCAGACCAGAGTGATGGTCTACCCTCTGGTAACCAGACCACAGTGATGTCTACCTTCTGGTAACCAGACCACAGTGATGTCTACCCTCTGGTAAGCAGACCACAGTGATGTCTACCTTCTGGTAACCAGACCAGAGTGATGTCTACCCTCTGGTAACCAGACCACAGTGATGCCTACCTTCTGGTAACCAGACCACAGTGATGTCTACCTTCTGGTAACCAGACCACAGTGATGTCTACCTTCTTGTGTGCCAGACTCGGGTCCTGGGTGAGCAGCAGGCGCTGTGCACAGATGTTCCCCAAAGCAGAGCTTCTTAGCCAGTCTTTCTCCAAGGGGTCCAACTGCACCCTTGGATACAGAGACTAGAACAGGGGGCACAGCTTTTAACTACTATTTTACGATACAATCGGCTGCAGTTAATCCCATTGACAAAATTTAGGTCAGGGTTGAAAAGGTGAAAGTGCATTAAGGAATTTTCATTGTACACCATTGCCATCCTGTTTGGCCCACGTACTTTAAGAACATAAAAACAAACTCCATGGCACTAAGGCAGGGGTCCTGGTGCCATTAAGGGTGTTTATTGGCCAGCAAGGTGATGCAAGCCACCAGTTATGTCTTTAATCAGCGACGTGCCAGGCTCTCTGTCTGTTTACCGGGCAGAGGCGTGTTAATGACACAGCCCCAGGAGCTCTCTGGGGGAGATTCACATTCACAACTCATACAAGCAGGAGGGGACAGAGTCTGAATGTCTGCTTGTTGATTTATGAAGAGTTTGGAAATGGAATGGAGCCTTTGTTATACCACAAGCAAAGAATAGATCAAAAGAGATTTCAATAAACTCAATGTTTTATTGTATATTGAAACGAGAAATCCATGCTTACCATCACGGAGGAGTTAGCCATACTTCTGGTGTCATCATCAGGACTCTCCTCACTCTAATACGCACACACACGCACACACACGCACGCACACACACACACACACACACACACACACACACACACACACACACACACACACACACACACACACACACAAAAGGACAGTTATGTAGAATTATTTTTATAAAATATAGATGAATGATTTTGAGTCGACTTTTATCCTCCCTAATGCTCAATCTAGTAGTTCACTTTATAAAACCAATGATTCAATCATAATTCACACCTTGATGCACCTGGTCAGCTAGTTTGCCTTTGATCAATTTAAACAGCTCTCTAATTTTGTGTGTTATTCGCGTATATGTGTGTGGTATGGGTGTGAGTGTGCGTGTGCGTGTGTGTGTGTGTGTGTGTGTGTGTGTGTGTGTGTGTGTGTGTGTGTGTGTGTGTGAAACCATGTTGTTAGGGGGGAGGGGGAGACGTGTGCAACGTGAGTCTTTACATACGATCTTCTAATGAGCCTGAACAGTCCCCACAGGAGCACTAAAGGCTAATAACAAATCCATTGAAACCTTAAATAACCTGTCAGAATCCTCAAAGGCTCTCCGAAACACACTTCACAGAGCCTTCCTTTCAGCTCTCAACCTCACAACTTTATTTACCGTCTTTTTTCAGCACGGCAGATTACAAAGATCTCTTCCCAGCGTGTTAATGAGCAGCACTTGATTCACTCTTTCATTTGATCCACTGCATGACACCTCTTTATTTTATTTTACCTATACATGTAATTCATTAATTCATTTCATATTTAATTACACTCATGGTTTCCATGATTTCTTCATTGCAAGGACTCACAAT
The DNA here is from genome assembly GCF_902167405.1 of Gadus morhua. NCBI lineage: Eukaryota > Metazoa > Chordata > Actinopteri > Gadiformes > Gadidae > Gadus > Gadus morhua. Next base: position 16,317,105 of record NC_044056.1, on the reverse strand, counting down.
TAGCATCTGCTGTGATCTGCTCCAAGAACTATACAGTTGTTAATACTGAGGCTCTGTGGGTTTCACCATGTGCTTGTCTAGGGTCTTAGGTTGTGTATGTTCATCTTTGGGAGTTTTTTTTGTCATCCATATCAATGTAATTTGTTGCTAGCTTGCTTAATGAATAGATTAAGAAATAGTTGTATAAGGTTGCTTACTGTTTTACCAACAGTCCAACACAAGCCAACTACAGAGACCAAATATTCGAAAGCAATGATTTTATGATTATTTTTTTGTTTTCAACTAGTGACCTCCTGTCTTGAGATCATGAAATCCTTCCTAGATAGAGCGCCAGCGATTCATTGGGATGGGGAGCCAGCCAGCGCTCAGTGACATCATCTCCTCTCCACGCCGCACGCCACTGAGCCCCTGTCCACCTGCACTCCCTCTGCCCACGGCCAGCCAGAGAGGGAAGGCAATGAAATAATAAACCGACTGATTCCGTGTTGACGAGACATGAATGGGCCCCGCTGGCCCTTGGAACAAAGTCAGCTACCGTTAGCATAACAAAGGCCTTCCCAGCCTGCCACTGTGCTGCCACTCCTCCGGCTATTCATCCTGTCAAAACACCACGTTTGGCTTTTCCTCCTCTCTCCTCCCATTCCTCCTTCACAGCGACCCCCCCCACCCCCCTGACATCAACTGACAGCTATGGATGCGGGGCGGGTGGGGCAGTGGGCTGGGGGCGGGGGTCGTGGAGGAGGTATCCATTCTCTCATCAGCATTCAAGAGAAGGGGCCTTTGTATGTCTATCGCCTGCCCTAATTGGTCGCGTTTACTGGGCCTCTTTGTCAGACTGGCGAGAGGTGAATGTCTACACAGTGGATGAGCGGTTTCAAGAGACGTGGGCGAAAATAGATGGACTAGGTAAAGGAAAAGACAGACAACGGAGAGAGAGAGAGAATGGAGCGAGAGAGAGAGATATCGGATGAGAATTGAATCAAATAACATTTTTAGAGTCACACTTTCTTTTTCAAAGGCAAAGTATTGTTTTGAAATGCTCAATAAGTCATTTTTAACCTCTCCCTAGTTCTAAGATCTGGTGTTGTGCACTTGAAAGAGAGATGACGGCATCTAATTTGTGGAAAAATAGTAAAATAATAAAAAGAAAGAGAGTAAATGTTCTAACGGCAAGCCTTTTGATCATCTAATTAATGACATGTTAATCTTTCCATCAGATCGATCAGTACATCCTGCTTCTTTGTTGAGGCTCCTTAGAACCTTTTAATGAGGGAAAATGTTCCTCAGAAGAACAATTCTGAAAAGATTTGAGTCTGCTAATTGTTTCATTTTATCCTTCCAATCTCTCACTCTTTAGTGTTTAGGGTTCACACTTTGATCACCTTCAGAATGAAATGTGTTATTAGAGAGAGATCCATAGAGAAAGGAATTCCCATTCCATTACTGGGATAACAAAACATAAACTATAACCCGGCAAACCTGTCTGAAGACCCGAACATGCCCCAGCTGTGAGGAGAGCAAATATTAAAGAAGAGGGCCTCATGAAGGAACCATGAGGTACATTACTGAACAGGAAACTCTCCTTCCTTACTCCTCGTTTCAAGCTACATTTTCATCCTTTTTCCATTGCACCCTTTTTTGTATGTCCTCTGTTTTTCGATGTAGTATTTATGTCACCATTTGCATTGCCGTAAGTGGTTTCATAGTGGTTGAAAATCCTTTTCCATCATTTTTTCGCATTGGGTGCTGGTGTCAAACTAGATGCTGGTTGAAGAGTGATCATGGATTGTGAAACTCCCATTGTTTACACATTTCTTTGTGAACAAGTTATTTTAGTTTTTATGTCCAAGCAGTTATTTTATCTTATGTTCATAAATTGCATGAAAGGCTTTAAAGTTATATGTTATTATTTAATATATTCCAGGATTTGTGTAGACTTTTGGCCACAAATTTTGTAATAATAAAAGGCATAATTCTTTTAAATCAAACTCAAGTATTCAAAATACTACAACCTAACCCTAAACGAAAGTAGTGGTAACTAATGAAGAATCTTGAGCTGATTAACATATGAAACAAGATTTCAATAGACAAAAGATTTGCCCGTGGCTGAAACGAAATCAACTTCAGATTCCGGTGAGACAATGTAATGAGACGGGAGAGAAAGATAACCGACGTTTCAGAATCGCTGTGCTCTTTGAACGAGAGAGAAAGAAAGCTCTTATCTCCGACCAGCAACCCCTGGCTTATGTAATCTACACTGCAATTCAGCACGGTCGCCGTGTGATTGTTTGAAAAATGAAAAAGCCATTTGGAGCGGGCGGGCGAGTGTGAAAGGAGGCCGCCATTCCGCCCGGTGCCCTATGTTGTCAGAGTCTTCGCCGGGGTCACCAGGGGTCGAGGGAATTATGCCCTGCAGTCTAGGAGCTCGTTCGACGGGTTCCATATTCCCTCGAGCGAGCCCTCGATAAAGCACTCCTTTTTCCCCGGGCGATAATGAAAGCAGACAGCTCTGCAGGGGGACATGAATGTTTTGTTAAGAGGGGTGTATCGGTGCTGTTGGGTCCAGGGGGTTGATGGGGATTAAACTGGGATCTCTTTGTCTGTGTTTCACTTGCTGCGTGTAGCCTTTTCACTCTGGCTGCAGTTTAACCCGCCGACTTGGTTCAAATGTACCTTTAAAAATTGTTTTCGCTGAGAAGTGTAAGGGATGGAGTCATGGACTGCTGGGCAAGGGGATTGTGCGGATGGAAATAGGTTGGGAAAGAAGCGATGTTGAAGATAAAAAATATAGCTTGTTGCTATATTCATCTGCTCTTATGCTGTGTAAGAGATTATACGAGCAAGAGATTACATAGAACACAATATTGAACCGCATTAAATACATTTATAAGGCTCTACAGATCAAGCAAACAAATGTTTTATAATGCCGAGATTGGATTTCTACATTTTTACATTGATTGACCTTTCAATAGTTTGAATGGTCAAACAAGGAATCAAGAAGTCTAACAAATAGTAATCAAAACAGACAGCTCTGCAGGGGACATTAATGTATTGTGAAGAGGGGGCATTGGTGCTTTGGGGTCCAAATGGATCATCAGCTATTATCTTTCCTTAAGAATGGCTGTCTTCTGGGACAATAGGAACTCATGGATCATCCAGTATTGCTTAGGTATATATTTTCTTATCGAGTCTTGTGTGCATGTATTTGAGTTAGATCCCTTCTACCAATAAACCGTAACATTCCGGGCACTGCTCAGAGGTCTCTGTCACTGGTTTCTTTCCCAGTGTTGGTACCACTTTAACCAGTGTAACGGTGCAGACTAACCCTCCCGGAGGCCGCGGCGTCGCTGGTCATCGATAAGGAGTCGCTCCTGAGGGACATGAGGTCAGAGCAGGCCATGTCTCCGCCGTCGCTGGAGCTGGGGCTGGGCTCTCCCGGGACATACCCCCCAGCGGGGAGAGGGAGGGCTGTCGGCCTGGTGGGTCCCCGTGGTTCTCCAACTGGTGGGGACCGGTTCAGTGGGACGGCTCTCCAGGACTGGGCAGGAGGGACAGGAGACACTATGAGCCAACCTGGGACTGTTGAGAGACCGGTCTATGTGAGGTACACAAGGCTCTTTATCAGCTCTCATCCAAACAAATTATTGAATAATATCTAGACTCTAGATGAAAATAAAAAATATAGCCTTCGTGCAATTTTGGACAATGACATTTAATTCTTTTAAGTTTTTATCGGCATACATAACAAAATAAAACCCAAGGCTTCTTAATGCCAAACTATATTAATAGTATTAATGCTGTTGGTGTTGTGCCCTGACAACTCGGTGACAGCACATTTTGTTTTTTTCATGTAGAGAAGAGAGAAGGGCATTCATACACTGATGTAAATACAAAATGAAGCAATGTAACCAATCAGCAGCCCCCAGCAGCGGGTGTACTTGGATCTGAACGAGAATAACAGCAAAATAACAAACAACTGACAGAGCAAGAAGCCAAAGCCAAACTGCTAGCCATCAGTTCCAATCTACACTCACGTCGCTCACACAGTCTCAGTGTTGCATTGATTTAGCGTACGAGTGTTTACCACTCAACAAAATGTCTGCCTGTCTCCCTAAAAGTGCCGTTCTTCTTTAACAGGCTAGTTGAGTTGCCTGCCGGGGACTGTGCAGTACAATCAAACCTGAGGAACAGACATCATCATCAGTATAGCAGTTTAACATCTCCAAGCGACGCAGCTCTCCTCTAACAGCTCGGACGGGCCTCCCCAGAGAGCTAATTACACACTCGCTCAGTCACCGGTGCTGTCCCATTACACACACACACACACACACACACGCACGCACACGCACACACCACACACACACGCGCGCGCACAAACACACACACATACCACATACACACACACACACACGCACAAACACACACACATACCAAACACACACACACACACACGCACAAACACACACACACACGCACACGCACATGCACATCTACATGCGAACACACACTATACGTAAAAAGCCTGCTTTAGAAAGTAATTTTGTTACCTGATGCTACTAATTACTGGCTAATTATGTGTTGATACTTCAAGTATAAACAGATGACGAGACTGTTTAACACATCAGGGAGGTTTCCCTCCTGACCATTGATTCTAGATGTAATAATCCGAATGCTGTCCTCAACCATTTAGGGCACATGTAATGTTATATACCTGAGAGGTCTGTTCTCCGTTTGAATGATATTCTTAACACAGACTCATATTGGTATTAAATCATCCGCGGTTAGTCAGACATGCTGGTAAATCATGCTAGCTGCACTGCTAGCTGACCAACCCAGCGTTGTCTCAGAACCATATCGCATTGAAAGGGCAACGTTTAAAGGCTGTTGCCTATGTGTGTGGGCCAAGCTGACTTTCAACACATCCGTCTTTGACTAATATTTACATCTACAGACTAAGCTTAAATGCATTTGTTATATGGTAGTGGACACAAGACAACACTTCATTGTCTAGGACCACTGTGACACTGTCCAAATGATAAAAAATAAAACCAGAAAAATGCATATTAACATTTACAACATAAAGTCGATTATGTTGATTCATATATTTGTGCATTACATATACATGTCCTTGCCAAATAACTTTTTGTTGCTTTTTGTTACAGTAAATACATCTGGGCGGGAATCTTATGTTAAATTGTAGTTGGTAGTAGAGTATCAGCTGAAAAGTGAACACAGAATCCAAGGCAGGCAAGTAGGAAACACTCGTGAAAACCAGCTGGGGATTGGGATGTAATTCATCTAATTAGTGTAGTCCTCGCCTTAAAACCAAACATCTGACACGAAATAAGCGAGGCTCTTTTCAAATGCACGTCAAGTTGAAGCACCTTTCTTATCCATGCCGTTTGTTTTTCAACTGAGAGTCCCATTAAAAGGAGCTTCTCTTGATCTAGAACTGCCTTACAAACACTTTGTGTGAAGTGGACATACGGCAGATTAATGCTGCCGAGGCTATGTTTGATGGTGGTGGCTGGCTGGGTGACAGGAGCAGGCTGTCATCAGAGAAGCGGCATCTATCAGAGGAACCTTACACAGGGAGGGAAGTAATTGGTGCCAGTGACTGTCATATCCTCATGTTGCATCAAAGTGGAGCCCTTTCTGCATAAACCATATATGCACAACGCCACAAACACACAGAACGAGGAGAGGAGGATCATATCTATAGCGATAAGAAGTGATTTCCAAACAAAGCACTGTTGAGGACTAGCGTCACGTAAAAAACTCTATAAACGTATTTGCCATCGCCCTGCAATTTGCATGTTTGAGGAGCAGCTGCTTAAAGCTCTCTACCTCCTTTTATTAGTAGAAAGCTAATCAAATAAGTAAATTGGAATCTAAGCAGACTCTAACAAGCGAGTTGACGATCAAACAACGTATAGCATACAACTTATGTTGTTTCCTTCACAATCATCACACAGGTGTACAGATCACCAGTGAGTGATTCACAAACAATACCTATAGAATACGTTCATGGGCTATTCATCATTGGCCATTGGATTGCAGCTAGTAGTCTTAATAGGAATAGGGTCAGTGCAGAAGTCAGTCAGGGTGCAGGGATCCTTGCTTACTCCTATAGCCATCTGATTCCTGTTATACCTGTCATAGCCATCTGATTCCTGTTATACCTGTCATAGCCATCTGATTCCTGTTATACCTATCATAGCCATCTGATTCCTGTTATACCTGTCATAGCCATCTGATTCCTGTTATACCCGTCATAGCCATCTGATTCCTGTTATACCCGTCATAGCCATCTGATTCCTGTTATACCTGTCATAGCCATCTGATACCTGTTATACCTGTCGTAACCATCTGAATCCTGTTATACCTGTCGTAACCATCTGATACCTGTTATACCTGTCGTAACCATCTGAATCCTGTTATACCTGTCGTAACCATCTGATACCTGTTATACCTATCACAGACAGTCAATAATACTCCCACCCTAATGCTCCTCGACGGCAAGGGCCCTATTCAAGGGCTCTTAAATATTTTCCAAGAATTTAAATTTTTTATTTTTATTGTTCCCTTTTCAGTTGGTTCTATTTGAAATTTAGTTTAATTTTTTTCATTAAATAGTTTATTGTAGTATAGTGTATCCTCCTTGAAGTTACATGAGATGTGAGCAAAGGAATTCCTTAATTGATTTGTGGCGACTATTACAACCTATACATCCAATCTTTTTATTTTTATTTATTTGCTTTGAATACACAAGCCATGGCAATGTAGATATGTGATTTAGCACATCAGAGGCAAAAGCTAATAATATTTGAATCTCTCCCTCTCTCCGCTCTCCCTCTCCCTCCTAATCCTATTTAAATTCATATAAGCCCCCCTCCCCTTCCCCCTGCCGTATCGTGATCTGGGGGAATTACTTATTCGAATTCTTCTGAGGAGTAAATAACTTTATGCATGATATCGGTATCTTCATAATTCAGATCAGCAAAGTCAATTTGGTTTAAGTGCTGCGGCGCCACACGCCACAGAGGTTCTGAGGGACTGTGTGGATCAGTGGGCGCACGCGGGGGCGCGTAATGGGATCCATCACAGGAGCAGGGGAGAGGGAGAACCTCACAGCATGGGTTCACTGGTCCATCGGAGGACCGCGGTATGGATACAGTGGGGGGCCATGGGCGTACGGCGCTCGGTTGGCCTACACTTTTGTAAGAGTTTACTGGCTGTGAGAGACAGTTATGGGAGTTTGTATGGGTGGAGGTTGTGGTTAATGTGGAGAGTGGAGGTTGGCCGATATGTATGGCCTCATCTGGGGATTCATATTCGGTTATAAAAGCTTCTGTTCAAAATGAAGCAGCTTTGTCTTGCTTTAGCTTCCACAACTACTATCAGCAAAGCTTTACGTTAAACAATCAACAGTATCTCATATGCGTTACTGAAACACTCTCCATCTCAAATCATGATGTTGACGTGTAAAAAAACAACACAATTAATACCACTCGAAACCTTCCAGCTATCCGGATAAAGTAAAAAGAGAAAATAAGAAAAAATACCTTGGTGGAAAAAATGGAAAACGTATTGAAAAAAACAATCAGATTGATGAAAAAGGAACTGTCATAGAATCTGTGCTTTGAACTTGATCAGACGCAACATTTTGACAAAGAACAAAGACGGGCAATATGAGGAGAAAAAAGGGCTACCTGCTAGTGCCGGAAACAAAGACGCTGAGGGGAGAGCGAGAGACATTTGGCAATGCCATCGCTACAGCGCACTGGAAGCAGTTGAAGCCTATGAATATAGATGAGGGGCTGATGTGCACATTATTTCCCATCAGGCCCTGTGTCTTTACTCACCTCCTCTGCCTGAGTGATCACCAGCGCCGGGGGGCTGCCACCCGACCCCCCGGCGTCTGCCGCGCTGTAGCCCCTGGCTCTGTCCGAGTCCTGCCCAAGCCTCCACGGGGTCCCTAATGGGTGGGGGTTTCCCAGAGGAAGGGCTTGGGTTGGACCCCCTGATGGGTCTGGGGCTATACTCAGGCCCTGATCAGGCCTCAAAGCCCACTCATGGGGTTGATGACGGGCTAGCAGCGGCCTCTGACTGGTCAATGGAAAGGCAGCCACGGTGGCTAAACAGCTGCTGTCTGCCCGGAGAGGTCGTGTGTCTGGGTCTGCGCCAGGCCGCTGTGGACCTCCACTGAGACCCTGGTCCAGTTCGTCCTCCCCGTCCTCCGTAGGGTGCGCTATGTCCGGGGACTCTTCAGGTTTAACCGGAGGAATGTCAGACGGGTGTAACTGAGAACGGCAGCCATCTTGGTCCTGGGCTACAGCCTCCACCAGTTCCTTGTCTAAGCCTTGGTGTGGATGAACCGTGAGTACATCACAGCCTGGTGTGTCCTTGGTTGGGGGATGCTGAATATCACCCTGGTGTATTGGGAGGCCGATGTCAGTGGAGAGACACTCTGGGTTCTCACAGACTGGCGAGATCTCTTCAAATCGCTCGGCCATTGAGGTTGATATCAGAGATGTTTGTAGAGCAGTGGGTTGTATCTAAAAACAGCAAAGGAGAATATATTTTGAGTAACAAAGATATTATCAGCATCCTATTTTTTTAGATACCATCTCCTTATTTGACTCGTGGCTATAATTTCAGCCAATCAGAAATGGCGAGAAAGTCATTTATTCCCTGTACGAATGTGTTTATAATTTGAATCAGAATGAGCTTAACCATGGTGACGCTCCCTCCGAGCCCCCTCTTCAACAAGACAGGAGTCGAGACTAGAAGTAGTTCCAAATACAAGGTGACAGTTCTGTGTTTCAGTCATAGAAAAGGAGAACCATGAGGGGATAATAAAAACAGTTATGTTGTCATCTAAACTACAATGAAGCCTCTTCAGTTAAACAGAAAAGTAACCCTAACGAATCAATACAGAATTGCAGAAGTCCCGAGGGTGGCAATTACGTTTGAACACGGATAACAAGGACTACATTTCACACTTGCATAGTGAGTATTAAAGAGAGTAGGCCTATTTTCCAATTAATTAAACACACTGCCTCTAAGTAACCTCTGGACATCTGCACTGCAGCCTCAGCTGATTTATGAGGGATTGAGGCAAACAACATTTATTTAAGTAAAAGCCTTCAGAGAGAGAGAGAGAGAGAGAGAGAGAGAGAGAGAAGACTGTGAAGAGTGTGAGAATTGCATTGAATATTTCACTGAATAATCAACATTGTACATGCAAATTATTATCACATCTCTTCAATGTTTACACAGACGGCATATTCCATTGGGTCATTTATACAGTTAGGGTTAGGGAAAGGTTGCCTTACCCTAACCCTTTCCTAAAGGCATGTTTGAGCTCAAGGAGGAGGGTTGAAAAGAGGCACAATCTGAGTTCCGGCCATCTCAATTAATATAGCACATGTTTTTTCCCCTATTATTTAGCAGCAGCAATTTAGGCTATTTGCTGGATATGCTATCACTTAAGGCCTAAACTGTGAACTGGGGAAGTCACTTGGCCCCCCGTGAAGTTATTTCATTTTAATGAGCGGAGCTAAAAACAGCCTGTGAATAGCATCTCTTATCTTCCCATCCCATCAGAGTTAAAATGGTGGACTTGCCACCTCTCCTCTCTGCTGCCCAGTGCAGTCATGCCCAGCATCCTGCTTGTGGAGGGCGTTTCACTCGGCTCATGCTTCATTAGGAGACATCATCTCCGTTTAGCGGCTAAGGAAACACATTTCACACTCATACCTCAGGCACTGCGAGTCATCATTAAAAGAAAATAGCCAATGAGTCAAAGCATTAGGTTCGGCTCATGAAAACCTGGAGCTAAAGCAGTAATAACAACCGCACGGCTTCATTAGGCACGCCCAATGAAGAGAAAAACGGTGCATGGGTTGTTATTTGCAATCGGCAGCACAAACTGCCAGGTTAAGCAATAGCAGGTAGTTGAGCTAGACAGGAGACGATGAGGTTAAGGGGATCTTTATGCTCACCTGGAAATCCCTGTCATAAATCGACCACTCTAGCAGCGAAATGCACGTGCTCTAGCAGGCAAATCCAGCAAAAGAAGACTCTAAAGTGTGGCTTCATGTATGTTCAGAGAAGAGAAGAGTCAACGTGTAGCCTATAGCACCTATCTCTCGAGGTGAAAGGGAAAGTCTACGTCCACAAACCCTGTCCTGTCTAATAATAGATTCTTTAATGGCATTAGGATTAGTCGGCCAACTCAGAGTGCTGTTGAAGACGGCCTTGTTTACAAAATGACCTCTAGTGCACACTACAAACACTGCAAATGTTGCAATAGGCAATTCCTACATTATGTTAACAGAAGTAGGTAGATTTTCAGTTGATTTTGCATATGCAGTAAAAATGCACCTATGCAAATATACAAATAATGAAATTACTGAAGGAGGAAATGAGAACCCCAAATCACTGCAATTACTTCAAACTATCGCATTGTTAGATTGTATTGATTTTTTAATTCTGTAATTGTGAAGAACAAAAAAAACCACGTAGTAAATTAAATATTTGTATGCTTCTAAAAGTTTCAGATATTAATGTGGATTTTGTCTTATCTTAGTAACAGTTTGGTACCCTGTATTTATAAACATGGCATTTTATATTATTACTTAGCTTCATTATGATAAATTACATAATGATCAGACTGTTAAGCCTGTGAGACTGACAGGGCACATCCATTTGCCGTGTGTGTGTGTGTGTGTGTGTGTGTGTGTGTGTGTGTTCGTGTGTGTGTGTGTGTGTGTGTGTGTGTGTGTGTGTGTGTGTGTGTGTGTGTGTGTGTGTGTGTGTGTGTGTGTGTGTGTGTGTGTGTGTGTGTGTGTTGTTAAAAGCGGGCGTTGTGCGCATTAACGTGAATTGTGTTTACTGGGTGGAGCTGACAGCAACACAATGAGTTGCCAGCTCCCCCTCCCAACAGAGCCGCTTTGCTCTCACCAGACTCAGAATCAGGCGGGCTCACATGGGCAAAGCTGCCTGCGCTAAAGAAGAGCCACCCGTCAAACTTATTACAGCAACTACTCAAACTGTTCAACAACCTGCAATGTGTCCAAACGTAACATCGCTTCCAAAAACGCGTTCATTTGTGGAAAAGGTGCATGTGCCTATTTGATTTTTGTTCCCTTTTGGTTAACGTGCGTAAGTTGATTGTGCGCGTCCCAATCAAAGCGCACCGGCAGTATACACTTCGGAAAAAGTGCGGTCATGGCGTATCCTCAGGGTTTTCTGTTCCAGCCGTCGGTTTCGCTGGCGCTGCACTCCTGCCCGTCGTTCAACTCCAGCGTGATTTTAGGACCACGGACAGAGGAGCTCGGACGCTCCTCCTCGGGTTCCGCTTTCGCGCCATACGCGGGATCCACGACGTTTAGCAGCTCGTCACCGAGCTTCAACTCCCACCTGCCCTACGGCGGAGAGCCACGGCCGGCGGCAACTTTGAATTCCTTCGTGGTGAGTACATAAACAACTGTGAACTATTGACCTGGCTGCTCTTGACCTGACGCGTGCGATCGCTCATACATCTCGGGACAGGCTACTTGCATTAGTAGAAGATGGTCCATAATTGTTGATCTAACAATAAAGTAAAAAAAAGTGTTTTGCTTCCGTTATTATTGGTCATATTTTAGCGCTGCATTTTTTTCTTTATCCTTCATTTATATAGCCTACTGATAGGCTCTTCTGTCGGTGCATTCATTGAGAGCTTTATTTAAATCAATATTTTAATAAATCATCAACCGTAAGATATGTCTATTTAATAAGGTCCTGGGTGTCAATGTTGTGTTTCTAAAATATTAGTTCCTGTTTGAACTTCATGCCAGATGTTCATGTGTTTATTCATTGTTGACAATTGTCTGACCCATCGTGAACTTACTTTATTTGTGTTTATTATTATTTATTTATTTTGACCGTTGAATGTGTTACAATTTAAATAAAACGATGTTGTTTGACCCTTAGGGGCCTGCTTATGACTCCTCGGCCATCAGCGGTTCCCTGGACTATCACCCGTTCGGCGGGGCCCTGGGAGCCTTCCCATACGGGGACCCCGCGTACCGGAAGAACGCCACCAGGGACGCGACCACCACCCTCAAAGCATGGCTCAACGAGCACCGAAAGAACCCCTACCCCACCAAAGGAGAGAAGATCATGCTGGCCATCATCACTAAGATGACCCTGACCCAGGTCTCCACCTGGTTTGCAAACGCCCGCCGGCGCCTCAAGAAGGAGAACAAAATGACGTGGACCCCCAGGACCAGGAGTGAGGATGAGGAGGAGGATGATAACATTGACCTTGAAAGGAACGACGAGGATGAAGAGCCGATCAAACCGACCACAGAGGAGATCGAGTCGAACAACGATGTTGGTGAGTTCCATTGCAAAACTATGCTGAACTAATTAAGTGGCTGTATACAAGCAATACTTTTTAATTATATATTTTCGATTATTATTGAAGAAAGATAGGACAATTAAGTTGTATGTTCGCTGTTCTTCGTTAATTTAACCCTTACGAATCTTATTATGTCTAGCTGGATCCAACCCAGCCTCGAAGCCCGAGACGCACACAGAGTGCCGTGGCAGCAGTAGTGAGACGGAATGTGGTTCAGCTGAACCGGATTTGAAAGACCACGGGGAGAGGAGACTGTTCCAGACCCCGGTGCCTGGCACGGGTCTGTCCTACGCTAGCGCCCTGCTGGGGACGCCCCGGGTGTCGGAGTCAGGCCGCGCGGGCAGCCCCACATCAAAGCGGCTTGTCGTTGAATCTGGAAGCGGCGTGTCCAGCCAGGCAACGGCTGTTATCCGCTCGCCAAACCCCGCAGCCCCCAAACCCAAGTTGTGGTCGCTCGCAGAGATTGCTACTTCTTCGGATAATAAATGTAGAGGATCTAATCCCACGAGTACTTCGACGCGGACTCAGTTCCCCCATGGCGCGCCCCTTTCCAGACGCCTGTACTACACGTCTCCCTTTATCCCCGGCTATTCAAACTATGGCACGTTTGGACACCTACACAGCGGCCCCGGATCAAATATGGGCTCCACGACACATTTAAACGGATTACATCAAACCCTGCTGCAGAGGGCCGAGGCGATCGCCAGAGACTGTAAACTGCGAAGTCAAACACAGTTAGACCTTGGCAGAGAATTAACACAGCACCAAGTCAAGAAAGGTTTGGCAAATGTGTAGATATATCGGACTTTTTAGATTGACATATTTATTTGGACACTGCCGTATTTGTTGGATGCCTTTCTGACCTTTCCTGGAGATAAAATAAAGTAAAAAAAAATAAAAAGGAATTTTCTGAATGCGGACGGAGAGTAGGCCTATTATTTAGTAACACAAATATCACATTTAAGACTGCATTTTTTTATGTTCCATAAAATGTAATCTTCGTAGTGCGTTCTGCACAAATCATGAACGGATCATTAAAAGTTAGTTTTATGAATACGCAACTGACCACCTTCCATTTTTAATCACTTTGGAAAGTTATTATTTGCTATTTAATGATACATTAATTCTCTATATATGCCTACTACATCAATGAACTCTAAAAAATGTGTATAAAAGAAAGAAAGTAAAAATAATTGTTCTAAATTATATTTACTTTCTTCTAAACATTAACCTAAAAATGAGTGGATGTGTCCACTATAGTCTTTATGCATAACCCTCAATGAAATACTTACTTGTACTATTTTTTTCTGGGCCAAATGGTTCTTTTTTACTCCAAGCCGAGAGACAGAGAACAATCATCATGCAAGGTGTTGCTCTCTTGGCCCACAGATTGTGCAGTAAAATAAACACTCCAAAGCTGAAAGAAAACCACAGTTTAGTGTAAAAGTAACTAAAGGAAATAGCCTATGGCTTCTGTTCAGGGTCAACACCTTGCCATGACAACCAGAAAGATAAATCCTAAGTGCTCAATATTACTGCAGCACAAGTGTGTGTGTGTGTGTGTGTGTGTGTGTGTGTGTGTGTGTGTGTGTGTGTGTGTGTGTGTGTGTGTGTGTGTGTGTGTGTGTGTGTGTGTGTGTGTGTGTGTGTGTGCATGTGTGTTTGTGTGTGTGTGTGTATGTGCATGTACCTGTTTGTGTGTGTGTGGGTGTGTGTGTGGGTGTGTGTGTGTGTGTGCGCGCGTGCGTGCATGTATAAATATATATAGTCTGAAAAGAACCATTCAGGACTTCGCAGAGAATATCTGCCACTAAGAGGCTTACCACTTTCTCGGGGCATCTTTGAGGAATTAATTGTGTACATTTCAGATCTTGTGGTTTCCTTTTGAAGCTGGTCGGATTTCTTCTGATCCGGCATTTTGCGGCGCCAACAGCAACAAACATGGGAGTATATAAGAAAAGCCCATGGGTGTGAGCCGGGGCTAGCGTACACAATCACTGGGAATGGGAGTGTAATCTGCTCCGCTCATGTGCAGTGTTCAGCAGGGTGTAAACGCCACCAGGCCTCTCTCCATCCTCTGATCTCACGGCTCAGGCCAGGTCACACTCGTTATGACGCCGGGGGAGTACACACACGCATACGCATGCACGCACGTACGCAAACACACTAACACACACACACACACACACATACACATACACACACTCGCTCTCTTTTGACTGTTAAGTTGATATATAATGTGTAGATGATTGATGTTATGTTAGAGTTTTGTTGACAACAGAAATTATCTTGTAAAGCATTACAAAATATAAACTGCGGGCAAAATGAGTAATTAATGATATGGTGCAGATTTTTATGATTCCTATGTTTCTGTTATTTATTGATTTGGGTTCTTTGGGATGTTACAGGAAAGTAGCTGTAGCAGGGGGTTACTATGAAAGAATGCTCTACAACTATGATTCATACAACTAGTGACTTTATTTAAAGAACACATACTGTTGCACAAAATACTGTTTTCCCCTCAGAATGATATAGCTTAATAAAATAATATATTATAAAATAATCAACAGTAATAATAGATACAGAAAATAACAAGTTAAAAATATCATTTTAATCACATCTTTCATTAAATCTTTCAATTCTGCGTCCATTGGCCCGTGTTAGGGGGACTGACCAAGAACCGAACACGGGAGGGTCCGAGGGCCCCATCCAAAATGCGCTCGTGTGTGTATCTCTGTTTGGCGTTTGCTGCTCATATATGTCTGGTGTATTTGTGTGTGTGTGTGTGTGTGTGTGTGTGTGTGTGTGTGTGTGTGTGTGTGTGTGTGTGTGTGTGTGTGTGTGTGTGTGTGTGTGTGTGTGTTTGGCGTTTGCTGCCCATGCATGTCGGATGTGTGGTGTGTGTGTGTGTGTGTGTGTGTGTGTGTGTGTGTGTGTGTGTGTGTGTGTGTGTGTGTGTGCGTTAGTTGAAAACACAATTCTGGTATGTGTATTTGTCTGTTTTGGGCATGTGTTCTAACATGTCTGGTGTATGTGTGTGTGTCTGTTGTTCCTACATGTTCGTTTTTTCATGTGTGTGTGTGTGTGTGTGTGCGTAGGTGAGTGTGTGTTTGTTTGTATGTGTGTGTCTTGTGCATGCATGTTTGGTTTTCCATGTGTGGGTGTTTGTCTGCTTGTGTTTGTGTTTGGCGTTTGTTTCTCATACATGTCGGGTGTGTGTGTGTGTGTGTGTGTTAGTGGGGTGTTCGTGGGGCCTACATGATTGTTTGTACTTGTGTGTGCCTGGGAGATCGGGAAACACTTCTATAATTGATGCAGTACGAAAACAGAGCAACAGTCTATAATCAAAGCCCTGCTGAGTATTGATTGGTTTAGACAACGGAGGACTCAGAAGGTCAAATATTACATAAACAATCAATAGAGGAACCATGATACCATGTCTCACAGTATGGGAGCTCTGCTATTAGACTGGAGCATGTCTGACACATGCCAGGATTCAAGTGTGTTTTACTGGGTGGAGCCGGTCGATGGGGCCACCGCGACCCCTTCCATGGATCAGACTGGAGGGTCTGAGACTGAGTTCACCTATGTATACTTTATTCAACGTGATCTTAGGTGATTTGATTAAGATAAACCCACTTCTAAGCAAGAGCCAAGCTGTTTAAGATTTTTATAAATGTTTAACAGGCCTTTAACGATCAGGGTCAAATTAAATGAAATACATTGGGTTTGCTTTGAAAACTTTCTGATTGAAATGTAGCTATTTTCTGACATTTTATAGAGCAATTATAGCCTCCAGATTAAATATGATTTTAATATTTCTTGAACATGATTGTCACACACACACACGCACACAGACACACGCACATAGACACACGCACACACACACACACACACACACACACACACACACACACACACACACACACACACACACACACACACACACACACACACACAGACATACACATACTTTAGTAACATTTGATGCAAGGGTGCAAACTTGTGAGGGTTACTGGTGAAGGTGACAAACATTGTTCTCACCTGATAACAGAAAATAAGCAGTGCATGGCTCAGAGAGTTCTCCAAACTTTTTACATAACTCTTCAGCATATATTATTGAAATATATCTTTCTGCATTACATCGTAGGCTATTTGAATAGGACTGCTGCTGTAATGACATAACATAAATTGATATAAGAACATAAACCAATGAACAGGTAAAATGGAATGAGTGAATCAATAATATTGTAGACTGTTTACATTCTTCACACATGCAGTCGAAGCCTCTATAGGACTATTAACATTTTTTGCATTTTGACACAAATGCTAACTACCAAGTTGGCCAACACTAGTCCGCTTAAAAGCTAGGTGGGACGTTCCAACTACCCAGTCAGCTCCAGTAACGTTATAAACCTTTATATTTTAAATACTCACCCACCAACTAAAATAGCAGGAACCCAGTGGTGTATAAACGCTATAATATTTATTAATTTGAGGCTCTGATACATTGAATAAGCAAGGGTAAAACTGTGGTAATGTTAATGCATTAATGCAGTCCCATTCCTTCTGTAACCTTTAGCTTAGCGGGAAGCTCAGTCCACCTGAATTTGTAGTCGGTCCGTAGTCAGGTGCAAACCTTCTGCTGCTGGAGGTAGTCCACTGTTGTTTTCTATATCGACAATATTTTTGTATAAAACCCGGAATAAAATAATCAAAGTAAAAAATGGCGGAAACTTCCTGTTTCTCTTTTTCAATTTCTAACATACAGACATGAGTTAAATGAACATACTTACGGACAAAACTCACAATAAGTCAAGACAATGGATAACTTTAAGTTAAACTTATAAACTTGAGTTCAATATCCAAAACTTGACAAATGGATTTAAAGAGAAGAAATAAGGTCAGATAAATGAATGGGGCTATCCTTTTTACAGTGTAATAATATGAAGAAAAATATGAGAGGGTAATCAGAATTTGAAGGGGTGAGTCCTAGAGAGAGAGGAGTTAAGAAATTAACACGAATTCAGCAAACTAGAATCAGAAAAAGTACTATGCATCAAAAGCTATCCCCACACAGTCCATCCACCTCACAGTACCTCCCAGCCCTCCTAAACACGTTCTAGCCCCCTTAGACTCTCCTTATGGTTCTACATGCGAGGTGCTGTTCGCTACGCTGCCCGCTGTGATCAACCCGGCTAAACGCAGAAGTGTCTCGCAGACGGTGAGATGCCAGCTCGGGGGGGGTGCTTAGCTGCAGGTGTGGCAGATGTCGCGTTGTGATGCCACTCAACTCCTCCCTCCTGCCAGGCTCTGCCCTAACCACTTCCTCCCTGTCTGACTGACTGGTGTCCTCCTGTTCATCATGCTGTCTGCCTGTCTGTCTGCCTGGTTGTCTGTCTGATTGCCGGTATCCTGCTGTTGATAGGTCATGTCCGTCTACCGTGTCTGATTGTCTGTCGGAATGGTCTCTTCCTGTTCCCATGTCCGTCCGTCTGTCTCTCTGTCTGACTGACTGGTCATCTGTCCTTCTGTATTACTGTCTTTCTTATCATGGTCGGTTTGACTTCCGGTCTCTTTGGCTGGCTATCTGTCGGTCTGCATGTGTCTCTATGGTCCCATTTGCCACGTCTCCCTGTCTGTCCACCTGGTGTTCCTCTGTCTGTCTCCTCCCTCCCTTCCTCCCAGCTGTGGCTGTGACTCGCTCCAGGGTCTCCGCTAACATCTGTCCTCCCAGCAGTGCTTCCTCCCAGGTACATCGTCAACACCGGCCAACCCCCCCAGGCCCAGAGCAACAAACTGCCCCCCCACCACCTCCAAAATAAACATAAGGCAAGAGGGTGTGTGTGCGCGTGTTTGTTTGTGTGTGTGTGTGTGTGTGTGTGTGTGTGTGTGTGTGTGTGTGTGTGTGTGTGTGTGTGTGTGTGTGTGTGTGTGTGTGTGTGTGTGTGTGTGTGTGTGTGTGTTTACGTTGGTATGGTAGTGGGGGCTGTGGCATAGTTATTATTTAGATTAACTTTGCATCCATTGGACCTTTTGGTGTATTTGTAGTAATAGTTGCGTAATAAACTTGCATTAGACTGGAAGAGAACATCATTCAGCCTCTTCTATCATAAAATATGCACATTATGAGTAACTTATTCACTTCAAATACATTTAGTTAAAATATCTTTGTGAATGAGTTAATTTTGACTTCCTTCGTTTTACAAGACAAAAATGTTTCCTTGTCCTCTAATATATAATTTTCTGATCCAGAGGCAAGACGATTATTTCAAATGGAATGCCTATTCTGAGCAATTCTAAATTCTAAATTGATTGCCAATGGACGAACTTGTTATCCGGCATGGTTATCATCACTAGTGCTATTTCCTCTATATCGAGGCGCCCCCTTGTGGCGATGCATGTTCAAAACTATCCATTGCAACTGAAATACAGTTTTATGAAGTGCAGAAATGAACCAAAGGAACACACAAGAAAGACAGAGAAAAGAGAAACAGGAATAATGATTTGTGTCAATTATTATTTTGGGATATGAAAGATAATAATCTTTATGATAAAATTCAACACTAACAATAATACTTATAAATTATAACGTTTTTCAAACGTATCCCTTTTGTGTGTCCCTTTTGTGTGTTTGTGTTTGTAATTGTTTGTCTGTATATCTGAGTGTGTGCGTGTGTGGTTTCGCGCGCGTGTGTGTGTCAGTAGACACCATGGTTCTAATGTTGGCATTATGCTAACATTTTACCAAATATCAACGTTGGCCGGATGTTTATTTCAGCACATGCCGGGAGGAAGAAGGCCCCCCCCCTCCCCCTTCTCCATCCCACAGCCTCCCCTAAGCAGACGGCCGAGACATCACGCCCCACCTGCTCTCCTCCGCCCTGCTGGGAACCCCAGGGGTCCCCCATGTTTACCCCAAAGACCCAGAAAGTGGCAACGCGTGTTGACAGTGTTGTACATGATCTGCTGGGGAGGTAGACCCTGTGATGGGGCCAACTCCCTCCCCCACCACCCCCTACTGTAGGCATTAGGGGCCGCTGGAACCTGTTCATTTGGCCAGATGGGGCCAGTGATTATCTGATGGGGTGGCACAGGAGAAGGGCCTTCACGCTCCCACTCTGGCTCCCTGGCTCCCTGGCAGCCCGGAGGTGATTAGACAGGCTTTTGGAGTGTGCTTCCTCCTACTGTTACATCCTGTCAAGCACTCACCTTGGTCCAGGCTTGCGTGTGGCCCTGTGTTCCTGTTATGCGTTGGAAATGCTTCTGTTTTGGAATGTGATTGTTGGTGGTAAAGTTTAGGGAGGGGGTTTGGTTCAGGTATGGCCTGGGTAAGGATCTACACTATAATGGCCAAACACAAAAGATACGTCTCAAATTAAATGTATTTAGTAATTAATGAGATGTTTCAGAAACATCGAAATGATGTTAACAATACAGTGCAATGCATAAGGTTTACAATACAGAACTATTCTTGGTTTACATAGACAGTAGTTGTTTTTTTGTGTGTATTTTATTCAGTTTCAATTGTAACCTAAGGATGGCAGCAAACCCACTGATTTGGTCTAGTGTGTAGTCGTTCTTTACGGTCTGTATTACATACAGTTGTTGCACAAGGAAATACTCAGAGGAATACGATCATTATCATTGAGCTCATCATTCTCATGGGAGAATCTAGGTCAAAAGTAAAATCCCTAAACCATTACCAACCTCAGGCAAAGAAATAATACAGAAAAGGATAATATTTTTTTTACAAAAGGATACAGAGATTTCTTGCGATCAATGTAAGTTTACCCCCGTTTTGTAGTTATGGCTTAGAGTAATACATATACATACTCTACATATGTGTATTTTCCTGTACACACCTTCTCTCTTTGTCAAGGTGAGGATTTCCCGCCTTGCCTGATCACTTACCTCAGAGGTATTCTTCACAGATAAAGGGTGTTGTGTCAAAGCTGAAAGGAATCGAATGCCTTTCTTAGTCTGTCCTCTTCTCCCTGATAGTATGCAAACTTTACCACACACACACACCCACCAACCCCCCCCCACCACACACACACACACACACACACACACACACACACATCCATGAGCACACACACATATACATAGCCAGAAGCTATGCTTTTCCTGCTGTCTGCATGGAGCTCAGGTGTGTAGTTACCTGCGGAGGTGCTCAGAGTCAGTGCATCGTGGGTCATACATTGAGTCAGCAGCGACAGGTAGGATACGCTTTCTTGAAAAAGGAGCTTAATTCAAAAGGATATTTGTGTGTTGCGTTGCAGAACATATTTTGGTCTTGATCGAGCAAATGGTTAAGGTTAGGTACAGACAGGTATCAGGTACAGAGTTGGTTCAGACTTGAGAATGACTCGTCGGGTTATTAGAACCAGGGTGTGAATGTTCAAATGTGGAGCTATGATTTAGCTTTAGGATCGCTCAAATTTGACAATTGACTCAGCCTCCCTATTTGATGTTAACGTGTTGAATAGTGGAATGTGTGAGAACAAGGTGATAACACACATGTTAAATGTTCTTATAATTGATCCCCATTAAACTTGTGTTTTTAATGGATGCGTTCATGTAGAGGCTGGGAAACTGTCTAGACCCCTATGCTAATCCCAACTGTGGTTAAAAAATTCTCGAAAACCCTGTTATTAGTTAGTGTGTGTTTGGAGTCTTAGAAATGCAAATAGACAGGGCATCGCAGTGCTTTCTGTTGACGTGGATAAGTAGCTGTCATGTTTTTCTAACATAGGGAGATGGGTTACAATCTACCCATTGACTTGTTAGGGTTAGAGTTTGGTTAACTAACTAACTAACTAAAACATTAATTTTGGATGCATGCATTAGAACATAAGGGGAACTATTGGTGCAAATTAAAATGATATGTAAGTGTCAAAAAGTAAGTAAGTAAAAGTTTCTCAAAGAACTATATTACTTCAATACCCCCAGCTGTCAGGGTCCTAATAAGACCTCAACCTTTCATTTGATCCAAAAGGTATATTTATTGTTCTACACATCTGGAGGGAGGTTTTATCAGCATACAGTGAGCGGATCACGACCCCTTGTATCTGTGCTGGGAAGGATGTGGCCATTTGTTAATAGCACCTGGAAGACGTTAATTGAAACACCTAACTGTGAATTGTATTTGATGTGCATGCAGTCTTGTTTGAGGTCAATGCACTGCTCTTGTCAGTTGATTTTGCTAACAGGAGAATACTTATTTTCGGCCCATTCTATGCATAATCCATTACAAATATACGTATTAAGAATGCGATTATTGAAGCCTAATATGAAAGTCTGGTTATTTGATCATGAGTTTTCAGAGCTGCACACTGCCAACCAAATGAATTGATTAAAATACAAATTGTGAAATATGAGATATGAGCATTTTAACCTAAACACATTTGTCATCGGTTGAAACCATCATTATGAAATGCTTTGAACGAACTGGTACCCTGCAGATCATGATTAAGGCCTCTTCAACACTGGGATGCTAAAGTTATGGTTGTACAACATGTTTTCAGCAGCTAGTGCGACTGTGTTACGGTGATTGCAAATGGCTTATGGAAAGGCTATTCAATGTGCTATTGACACAGCAGTGAGTTCAGAAGGTTATCTTGACAGGTTAGCAGTGCATGTCCTTCTGCACTGTTAATCTGTGTACAATGAGAGCAGGGGCCCAGGTATTCACATTAATGTCACCCTATGCCTACAGGGCCAGGATGTCCTACAAGCTCCTCTAACTTGGACACATAATAATAACTTTCTCTGTTAATATATATATATAATATATATATATATTCAACCATTTCTTATGTATCTAACTGCGACATTATCAAAATATAATCAAAGTAAACGTCTCATTCCACAATTTATAGGGTGGCTGTAAATTATCTTAACTTTATTATAGACTTTAACATTATGGCATCAGATTATCTTATATGCTGTTGGACATGGTTTTATTAAGGTGTGCAGTCAGTCCTCAGTGTTAGGGTCTTCTTAAAGCTTGTAACACATCTGGTTTGGAGAGAGCTGCCAACTGTTGCTCTGTGTCTCAGACCTTTGTGACGCTGCCGGGGGAAATCTGCACAAATTCTTAGTTCACTTAGATTCATGTTTGTACCCACAGCATTACGTCAACCCTGTGTATATCATTTGAAATGAAATCTAAAGAGATTAAATAGTTACCTCATTTCTTTATTTAGCCAAATGAGAGATCCCTATGGCTTCTAAGTGAGAGAGACCAGGTGGGTTTGATCACAAAATAATCACTCAAAGCTTCCGTGCTAAAAATATTGCTGCTTTCTTGACAATGAGTTGTTGAGCTGCCACAAGCAGCTAGCCTTTCTCTGCTGTCTGTAAACCTGCACTGTCCTTTAAGTGTTGATTCTTAGCTGATCCAAACCATTCTTCTGCTGTCTGTAAACCTTCACTGTCCATTAAGTGTTGATTCTTAGCTGATCCAAACCATTTCTCTGCCTCTGCAGCAGCTCCAGCCCTCCAGCCCCAGAAGATGATCTGTGGCCTGCTGTTCTTGTGTAAGTTGAATGGCCGGGCGTCTGGATTGTAAGAGGCACACCGCCAGGATCCTGCCAGGGAAGATCCTGCCGAGGATAGAACCACAGCACTCCCCAGCCTGGGTTTGGCCCCGACAAGGGCAGGATTAGCGGTTGAGTTCATAGCAGGGGCCTGTCACTCTCTGCCATCTTAGCGAGGGAATCCTGCGTACTGCAGACGTGTGATCACTTGCTAAACACCAGGGCAGAATATTTCCACTTGTAGCTGCATGCTTCTTTCCTCCCCAAATGAAGGATTCATGATTAACTTTACTGTACTACAAAGTGGAACATTTGACTTGGGCTGTCCCCCATGTTGCAGACGTCAAAGAGAATAAAACATCAGAGAGGTTGAATAAAGATATACAGCAAGGTCCCTTAAAGCACCATTATACAAACTAAACAGAAACACATCAATAAAAGCAATGATCTGTACAAAAAGTAATGAAACACTGCATTCCTTAACAGCAAGACAGGCACTAATACAACAGGAATGTGCATGATGGCACAGTGAGCCAATTGCCTCAAATCAATTTGTGAACTGTAGCTATCTGGGAGGAGGTTGTGCTGTGATTGATGATCAGAACTCGACACTAAATCTCCTCTCCTCATGAAGAACATTATCAATAAGAAAATACATTCGGGGTGGGCCGATGGTTAATTAATGTGTAAATGATGTAGTGAATCTAAAACTATTAGAATTAAATTCATTAAAAAAATATTTCATATTTTAGACTTTCTTTACTAATTATAACGGTTTCAAGGCATGATGCTCTGAACATGGTGACTCCACTTTCCCCCACTCAACGGATGTATTAGATCCGCTTTAGCTTTTGCTTCTTGTAACATTGCATTCGTGTTAGTCTATTGGTCTATCTGGGAACTGTGAAGTACAAAAAACAAGACTTGCTGTAATTCTAAAATAGAGAAATGAATGAACTGGGGGTGGCAAACTGCGAGTTGTTCTGTCTAGATACAGTATTCCAGTCACATGAGAATGAATCTAGTCAGAAGGAAACCAGGGTTGCAGTTCAGGAGCTCAGGGGTGTAGTGTCTCCCAGCTGAGAGCCGCTTGGTCATTCAGTTTTGAATAATACTAATTTATCGACAGAAACAATGATGGGCAGCTGAGCGCAAAGAGCTCGGGCTTCCCATCCTGCTCTCAACCGTTCTCCTGCTGTCTCGTGTCTCCAGTGGCGGTCCCTGGTGCACTGCTCCAGGAGGAGTGCCACGGGAGCTCCTGTAACCCCCAGCTCGGTGACCTGATGGTGGGTCGGGCTGCTCAGCTATCAGCCTCCTCCACCTGCGGCCTGGACGGGCCCCAGAACTACTGCATCATCGGATACCTGGAGGTGAGCGCCGAGTCCGAGCTCAGAGAGCCTCATCCCGACTTGGAACTCGAAGTGCAGTTATGATATTTCCTTGGTTCTCTCTAAGTTTTGTAATCACATACTTTCTTAATCGCGTTTACAAAAATGTGGATTAGAATAAGAATAATAGTACGGTGCTTCCAGTGGTATTTCTATAAGAGGTCATAATTGATGAAAAGAGCTTGTTTAGTTTAAAATGTATTTTGTGCAACTGGATGTCTTAACTAATTATGAGCTAGAATTACCTCACAGCGCCCCACCTGCTGCTATCATTACTGCATCAAAACAATTCCAAAAGCTCTCCCTCTCTCTCTGTTCGCCATGTAAAGTGTTGATAGCAGGCACCTATTGTAGCAGTCAATGTAACTACACATTGAATTGAGAGAACAAGGTGTTAGGGTCTGAGGCCGTTCAGCTTGGAGAGGGACTGGATGGTGATAGTGAAGACAGGGCAGGTAGAGACTCCCGCTGCTGCTGACAGACTCACAGGGCTTCCTGGCCCAGGAGATGTGTGTGTCTCTCTCTAGACATGTCTTGATCCGCCACATTTAAAGGTCATTACCTTGCCTCTGCTCTGGGCCAATAATTTCATGTTTTCCATTCTGCATTCCCTTCTGCTGTCACACTTCTCCCCCTTAAACCACTCTCTCTTCTCTACGCCTTGTCTATTTTTCCCCTCTTTCCCCTGCAGCTGCCCCCCCCCCCCCCCCCCCCCTCCCATTTCCTCTCTCTATTCCACTTCAGATTCATGTTCTTTCCTTCTGTCTTTCTTCGTTCCTATTTGCGAGGAAATCGCTCTGGTTCGTTAAACTGTTCCTTTCTGGGAGACCACCTGTCGATATAATTGTTCTTTTGCTAGTAATGCTTGGGTTCTGATATATATTGGAGGATAAAGAATTTTGTTAGACGTCTGTCATTTTATTAAATCTGTATTAGTTGTTTTTTTTGGCGAACCTCAAATCAGTAGTTACTGATTTTGCAACAAATATAAAGGGACCATTCAAAGTGAAAGATGTCGTTGTGTAAGGATAATGTTCCTGTTAAGCCTGCTGTGCATGCAGACCTGGCCCAATGTGTTCTTCTGCTGTGGTTTCCGCTAGGAGGAACAGAAGTGCTTCACCTGTGACTCCAGGCAGCCCTACGACCGCCACAGTAACCCCGACAGCCACCTCATCGAGAACGCCATCACCATCTTCGACCCCGAACGCAGGATGCGCTGGTGGCAGTCTGAGCCCGGTGGGTGACAGATCTGGTCACGCTACACGTCGTGTGATTGGACAGTGTTCGTAGCCAATAGCATTTTGGTGTGTCATTTCGGAAAGCTTATTCGTTGATGTCATCATGTGTGTGTTTTCTGTATGTGTGTGTGTGTAATATTTCAGTGTGTGTAATCTTTCAGTGTGTCTGTGTGTAATATTTTAAGTTAGTGTTATCTTTCAGTGTGTCTGTATGTAATTTTTCAGGGTGTGTCATATTTCAGTGGGTCTGTGTGTATTATTTTAAGTTAGTGTTATATCTCTGTGTGTCTGTATGTCATTTTTCAGGGTGTGTCATATTTCAGTGGGTCTGTGTGTAATATTTCAGTGTGTTATCTTTCAGTGTGTGTTATATTTCAGTGTGTCTTTGTGTAATATTTCAGTGTTTCACTGTTATGTAACTCAGCTTGTGTTCTATTTCAACACAAATAGTGTCTGTGTGTAATCTTTAAGTGGGTTTAATCTTCAGTGTGTGTTATAGTTTCCGTTTGTCTGTGGGTAATCCTTCAGTGTGTTATATGTCAGTGTGCCTGTGGTTTATGTATAATGTGTGTCTCTGTGCACACTGCAGGTGTAAATCAAGTCAGCATTCAGCTAAACCTAGAGACCCTGTTCCAGTTCAGCCACCTGGTGCTCACCTTCAAGGTAACGGAGAAAGCCCCCATTTAGCCTCAGCGTCTCCTCCCCGTGAGTGTATGCCTGCTCATGTCTCATCGAGGTGGGCGTGTCACCTGCAGAGTTTCCGCCCGGCGGCCATGCTGGTGGAGCGCTCCAAGGACTTCGGCCACACGTGGAAGGTGTTCCGCTACTACGCAGAGGACTGTGCCGCCCACTTCCCCTGGGTCTCAGCCGAGCCGTCCGACAGCGTGGACGACGTGGTCTGTGACAGCAGATACTCGGGCTCACAGCCGTCCACCGACGGAGAGGTATTCAATGTCCACGCACACACCCACTCATACAGGACATATAATACATTACATATCACATGGACGTTACGTACGTTACATGAAAGTTTACACACATTACAAGGAATTACATACATTACGCAAATTACATTACATATAATAGATACATTACATGGACATTACATACATTACAAGCATTACATACAATAGATACATGGACATTACATACATTACAAGCATTACATTACATACAATAGATACATTACATGGACATGACAAACATTGCATGGACATGACAAACATTACATGTACATTACATACATTACAACTTGCATTACATTGCATACATAGATACATTACATGGACATTGCATGCATTACATGGGCCAAAAAATTCTCTTTTTTTTCTTCCCTACAGGTGGTTTTAAAAGCTCTGGATCCTATATTTGATATTGAAGACCCGTACGCACCCAACATTCAAGGTTTGAATACTTTTCTTTCCCTGCTGATTCAACTGGCGAAATTGTTTCCACTTTTCCACTGTTTTAAGGTGTATATTAGACATTTAGGGGTAAACTACAACATCGATAGTAGACTCATAAAACCAAAAAATAAAATAAATATCAAATATACAAAATTACTGAAACATTCTTAACATCAGAAATTATACTCAAATATCTTCTTCATCACAAATAACATTTCCCACAATCCCTAGAGCTGATCACCTTGACGAACATCCGGGTTAACTTCACCCGTCTGTTCACGCTGGGCGACACCCTGCTGGGCCGCCGGCGGAGGAACCCCCAGGACAAGTACTACTACGCCCTGTACGACATGGTGGTGCGGGGCAGCTGCTTCTGCAACGGCCACGCCAGCAGGTGCAGGCCCGTCGACGCCGGCCGGGGAGACGTCTTCAACGAGCCCGGCATGGTAGGGCCGCTCCAACCGCTAACTACTGGAGGACGCTCCTCATTACAATTATAGACCAGATTCTACTGAGATTATATCTGATTATGTTCTATCGGGATCATCATCACATTGGGTCAATTTAATTTATGATTCGATTCAGAGCAGATTCAGTTGAGCTTGCTTAGATTTATATTAAATTCAGGTCACATTGGATTGGATTGGATTATATTATATACAATTTTTAAATATTAAAGAGCCCTACTAAACCACCAGGTGTGAGTGTGGTATAGCATGAAGAGGGTAGAATATATTTTAATTATTGATAGAGTGTAGTATATTCCTCAGGATGACAGACATTTTAAATCAACGCATGCGTTACACACACAGCACACTCATGCAATCAATTAGGGTTCCCTGGGTGAATTATGTTATTGAGAAACACAATGACCAGAGAAGCAATTCTTTCCAAAGTTTTGTAGGGGTTTGTGTTCTGCCGTATCAACCATCA
Source organism: Gadus morhua (assembly GCF_902167405.1). NCBI lineage: Eukaryota > Metazoa > Chordata > Actinopteri > Gadiformes > Gadidae > Gadus > Gadus morhua. Next base: position 16,289,184 of record NC_044056.1, on the reverse strand, counting down.
GGCACCCTGCTGGAGGGTTTCATGCACACCCCAGTCAGATATGAGCGGTGCTGTTTAGTAGCTTGGCTGATTTGATTTAGTTTTCTTTGACCACATGCTGTTGAATGAACACACAGGTACACGGACGGTGTGTGTGCCAACACAACACGGCAGGGGACAACTGCGAGAGGTGCGAAGACCTTTACAACGACGCCCCCTGGCGGCCAGGCAGCGACCACGAACCCCACACCTGCAGGAGTAAGACGTTGTTACAGCTGTAGTGGAAGCTACCGTTAAAGTTATACCATTTACAGACCATAGTTACAGTCTGAGATTTTCCTGCAGTGGTTTTATAAATTTAATAAAATAGATTTGTAGAGAAACATTCCCTGGATGCATTGAAAAGTTTCAGTTTCATTCTTAAGAAACGACCTAGTTCAACCTTAAGAGAAGCTTCATAGTGCAGGTTTAGAACCGAGAATCTCAACAATAATGGCGCCCTTGACGGCCGGTCCTCCCAGGATGCAACTGCCACGGCCACTCGGAGCAGTGCCGCTTCGACCCGGCCCGCTACGAGGCCACGGGGCGGCTGAGCGGAGGCGTGTGCGTGGACTGTCGGAATGAGCGCGTGGGCCCGCGGTGTGAGCAGTGCCGGCCCTACCAGTACCAGGACCCCTTCAAAGCCCTGGAGGACCCGCGGGGCTGCATCCGTACGTCCGCCTTCTCCATGACCACTTTAGTCTGTAGTAGCATTCTATCTTACATGCATCTGAAGGTCTTTTTCTATGGAAGTAATCAGATGCAATGATTGGTTTGTAATAGCTGTACATGTACAGTATGCTACGCCAGTTCTACATAATTAGTTGCCCAAAAGGCCAAATCATTTTTTAATCAGATGATCGATTTTATAGTAGGAAAATGCCCGAAAGGCTCTAACATTTCTTTGAAATGTAACATTGTATTCAAACCCTATTCTACTCTTATGAGGATATTCGTTAAAGCAAAGTATACCCCTCTATATCATGTAATGTATACTGTAGTGTTCTCTCTCCCCCCTACCCAGCCTGCGACTGTGACCCAGTGGGGTCCCAGGGTGGGGGCCTGTGTGAGTCTGCCACAGGACAATGTGTCTGCAAGGAGAACGTTGAGGGCCAGCGCTGCGACCGCTGCAAGTATGGCTTCTACGGCCTGCGAGAGGACGACCCCGCCGGCTGCCAGAGTAGGCTACCTCTTCACTGCAGTGATGGGACCACAGTCATGTGAACGCATTCTTGTGACTGCATTCATGTTAACAATTTGATTCCATTTTCTCTTCATACAATTCCATAATAATTATAAATATTATTATAATAACCCATCAAATAAACAAAGTTGATCCAAAGCTCCTTCCGGTTCAGGTTTGTTTTGATTTAAGAGTTTAATTATTAACACATTTTGGCTAGGAATCTGTCAGATGAAAGATATTAAACAAACTACGATCTAAAAAGATCAATATAAATATTGATTGAGGAACGCTGAGGAATGCTGGGACACACTAACCCCTCATGGTGGTAATGGTGACCTGACTATTGTGTGTCTCTGTGTGTCTGTGTTCCCCAGTGTGCCTGTGTAACTCACAGGGCACCATGCCCTCGGCCCACCAGTGCGACCAGGTGACTGGAGAGTGTATGTGTGAACCCCTGGCTACTGGACGATACTGTGATGAATGTCTGGTGAGCAACATCATCATATACAATCAAGCTGTCACAGTACTTATTATTGGATGGATGGAAGTCAATTTAAACTCATATGCATTTAAATGGACTTTAAATCTGAGTGAAAGTATAATAAAATCACGTGTTAAATCCAACACATTGAGTGTGTGTGCGTGTGTGTGTCTGTGTGTGACCCCTATAGCCAGGGTACTGGGGTCTGGGGAACACTGTTCACCGCTGTGCCCCCTGTGACTGTGACTCTGGAGGAGCAGTAGGCAGCAGGTGAGTCTTCTCAGCCATACAATTACTTTACCTTTTAATGTTGCGTATTAACTGTAAGAACAACATAGTGTGTGTGTGTGTGTGTGTGTGTGTGTGTGTGTGTGTGTGTGTGTGTGTGTGTGTGTGTGTGTGTGTGTGTGTGTGTGTGTGTGTGTGTGTGTGTGTGTGTGTGTGTGTGTGTGTGTGCTGGTGTGTGTGTGTGTGTTTGGGTGTGTGATTGTCTGAAAACTCTTTACTGTTGAAAAATGTCCATGTTGACCATATTGATAACACTTTGTAGTTGTACAGAGGGAGGGAATGTAAAACCAGCGCCATCTAGTGGTAGTGTTCCAAAACTGAGCGAGCAATGCATGACCTTTTCCATAGTTTTTATATAAGATATTACTTTAATTCCGAAACTACTTTCAGCATGAGCTAACATTATGTGATAACATGTGGTTTTGGTAAAAGCATGTGTTTAGGAACATAACCAAAAAAAATCAACGCTAGATGTCACTATAAATATGAATGCTGACTTTCATTTTGCAATACAGCCCATAATGTGTTTTTCTGAAATTGTCTCTACGGGGTAAATCAATGCATTTCACCCCCAGACACTGGCCCTACCTATAGCTGTGATGTTTGTTTACACAGCTGCTCTGCTGAAGATGGGAAATGTGAGTGTTTGCCCAACATGGCGGGGAGGAGGTGCAATGATCCCGCCCATGGATACTTCCTGCCCCCGCTAGACTACTTCCTCTATGAGGCCGAGTTCGCTGGGCCGTTACAAGGCATAAGTTCCTCTTCTTTGGTATGTGACATTAGGACAGTCCATAATGCATTCACTTAGGCGCATTGCAATGATGTACAAGACTTACTTTTTGCAGCACTCATCAAGTCTCCCTCTGTCTCATAACCTTCACCAAATGGCTTCATACACACAGAATGTCTTTGCATTAGATATGTTTTTCATAGTCTAAGAGGACCCATAATGACTTGTGTGCGTTGGAATGCGGCCTCTTTCCAGGTCAACCCCTCGGCTCTGCCTAAGTGTGAGAAGTACTTCCGGGAGCAGGGCTACGACTTCAAGTACAGCAACGGCCGCCTGGTCCTGGTGCGGAAGACCAAGAGGCAGGCCCGCAGGAGGAGACAGGGAGAGGTAGGCGGGCAGGCCTTCAGCATGAAGACGCACAGACGGTGTCATTACATGCATTACATGGGGGACTTCACCGGTAAACACTTAACATAGCTAATAGTTGACATGACTTTACAATTGTTTCACCATGGTTTCATCCAGCAGAGGACCATCTCTTTAGAACCGGGGAGCCCCCTGCAGATTGTCCCCCGCCAGAGGACAGCAGACAGGCAGGTCACCTGGACGGGCCCGGGATTCGTCAGGGTCCGGGATGGGGCGGGGCTGAGGTTCACCGTCGACAACCTGCCCAGCTCCCTCGACTACCAGCTGGTGGTCCGCTACGAGTCAGAGGTACAGAGGCAGCCACACGTGGAGGGTACCCCACAGCTGATCCCTGTAGACGGATGATTTGAAATGTTCCTCTGCAGTCCCCAGACGATTGGCTGGCCTCGATAAGCGTTGTTCCCTTGTCTCCCGGTGACGGCGTCTGCCCCAGTGACCCAACAGAAAGTAAAACTCTCCGACTTCCTGGGAACTCCAGGTTAGAGACCCATAAAAAACTCTGAATGCCTCCCTTAAATGAGGCTTGTGTAGGACAGTACAGTTTGTTTGTTTAACAGATGATACTGGATTCTCTGCCATGGCTTCTTATGTTTTCCTTTGGTATATCATGATTCCTTTCCAACCTACAAAGATATTCTGGTAGTGCTCATAGCAAACCCGACATTGTGTATCTGGTGCTTAGAGTAATCTTCAGTTTATATTGGCTATAATAACCTGCCTCTCCGACCAGCAATACAAAAGCAATGCATCCATTTAAAGAATGATGAATGCTAAGATTGTCTTCATTTTCCAGGAGCGCCATTGTGGATCAGCCCGTGTGCCTGAATGCAGGGGGGCGATACTTTGTGGACATCACCTTCAGGAAAGAGCAGACCTCAAATCCCCAATTCAGCTCACACATCCTTATTGACTCTGTAAGAACTCTTTCAGAAAAAAGTCCTGGGAAAACATGTGTTAACAAAGAATAACCTAAGAGGCTGTGAGATGATCAGTGCTTGGATAATACATCTTAGAGTGAATAAATTGGTAAAAAGATACACAGTTGAGCACCAGCCATTGGTCACTGACTACTAAATAGAATGATAATAGAAAACATCACTCCCTGTTCTCCCAGATGGGTTTAATTCCCCGAATCGAGTCTGTCCAGGACTTGTGTTCTCGGAGCGATCTGGATTCGTACCGGCGCTTTCGCTGTATCCACCTGGCGGCGGAGGCGGGCCAGCAGGAGCAGTGGCCGGAGGTGTGTGAGGAGCTGGTCAAGAGCCTGTCGGCCCGCATCAACGGAGCTGTGGGTAAGGAAGAGGAGCAAGAGGTGGACCACCCGACCAGACACCAGCTCCCAGCACAATGACCGCTCCTCCATCTCAGGACCGATCAGTAGAAGGATTATTTTATTCTTAGGGATTGATGATGGTCCGAACTCGAAACCTGAACCACCAATGTAAAGCAGTGCCTTGCTTTAAGGATATAGAACCCATAACCCCATAACTGTGATCGTATGCATAATACTTCATACTGGCACCACTCAAAGTTAATGACATTGAACACATTATGGTAACATAGCCCCCTTCTTTGACCATATGTGTCCAATGAATCCCAAGCAAACGCTGTCGTGCTGTCTTGAAGCCCTTGTCTCCGTCCCGTCCATTCTGAAGTCATGTGCCCCCAGCCTGCAGGTGCAACATCCACGGGTCGGTGGGCCAGTCCTGCAGTAAGGTGGGGGGTCTGTGTGAATGCAAGCCCAACGTGATTGGTCGATGCTGTGAGACCTGCGCCCCCCTTACCTTTGGATTCGGACCAGGCGGTTGTGAACGTATGTTACACTTCACTTTACTAGTAATCAGTACATCTGGGTACTGAAGCATTGATTGAAGTATTATTATATTGAATATCCAACCTAAGCCTACACTGTGCTCCTGTAAACTAGCTAGGCGACTTAGAGGCTATCTGGTTTTGATAAAAGTGTGTAAAGTGGAGAAAGTCTGCTGCGGTCATGAGTTACAAGGCTTTTAAAGTTTAACTGATCAAATGGTATTGTGTGCTTTGATTTGAAAAGAATAAACCAACCAAACATCCGTTACTTTTCCCCTGCTCTCATAGAGCAGAACAAATCCATCAGAGCTTTTCCCGTTCCACCAGCAGCAAAAATATTAGTACAGTGTTTTTAATTGATGATCCCAGTCAAGAAGGACACTAGGTGAATCCCTTTCTGACAAACACTCAAACAAAGTCAATCCTCCCCTGCTGGCTGTGGTCAGCGTGTGCGTGCGACCCGCGCGGCGCCTTGTCGGAGCTGTGCGACCAGGTGAGAGGCCAGTGCCCGTGCCGGGCGGAGGTGGCGGGCCGGAGCTGCGACCGCTGCCGGCCGGGGTACTGGGGCTTCCCGCTGTGCCGGCCCTGCGAGTGCAACGGCCTGGCGGAGCTCTGCGACCAGGACACCGGCTCCTGTCTGCAGTGCCGGGAGAACTCTGCCGGACACTCCTGTGAGAGGTCAGCGCCCCCACCCATGTTATGAGGAAGAAAGAAGTCTGTTGTTTACCTCTAATGATGTGGTCTGGTCTGGGCGGGTCTGTGTTAAGCATCAGCAAAATGGTGGTCAACCAAATCCATTGCAATCTCACCTAGTTGCTATTGGTATTCTATTCCTTCAAGCCAATGTAATTGTCTGAGTCTGTTTACCCTCCTGGCTACTTAGCGTAAAGGGTGACCAATCATGGTGCAGTAACATGGCCTTGCAAATAAAACAATTACCGTACATATACGTGGTTTAGCCTGTGACCCATTACCATTCGCCGACATTACCGCGACGATGAAGCTACAGTGTTTCAGACTTTGAAGAGGTACAAACTACCTGAAACAAAGAGGGTGGGGGGGCGGGAATTCAGACCACACCCCTACGGTCCTAAGTCTTTCCTAGACTGAGTTTATTAGACTGACTTTGAGATGTATATTAAAGATGCAATGTTCAAGATTGAGCCCCTCCCAGTAAGTAGGCAGGGGAATCAACAAACCTCAGTGACAGAATTCCGACCCTTTTACCTGCTCCCAGGTGTGTGGAAGGTTACCACGGTGACCCAGTCTCCAGAAAGCCCTGTGAGCCCTGCTCTTGTCCAGACATTCTTGGCAGCGGGAAATTCTTCGCATCATTCTGCAACCGAGAGCCAGAGTCCGGCAGTCTTATCTGCAACTGTCTACAGGGACACACAGGTGTGTGTGTGTGCTTGTGTGTGTGTGCTTGTAACTTTTTTTGTTTTAAGGTAAGTCTGTTGTGTTTATTATTTTGCCCAGGCTCACCCTGATGATGAATAGCTTCTGTTGGACTGGTTTATATTTTTTTATTACAACAAACCTTTTTGTTTTCTGGCTAAACCCAGAATCTGTACTGTTTGAGTTAACCTCATGTTTCCCCACTATCTCCTAGACTTGAGGGTCGTAACGGGGAGAAAGAGTTAAATAGAGGCTTATAGCTGGCACCCATATCAGTGATAACACTAAGAGGCCAAATATAGATTCAGAAGGTATCACAGTCAAAGCTTATCTATAAAGAAGAGTCTTGAGATCAGTTAAAGGGCTGTATCGGATCCCTAGTCCCTCCCCAGGCCTGTTGTATTGGCAGCTTATAGACCACATATCCAACTGTTTAACAAACCCCCAGTCGCCACCCCGACTATATTGTGTGTGTGTATGTGTGCCGCCCGAAAGGTCCTCGCTGTGACAGCTGTTCGGCCGGTTTCTATGGCGACCTGGCGGCCCCCGGGGCCCTGTGCGAGCAGTGTCTGTGCAACAACAACATCGACCCAGAGGACAGCGCCGCGTGCGACAGGGTGACCGGCGAGTGCCTCCGCTGCCTGCATCACACGCAGGGAGCGCACTGCCAGGAGTGCAGGCCCGGGTACTACGGCGACGCCCTGGAGCACAGCTGCAAAGGTAAACGATGACGGGGGTCAGTCACCGACCGTCCACATGTCCTCGGTTGCCCGAGCGAGGCACTTGACCCGCTGGAGCTGCATGACTGGATGGGTCTGACGGAGCGAACCATACAGCTAAGAAGGTTAAACTGCTTCATGGTATTAATGTTGATAACGTATGGTGTGAGAATGACGTCACAATGATCGTCACACATTTTATGCTTGTGAAGCAAATTGACAATAAACACAAAAACCTGCTACACTACTCACCTGCTGGGCTATACTATAACACCTACTATTAATATATAATAAATATATTACTATAATTGTATTCATACGATAACTGAGTTCTATCAACGCACTCGGCACCATGCCCCCCCTCTGCCCATAAACAGAGTGTTATGTGGGACAGCTGGGATTGGGATGAATCTCTAACCATGGACAGTGTCTCCCCTGGTCCTCAGAGTGCTCGTGTGACCGGAGGGGGACGGAGGTGACCAAGTGCCCCCTGGGAAGCCCCTGCTTCTGCCAGCCACAGAGCGGCCAGTGCCCGTGCCGCCCGGGCGCCACCGGGGCGCTGTGCGACGAGTGTGCCGACGGCTTCTGGAACATCGGGGGGGCCTCAGGGTGCCAGCCGTGCAACTGTGACCCGGCCAACTCCCTGGACAACGTCTGCGACAAGGTGTGGATGCTGGGCCACACTGCGCTGTGATTCCATAAGCAGAGGTGGACTGGTAGTCCCGGGACGGGAAGTTATATCCACTCCGGTGTGTTCCAGCAACTGGGTTAACTGATCCTGCAGCGCAGCCCCAGATCTAGTCTAAGATCCCCAATGGAAGGGATCGGCTGGCTAAGAAACATCGGAGGGGTTTTGCCTTCTGAACGTGGATTTCCACTCTGAAATTGCCATGTATTTCCCTTCAAAATCAACATTGCAGATTAATGAATCACATTTTTTTGGAAGTGAAACCAAATATTAAACCAAATATTTAAGCAAGTCACTGAAATGCATGCTTGAAACCTCAGAACTAGCCTCATTAGCACAAACATGATGACAGCTGAACCCCGGCTTGTTGTCGACTGTCCTGGAATTGACTATCCTCTGCTGCCTCCAGGTGACAGGACAGTGTGTGTGCCGTCCAGAGTTCGGAGGAAGGCAGTGCGATGAATGTGGCGAAAACCACTTTGGGAATCCAGACCTCCAGTGTCTATGTATGTTGACACGCACACAAACACACACACACATACACCCATAGCTTTACAGATGTTCTCCCTGATTTGAATACTTTTAAAGGTACATCTCAACGTTCAAAGACTTCATCACATGCTCCTGAGTGTATGGGGGAGGGGTTAAAACACAGTGTTTATTCTATTCAAACACTGCGTGAGTTGACCCCGTCTCCTGGTGCCCCCCCTCAGCGTGTGACTGTGACCTGGGGGGCTCGGAGCGGCCCGCCTGCGACCCGGACACCGGCGAGTGCCTGTGCCGCGTCGGGGTGACGGGCATCTTCTGCGACGAGTGCGCCCCGGGCTTCCAGCAGACCTTCCCCGCCTGCGCCCCCTGCCACGCGTGCAACGAGATCTGGCGGCTCAACATCAGCGAGGTCCAGAAGGCCTCGCAGAAGATGAAAGTGCTCATCCCTCGCCAAGGCAACCAGTCCGGCCACGAGCGGCAGAACCAGCGGATGACCAAGATGGAGTCCAGCTTGGACCGGCTAGCCAACCTGACGGGGGGGTCCCCCGCTTTGTTGGGGGACGTGGAGAGGCTTTGGCTCAATGTCCGGTAACAGAGGAGGGTTCTTTTGTATTTCATGAGATTCAATTTGTTTTGAAATATCGATCTCAACGCTCACTCGTCATACATGACGACATGGATACATTCTGTTTCATTACACAGCTCAGTCTGGACCTGCAGCCGCCTACATCCATTTGTAGAAATTACAATGTAATCAGGGCCAATCAGGGACTGTGTCTTAGGGGATGCCGTAAACGGGCCAACCAAAAGCAAAAGCGTTAATGGTAACAGGAGTAGAGTTTGCACAGCCATAAGTGTTCTGAACTATGTACTAGCGGAGTTTCTCGATGAAAGAGACGTCTTCTCCGTTCCTCCTTATCCCGTGTGTCCAGAGCAGCTCACAGTGATGGCGTCACATGTTTTGTTACGCTGCCTTTCTGAAAGCGTTTGTGTCAAGGCCAGTACTGAAATGGATGAGGGAGGTCCATGCGGATCCTTGAAGAAAGGCAGAAGTTGAGGTCACGTTCTCAGGATGTTCTCCAGGCCACTCTTGAACATCTGTATGCTTGAAAAAGTTGCATTCAGTTTTCCTTTGGAGTTGGTGGCGTTGATGATATTGTTGACACATTTCCAACTGATTGTTTGATTGCTACTTTGGAATCATAAAACCTCACATAATTTACATTTTCTGGTCTTGTCATAACCCAAAAATATGTTTCTGCACTCTTTTGATTCTAACCAGGCAGCTCAAAGACAGCATCGATCCCAATTTAATCTTGGTCGACACGACACCGCTGCTCAACACGGAGATAGACAACATCCGGAAAGATTTCAATAACCTGCTGCAGCGCCTGAGAGACCAGAACCCTGACGACCCTGATGTGGACACGGAGGAAGTAGAAGGTCCAAGCAAAATACTGAACCCCTCTTTGTATGCAAATCCAGGATTAAAATGGAAATGAATCGGTTCAATATCTGTTGCATGCTCATGTTGTAGCAGACTCACGAAAAGACTTTGTTTCACCCAGGATTACACTCCCTTACCCCATCATCAAACCTCTGACCCATCTTTCTCTCCCCCTTCAGAGCTCCTGGATGAGATTAGGAAGCTCCACAAGGACTTCATGGCAGAGGAGAAGAAGGTGCAGGACGCCGACACGGCCGTGGAGGACTCCATGAACACACGGCAGGCCCTGAAGGGCCTCGGGGCCAACTGTGGCACCAATGGGAACCTGTCCCAGCTGGTGGACAAGGTCAACGCACTGGACGTGGTCACGCTCAATGAGAAGGTCAGTGTTGATTCATTGGTTAGGGATTGATTGATGTTACCATGGACGTGTTGATTAATTATTCATTCATGCACACCTTTATATATATATATATATATATATATATATATATATATAAAAAAAATATATATATATATATATATATATATTTATTTTATTCGTAATTCGTAACGATATTTGTCATTGCTATTTTCAAAAAGGTTTTTTTTTATTTTATTTTTTATTTTATTATTGTTACTATTTTATTTTCATGTTAGTTTGTTTGTGTGTGTGTGTGTGTGTGTGTGTGTGTGTGTGTGTGTGTGTGTGTGTGTGTGTGTGTGTGTGTGTGTGTGTGTGTGTGTGTGTGTGTGTGACCATGACCTACATGGGGTGGGGGAAGGGCAGGTGGCTCTTTCTCTGTGATAGTTATTCCATTCCATTACACTGTGTCCTAGTGAAACCCATGTTCATATTTCATATTTTGACCCAGAATCTTTATTTTCTCTCCCCTACTGCCGACACAGATCTGCGGAGCACCAGGTCACCGGGAATGTGCCAAGTCTAAGTGCGGCGGGGCGCTCTGCAGCACCTTCTGGGGAACCAAGCTCTGTGGCGGTCCGTCCTGCAACGGCAGCCTTCCACTGGGTCTGGACGCAAAGAAGGAGGCGGCGGAGGCGGAGACCGCCATCGGCACGCTGAAGGATGAACTGGAGGCCAGCAGGAGAAAGGTACCTCACACCTTCGTAGGCTGGATGAGTACATCACATTTGCGCTCGTTTTGTTGGACTCCCAGACGGAAGGTGAAGGGTTTCATGGGGTCCTGGGTCCAGTTGCACCAGCAGAACGTAAGGTCCCACTTAGGCTACGTTGAACGTAAATCACCCAAACGTTCGACTTTACACTCTACTAAAAAAATAGCAGTTGCACCAAGCAGATAGTTTCAACGTAACACTAAGTTATAACTTATCTTTTACACCTCCCCTCTAGCTGGTGTAAGTTCCATACTAACGATAAAGAACCGTTAAAAGAAAAAAACGTTAAAAGATTTAAACACTAACGCAGGGTAAAGATGGCTATTCGTTTTGAGCAATGGGAAGAGGAGTTTCAATGCGATTTGCGCCGGGAACGGATTGTCCGTGACCGTATCGATCCATTTCTTTATTATGATGATGTTGAATTATATGCGCGATTTCGGTTTTGCCTGGCGGAATATTATATTTATTTATTTATTATAAAATCCGCCATCAAATAGCTTAACCTCACGCCTATACCGTCCAAGCAAAGAGAATAAATTACTGAAACTGTTTTGTTTGCCCTCTCATTTGGGTGCTAACGCGTCTTCACTCGGGTAAGGTGGAAACTTGCCGGTATTTCCTGTTTACATTGTTATCTGTCAATGATTGGCTTGAAATTATCTAAACGTCGTTAAAAGCGACACTGGTACACTTTATGCACTACTAGTAACGTTACAACTTAAGTTATGGTGGTGCAACCAAAATTTAGAACACCTTTAGTTTGGCACTAGCTATGTCGAGCGTAGGGTTAAGGCAGACTTTACACCCGAACTTATGATCGGCTTTACGTTCTGCTGGTGCAACCGACTGTTCTTTAATGGGCTGAATCTGAATTTACTCAGAGTTGATTTGGGCTGAAGCAGGACTTAATAATTTAATTGTATATTATAGCTAGTCTGTGGATATAGAGCAGTCAAGAGTACAATTTGAGGGATTGCTCTTAATGTGACATTGAGTGCTCAACCGTGGCTTGCCAGTAGATTGAAGTAAGTCTATCGAGTGTTGCTTCATCATTTCCAAGTGAGGCACTACGACCATTTTTGAAAGCATCTATATGTAGCTTGATCGATTTCAGGGGCATGGCGTGGGTGGGGGAAATGAATGTGAACCCTATTCAATTATTCTCCAACTTAGCTACAGCCAAGAGTGCAGATCTCATTGCAACCACTGAAATGGTTGAGGATTTTCTGGAGGGGTCATGAATAATATCAGCAACGTATATCAAATGATCTGCTTTAACAGACCCACGCCATTAAAAGTCGCCTAAAATATATAAATGAATCACTTTAAGGCCATCACTATACATATTTACTTCAAAAGCGTGGGGTCGGCTTCTATTAAATATATATTTTCAATTACATACTGTAATTCATTTGGAAATACTTAAAGACTGACACTTCTGCTGAATCCCCTTCCCCCCAGGGATGAGCCACTGGGTCAATCAGGCCAGTTTAAAAGCTCTGAGGACATTGTGCTATTCTCTGTCCCTCTATCTTGGTAGACCAACGCAACTAAGAAGGTGGCCCTAGAAACGCTGGACCTCTCGGATAAGCTGCAGGACCGCATCAACAACAAGAAGGAAGACGTGGAGAGAGAGAAACAGAAAGCCAAGGATCTGTTGAGACTGGTCCAGGTCTACCTGAGGGGTGAGTGTGGGCAGATAATGTAAAGCAGAGGTCTTCAATGTTCTCCTGGCCAAGGACCCCCAAACCGATGGAGAGGTGGAGCGGGGACCCCCTACTATAAAATGTATAAAATTGTGTTTTATATTAAAATGGTCCTATAGTGCCATGTATAAATGTACCTTGTTATTTTGCATTCAATACTAAGATATTCAAATAATACACAGGTTCACATTTAAACATGTGCAAGGTAATAATCATCTAATAATAAACTGATACCTGCCAAGATCAACAATGTCTGTCAATCGCATGTAATCATGCATAAAAGCTATTCAAATGGACATTTTTAAAACATAAACGTGGAAAACGAAAATTAGTGATGTTTGTTCGTGTCTTTCTTATCGCTCCGCGAGTAGTCCGGTAACTTATCAACCCCAGCGTGAAAATAGCGAAATAAAATATAAAAAATAATATGATATGTGAATGACCTCAAGTTATGGGGAGCACGAGTCAGCATAACCATAACACTATTACATATACAGTGTTTGTATACATATACATACATCTACATGAATTCACAGAGTCCAAGATCATGGTCATTATTTTCACTAAACTTTAAGGTAGGGCCTGTCTAATGCCTGGCTGCAGCAGGTGAAACATAGCACATAGCACAAAGTTATTTTCATGGATTTCTGTTTGACATTGAGCGTAGCTAAGAGAACAGTGAAAAGCACTGGAGAAGGACTGAATGTTTCAACAGACACGTTTATATAATACCTAACACATGGTAACCCCTCACCAAATATAGGCCCAGCACTATAGTCCATATGGGAAACACAGTCTTATATCGTTTGATTCCCCCTCATTCTCCAGATGAGATGGTGTCCCCCGACGACATCGAGAAGATGGCCCAGGCCGTGTTGAACATACAGCTGCCTGGTACCCCCGACCAGATCCGCTCCCTGATCAAAGACATCAAAGATCTAGTCTCAAACACCCCCGACCTGAAGAAGGACCTGAGCTGGCTGGAAGAGCAGACCAAGATAGCCCAGGACCTGCTCCAACAAGCTCTCCAACTCAAGTACTGACGTTTAGAATGTGGACAGCGCTACTAGTCAATCTAGATTTCTGATCACTAGCGTAACCATATAAATCAACTTTTATTGGAGCTTGAATATAATGGCTGTGATCCTCGATCAGCAGGTTGGAAGTGGGCCAATGATATCCCTAGCTTACTAGTTATTAGCTTTTTGTTTAGACAGCACAGAGAATACATATATAATTAGTCAGATTCTTATAATTACTTAATGAGAATGAGGATTTTTTGGCCAATAATATTGAAATGTTCTTTTTCATTAGAAATAAAAGTAAAAACATAGATGTGACGCACATCACCGAGGCGCTCTACGCGGCAGAACGGGCCCAGGACACGGCCAACAACGACCTGGAGGACGCCACCAACGCCACAGACATGATCAAGGACCAGATCACTAATGTAACTACCTCACCACCTCTATATGTCCACCAGGATTCATGGGCCTTATTTTTGGGTTAACGTTTTTCTGATTGATTGATCCATTATTCTTCCCAGCCATTTATTCATCCATCCACCGACCTATACATCACCCAGTCATTCATCTTCCACCTATCCATCCATCCACCCATCCATCACCCATTCATCTATAACTCGACCATTCATCATCCACCTATCCATCCATCACCCATTCACCCATCATCCATTCATCGAAAACTCCATTCATCATCCGTCGATCCATCATCCACCTATCCACACATCTCCCAGCCATTCACTTCCTCCCCGTCCCCCCTCCACCAACATGTATATGTCGGTGTGTGTTGATCTCCTCCAGGTGCAGCAGAAGCTGGACGATGCCGAGGGGGCTCTGATGAGCGGTCGGCCCCCCGGGGAGCTGCTGGGGGAGATAGGGGCCCTGAAGAACAAGACCGACCTGAACCGAGAGCAGGCGCTGGAGGCTGGGAGGGCAGCGGACCACGCGCTGTCCACTGCTGGAGAGGCTGAGGCTGTAGGAGACACACACGCACACACACACACATACATGCGCCCGCGCACACATATACACGCCATACACACACACACACACACATGAACACTCCATACAGGCGCGCACACACACACACACACACACACACACACACACACACACACACACACACACACACACACATGAACACTCCATACATGCACACACACACACACACATGAACACTCCATACACACACACACACACACACACACACACACACACACACACACACACAATAATATACAGTACACGCGATACACACAATAATATACAGTACACGCGATACACACATACATACATACACACATACACACAAACACACATTCACATTCACACACGTATTCATTGATTTTCATTAATTCAGTTGTGTTCTTGAGATCTTCAACAACATAAGGCCGCTGTGATGTGTATGACAGGAGCTGGACAAGGTGAACAAGAAGTTTAAAGAGCTAAAAGAGAAGAATGGCAAGCAGAACGCAACAGACATGGCCAGCCAGCTTCTGAAGGACATCACCATGGAGGCAGAGAAGCTCAAGGAGGACGTAAAACGCAAACTGAAGCAAATCGAAGGTCAGCACATTATTAAACATACAGTTTTATATAAACATTTATATACACATGGCAGTAACCAGCTATGAGGTCACTGAGGACAAGACCTTGCTAATTATTTACACCAAAATAAAGAATATATATATTTTTGTAAAAACATGGTAAAAAAACAAAAGTCTGCTCTGAATCTGCACATTATAACTGATCACGAGTTGCCTACTTGTTAACACACATCTACCTATCTGTGTATCGATCTCGTAAAGACATTATCTGACACAGCATTGCAAAGAGTTAGAAACAAACTTTCCGAGGGGAGAAAATACTGGCAGTAGCATCGTTGTCAGTGAAGAAAGTATTTAGACTTAACATGTTTCCTTAATCTCTGATGAATTATTATGGGATTTTTATGATTTACTAAAGTACATGTGTTACATATAGATCCTTTAACAATACAAAGATAGTAGGATATGTTAACATGTATTTTTCCTCCATTCTGTTCTTTACGGTAAGGTTGGAGTCCCTTGCGTGGGGGTCTTCTGGTTGAAGGACAGGATGGGGGTTCCAGTTTAATGAACTTAATCAGCGTTTATTACTATTTATTAGGACTAACTGGATAGTCAAGATGAGAGTGGGTTGGCTCAAATTAAACTGTATCTAAATTAGATAAAAAATTTGCTGAGGAAATTGAACAATGTGCTTCCATCACAATTGCACAAAGATCCTATATCAGAACTTTGGGCTGTTTTTTAGCTCGTAACATATAGCATTGTTGGATCAATTGTTGCTTTTCTCTCAGGGTAATTCTTCACCAAAAACACTACAAAAGCCTAGTAATTATGGTAGTAATGGAAGGACAAGGCTTATCATATCAACACGTATCCTAGAGTCCTGATTGGCTGACGTGTCTATCTGTGTGTGATGCGTTAGACCTGGAGAGCAGGATCCAGGACTCCATCAGCAGCAAAAACCAAAAGGCCAAAGAGGTGGAAGATCTGCTGGACGCAGCGGAGGAGTTGAGGCATAACCTCACCCAAAAAGCCATGGGATACATCGACTGCTAGTGCTAACCAGGAGAGAGCTCCCCCTACTGGCTACTGACCGGCACTGCTTGTGTTAAGCTCACCCGATATGCAGGTAGCCGTTGAACGGTAAGGAAAGATTGGAAATAGCTGAATTATTCCCAGGGAGAATTATACACATACACAAACTACTGCAAAATTGTTATTATATTTTTGATGTTATTATTTTCTCAATTGTTAATACTAAGTGCCTACATAATAAAAATGCATTGTATTGTATTTGTTTTGTTTAGTTTTTTAACCTGTTCAGTATTTGTAATGGTTAATTGATGAAATAAAAATCAAAAAGGTATTATGACGCCGAAGTACAACTCTCTTTGCAACCACTAGAGGTCACTCTCAGGTCATGTGTGATGACAACTCACACACGTTAAAGGAGGATTACAAAAGACTGCACAGGGTCGTCTCTGGATCTGCCACAAGATTATGCAAACTTGCAAGAGATGTATATTGACTCAGGAAAATGTGTTTGAATTAAGATTGACTTGACTGACTCTCTTAAAGTGACATTCAATGTTTTTTCTTAGGTTTTTAATCCATGTCTCCTCTTTTTGGTTTTGGTATTCTGTTCCGTTCTTCTGCACTTCCTGTCATTCCAAATCATCCTTACTAGAGGCTGTTGAATCAGCTTCTCATAAACCACCAACTCTACTGTCCCTTTTGTCAACTAGGTGTGAGGCTGGCATTGGGTGTATAAACAGATTAACCTCTCAGGTTTGGAAAGGCTCCCCTGCCGGGTTTGGAATGCGTCCCATTTGTCCTTTCCCCCAGGCGCTCCTTACAGGCTCCTGGCTGTGAAGTGTTCATCAGCTTTGTGAATGACGTGACCAAATCCCTCCGACCACAGCCTCCTCCTAAACAAGCTCAAGGCACACAAGGTTTAAGGACGTCATACATTGCTTAAAAAGCACAGAATACTGTGCCAGACAAATGTAAACACCACTCGTAAAGTTTTCTATAAGGATAAACAAACACCTCTTTTCCAGACCTTTAAAGGGGTAAAGCTTACAGACCAATGGAATTTATTTCCATTAAAGCAAACTGCTTCACGTCACCTAGTTGACCAATGGATTTTGCTTTAGAAAACAACCTCACTTGTATGTTTAGAACAGATGGAACCAGGGGTCCAGATTTAATTTGGGGGGCCTGCCATAAACTAACCGACTAAACTACAAGAACAGACATCAATGTCAAGCTTCCTATGATTTTCAGTGCAGCTTAATCGTTGTTGATTTATATCTATATCTGCTATAGGAATGTCTGAAGTGGGGCGCTTCACGGGCCTAACTCCTAGAAGGGACATTGATATAAGACAAGCGCAGAGAATGCCCCTTCAGCGGGGCTTGGAGCTGTCCTGGGCCTGTCTCTAGTCTTAGTGGTGCTTGGAGCTGTCCTGGGCCTGTCTCTAGTCTTAGTGGTGCTTGGAGCTGTCCTGGGCCTGTCTCTAGTCTTAGTGGTGCTTGGAGCTGTCCTGGGCCTGTCTCTCTTAGTGGTGCTTGGAGCTGTCCTGGTCCTGTCTCTAGTCTTAGTGGTGCTTGGAGCTGTCCTGGGCCTGTCTCTCTTAGTGGTGCTTGGAGCTGTCCTGGGCCTGTCTCTCTTAGTGGTGCTTGGAGCTGTCCTGGGCCTGTCTTTAGTCTTAGTGGTGCTTGGAGCTGCCCTGGGTCAGTCTCTAGTCTTAGTGGTGCTTGGAGTCCCACACCCTGGGTCAGTCTCTAGTCTTAGTGGTGCTTGGAGTCCCACACCCTGGGTCAGTCTCTAGTCTTAGTGGTGCTTGGAGCTGTCCTGGGCCTGTCTGTAGTCTTAGTGGTTCTTGGAGCTGTCCTGCCCCTTCCTTTAGTCGACGCCTCAGGGGGAAAAAGAGACTGAAGGAAGAATTCATGCTTCAGTGTCTCAGTTTCAGAAAGGTAAAACATTGTCAGGTCATATGTTTCAACGTCATATGTTCAAATGAGTTAACCAGCCAAACGACTCAAACTGACCTGTTCAACCTTTATATCCAGAGATGATCAACCAGGGAGGTCAAGGGTCGCTTAGGGCGTGTGATTAGAAGATTCAGGCAGAATGGAAGAGTTTGTGGAGCTCTGCCGCCGGTCTAGGGGGTCTTCATGTTGGGACTTGCATGTTCCCCCCTCCTGGGCTCCAGTTACATGTTTACGTAAACCCAGAATTAGTGGGGAGTTTTACAAAAGGACTGAGGAATTTAGAATAGATAAGGCGAGACTTCATCAATGCCCCATAGTAAACATAGATAACTAAAAAAGGTAGAGCAATATGACTGTCTGGGAGGTACTGAGAGACACATTCAAGGATATAAAGTAGCGGCTAACCATAACCAAGAAGAGATACAAGCCATCTTTTCAATCTCCATCAGAAATTTGGTCCATATCTTACAATCTATCAGTTTAACAATTCAATATGTTGTAAATGTGTTCTTTCTTGTACAGAGAATTTTAATTGTACATTGAATGGTTGTGTTTAGTCAACACACACGCACACACACTTTCTTTCCACCCCATCAGACACCTATAGACTCTTGGCTGTAGATCTGTCATTTAGAGCTCACTGGAAAACAGAGCTGCAATTTTGAATGAGAAGCCCTAAATGATAGGGAAGCAGAGTGGTTGTTACATTCACAGGCAGGACGGAACAACATTACGGCCTGCCGTTGTAAATCAGGCCTGTGCTTTACCTGGGTGGGTGTAGGACGGCCTTTGTCACTGGTAGAAAGTGTTGGGATCGTTGTGTGGTGTGTGTCTTTTCAAACTCATCAAACAATATGTTCTCTCTGTCGCTTGAAACGACAACATTAATGATAAGTAAACAGGTAGGCTAATGAAATTACCATCGAGGCTCATATTAATGGGGTGGGATACACTTCAAAAGTAGCCCCACGTTACTCTGGCTGGGGGGGGGGAGGAGGAAGACTTCCGCCACATAGAGGGGAGGGGTGAATACGGTCCTGCTGTGCTGTGGAGTCTGCAGGCGAAATGTCCTGCAGAGGTTTGGAGTAAGAGGAGACGCTCGGAGGTAACGGAACGCACGTTACGAGCAACACACAAGAACAGCGACATGTTAATACTTCATCTTGCGGCCCTGCTAGGTAAGTGGATCTTTTCCGTTAGTTCAACAACTTGTTCGCTATCTTTTGTCTTACTTTTACTTTTGCATTGTTTTAATCGATGTTATCCATGTAAAGTTCGATTTCAATCAATTTTAACTTTGATTATGAAGGTCTATTATAATCAACGGATGGAACAACTTACCATATAAATAGCAAAATAAAATCGTACTCGTCGTAACATCGGGCAACTTGTTTTCCCCTGCAAGAAATGAACATCTGACATTGATTAACATCAGTGAAACCACAGCCACAGATGTAGACAGGGACTTCTACAGAGTGGGCAGCATTTTAGGCCGGCTTCTTAGAGTTGAATGTGTTTTCAAAACAATAGAAACGCTTCTGCTACCTCCCATAATCCATGCCTGGATTGCGTTTTTTTATGTTTT
The DNA here is from genome assembly GCF_902167405.1 of Gadus morhua. NCBI lineage: Eukaryota > Metazoa > Chordata > Actinopteri > Gadiformes > Gadidae > Gadus > Gadus morhua. Next base: position 16,269,524 of record NC_044056.1, on the reverse strand, counting down.
ATTTCAACGTTTCTTACACATGGTTGTCCAACGTGTCTCCTCTTCGGTATCAGCGGGGGCCCTCGTCTCGGCCCAGCAGTACGAGGGCCAGTACGAGCTCGCCCTCCCCGAGTACAGCGACGTATGCACGGAGGGGAGCTGCTATCCCAACACGGGAGACCTCCTCATCGGCCGATCCCACCAGCTGTCCAGCACATCCACATGCGGACTGCACCGACCTGAACCCTTCTGTATCGTGAGCCACTTACAGGTAAATGTCTATAATGTGCCTGCTCGTTCAACCTCGCTCTGAATTACACTTTACTTTTTATGTTCTTAATTAGGCTACATCCTGTATACATAAGCCTACATTAACATTTAAAACGTTTAAGTCATTACATGCACATTACACATACATATATCATGCATAACAGTGAAAAAGGGTGGGGGGGGGGGTTAACTCATATCCTCTCTCTCTCTCTCTCTCTCTCTCTCTCTCTCTCTCTCTCTCTCTCTCTCTCTCTCTCTCTCTCTCTCTCTCTCTCTCTCTCTCTCTCTCTCTCTCTCTCTCTCTCTCTCAAGATGTTAGGTTCAGCTCCTTCATTTGAAATGCTTGTCAGTTGGATAGAGCAAGTGGGGGGTGGTGTATGCGGGGCCGTCTAGACCATTTCCTCAATCACAACCCCCCCATATTAAGACCCACAGAGCTCTGGTGGGAACCGACGGGAAGAGTCCAGGAGACTCCTTGTGATCCAGATGGAGATCTGATGGTTATTATTATGGGTGATATGTTGAAACAGTCCTAAAAAGAGAGAGAGAGAACACAATGTTTAAGCAGCTTAACATCAAAGGCTCTTGTGACGCGTACAATCAGTTCTTGGCACTGTTTAATTCCTGACTTGATTTATTTAAATGAAGAAACTCAATCTTTGATGACTCATGGCTGCTTTTCCTGGTTCAGTTGAACAGAACCCCTTTGAGACGGAGCACAGTGTGGGGCCGACTTTGTCGTAGTGTGTTTGAGGGGGTTCAGCTAGGCGTTGGGTGCTGCTCATGAACACACACACAAGCACACACATCTGGTGGCCAAATGAGCCCCGAATGACAAAGAAAACCATTCAGGCGTCTCAAAACGAGTAAGCACGTCTCTAAACTAACCTAAGAAACAATCACAGAGACAGAGACAACGGTGAGCAGCACACAAACGACCCCCCGCGGCCGCCGCATTAACGACCCCACCCGCACCGCCTCCAAAGAAAGCCTTATCTCCCTGATTCAAGTGTTATTTAATCTCCCCAATCTCTCTCCCTCCGTCCCCTCTCTTCTCCAGGAAGAGAAGAAGTGCTTTGTGTGCGACTCGGCAGCCCTCTACAACCAGCACGGCAACCAGAGCACCAGCCACCGCGTGGAGAACGTGGTCACCACCTTCGCCCACAACCGCCTGAAGACCTGGTTCCAGTCGGAGAACGGTGAGTTTCCCACGGGAAAAAGGACAGAAGAATATAATTGAATTGAAGAGGTCAATGACGGGTGACTCTACCTACCTACACTCCCCCCGTCCGTCCGTCTCTCTCCCTCCCCCCCCTCTTTCTTCCCCACATCCTCGCTTTCTCAGGCCTCTAGTTACAAAGCGAAGCAGCTGTAATCATACTGAAGGAGGCGAGATTTCAGAGCGAAAGGGAGGGACAGATAAAGAGAGGGAATGAGGCAGAGAGAGAGAGAGCTCTGTGAGCTCTGCACGTATACGCTGTGACCTGTCGATAAACTCTGAAATTACAGGCCCAACGTTGGACAATGATTAGCCACAGGGCCGCAGGATGTGTTCTCCGCTTGTAAACGCTGCAGCGCGTGTCATTCCCGCCCAACGCAAGCCAGTTGGTTTTACGAGGCGCGACGTTGCCGGTTGTCCCCGCAAGGCCGCAATACTCAGGGTCGCGAGCAAGGCAGTGAAACTGTGGGTCGGGGGTTAGAGCGGTCTCTCTCGTGTCTCTCTTTTGGGCCGGGAAAACGAATACGCTGTATTTTGTGAATTTGCTGTTGGTTGTGATACAGTGATATTTTTAGGAGCATGTTCTGTTGATTTGCTGATGCAATTCATTGGTAGAGTAGATGTTCTCAAAGGCTCCCTGCTGTTCCTCACTGCCGTCCTGCAGTGACGCTGGGCAGTAAGGAGGCCATGTACACGTGTACGGTCCATTGTCTCCTGCCTTAAAGTGGGGCTAGAGGCCTGCTGCTAAGTTCAGGGGTTCGGCCAGCAATGGCACTGGGATGTCCGAAGCACTTTTTAAGTATTTAGTTGTACTTACGGTGATGCTAATGCTGAGGTTTATGCATTTATCTTTTAATTGAGGAGTTTTACAGAGGGCCTCTCATGTAGCATCCATATCATATTAGTTTAGAATTAACCATCTTGGTCTAGGAATTAGTCTCATAAGCTAATCAGATGGCCAGATAAAAAAAATACACACAGCTGTAACACAATGTTTGTCAGTTTAATTGAAAGAGGGCTGTACAATTTTTGAACTGGTATTGTGTAGATTCATTCTAGGAATATTAAGCAATGTTTATGTGACCCATGACTTAAGGAAATAAACAGCCTATTTCATTAATTTAGACTGGAGAACATTTTTGTCCTCAGTAAGATAGTAAGAAGTGTAACAGAAATGTTTTGCATTATAGAACATAATGCACCAGCGGCTTGGTTTAAAAGAGAAAAACGGTTTTAAAAGTAATCAGAAATGCGGTCTATCAAATGAACAAACCTTAACAATGTGTGTTAGTGGTGTTCATTCTAACAAGCTGAGGACTCTCAACTAAACATGCCTCCAGTGTTGTATACTATGTAATTGCTAAATCGCGATCACACTTCTGCCATCCATCATCAACATCCATGTTTTCTATACCTTTTCCCTAATTTTTTAAATAATGGACAGAAGAGTTTATATATTTGGATAAAACATTGATGTTGTTTAACATTGGTTCAGAAGGAAGTGAATGGGCCCAATAGATAAGTGTGTCCTGTTGTTCTTGGCTCTATTCTCTCGGTGTGTCTGTCTTCCACATTCATCTCTTCCTGTTCTCTTCTTCTGGCCGTTGGTTTTCTTTTTCCAAAGCTTAGAGCAACAAAGACAACACATTTTCCAAATCAGTTTGTTTGGAGAGCGCACACATGGTGTCGTTTATATAACTTTAGCTATAAACTTGATTTAAGTCATGTGATGCTGCAGAGCAGATTAAATAAAAAGTTGTATAAGACATTTTCCTTACTTATAGTGAGACAGCCTTGCTGCTGTCTCACTGTAAGTAAGTCGACCTTTTGTGTGAGAAATGTTTAATGATTGTGGAATAATGTTTGATTAATGTTTTCCTCCCCACAGGTGAAGAGAAAGTGACCATCCAGTTGGACTTGGAGGCGGAGTTTCACTTCACCCATCTCATCATGACCTTCAAGGTAACCAATCAGGAGGCCCCCTGGTGGACAGGGAGGGGGGAGGGCAGCGTTGTGTCAGTAGAAAGGTAGCTGGTGATCCGGTCATTCTCAATGGGGGGTCCCCTCCCCTCCTCACTTCTTCCCTTGCATTCCTTCATTCTCTCCAACCTCTGGGCCCTCCCCCTCTCTCTATCTCTCCCCCACACTGCCATTCTTCCTCCTCCGCCTCCTTCAACAGACACACACAAACGTGCACACACACACACAGACACACAGACACACAGACACACACAGACACACACACACACACACCACACACCACACACCACACACCACACAGACACACCACACACACAAACAAAGACTCAAGCACACAAATGTTATCAGTGCGATACCAGGCACCATGCAAAATCACATACACACACACACACACACACACACACACACACACACACACACACACACACACACACACACACACACACACACACACACACACACACACACACACACACACACACACACAGCTGGGTCAGCCTGTGGAATGTGTGAGAAGCCCACCCACCCATGTGGAGGTGTGTTTTTCTCAGGCTCTGTGGTCGCACCGCGGAACGGCCTACAGCCTGATAAACCCCAGGTCGACCATTTGGCCGTGTGCTAGAGGAAATAAAAAAACACACGCGCACACACGGCACACAGATAATAATCCCACACAAAACCACACATATATTTTCTTCAACAGTTTATGTCGGAACAATGTTTTAGCCATGATTTAGAGTAGAGAGAAAGGGTTTAGATTGTAAATGAAACATTAATAAAACCTGTGACCATGAAACGACAGCCCAACAAGGCACAGTTCCATTTGTATTGGTCTCTTGAACTCTATCCAAAGGTATTTTCATGTAAAATAACAGTGCACAGGTAGTGTTAGCTAAGGAACGTTGAATTTTGTCCAGTGCACTCAGAATGCAATGGTATAGAACTAGATACTAAGCGATGCAGACCCATGAGTTACATTGTTTGCCGATGACATCTAGAGCGTGATACAAGATGACGAATCAAGGGGTGGTTGATATATAGAGGCTAGTGATTACACTCCGTCACCACCTCATAAACCCCAGTCATAAATCTTTCACCCTCACGGATGCTGATGTCTCCAACCCCTCTGCCAGACCTTCCGACCGGCTGCCATGGTGATCGAGCGCTCGGCGGACTTCGGGAAGACGTGGAAGGTGTACCGCTACTTTGCGTACGACTGTGAGACCTCGTTCCCCGATGTCTACCACGGCTCCATGCGGAAGGTGGACGACGTCATCTGCGACACCCGCTACTCCGACATCGAGCCATCCACGGAGGGAGAGGTATGACATCACTTCCCCCGCGCAGAGAGAGCTCCTTAAACAAGGTTTCACGGGTCCCACTAGGATGGGGAAATTGGGAGATTCACATTTATCTTCATTGATTTTCTTTTGTTTTAGACCATTTACAGAGTGCTGGACCCCGTCTTCTACATCGATGACCCTTACAGCCCCAAGATCCAAGGTAGGCCCCTCACACTCACATCCACATGGTCCTCACATGCGGTGGTCTTTGGGGGACAAAACAGCAGCGCGGTTAGAGATGTTGAAGTTATTTGAGATTAAACTGCCAAAGTCCTAAACCAGTTGTTTCCCATGTTTACCTTTGACCCCTGTGTGTGTGTGTGTGTGTGTGTGTGTGTGTGTGTGTGTGTGTGTGTGTGTGTGTGTGTGTGTGTGTGTGTGTGTGTGTGTGTGTGTGTGTGTGTGTGTGTGTGTGTGTGTGTGTGTGTGTGTGTGTGTGTGTGCACAGACCTGCTGAAGATCACCAACCTCAGGGTGAAGTTCACCAAGCTCCACACCCTGGGGGACAACCTGCTGGACTCCCGCATGGAGATCAAGGAGAAGTACTACTACGCCGTGTACGACATGGTGGTGCGGGGGAACTGCTTCTGCTACGGCCACGCCTCGGAGTGCGCCCCCGTCAAGGGCACCGGGGAGGCGATGGAGGGCATGGTGAGAACCCCCTACCCACCCACTATTAACTACTCAGTCATTTGATACTTATTATAGTACAAAATAGTGCTGTCATTACTATTTACTGCTACAAATAGTAAATAGTAATAGTTTCTGTTTCCAATTTTGCCTTATTGCAGTGCAACAGGGGAAGTTATAATCCTGGAAAAAACAGGACATGTTCATCTTAATTGTATCAATATAATCTTCATAGTGCGTTTGGGTTCTTGTTGTAGAGTTACAGTACTCTTCTGAATCAATCCTTTGACTCTTGAGTGCTTGAGGTAAACACGGAGAGATAGAGAGACAAAGAGAGATGGAGAGATAGAGAGACAAAGAGACAAAGAAAGATGGAGAGAGATAGTGAGACAAAGTGAAGCTGCTGAGTGGTATAGTGTGTTCTTTTGTGCACCGAACATGTAAATGGCTTTGTCTATACAAAAGTCTTCAGACTCCACTTCCTGTTTGATGAGCTACTGTCTTTTACTTCCGCTTCATCCCAGTGTACTGTCTATGCACACCTTTGTATTTGCCAACAGCTGTGACTGTTGTGTGTATATGTGTGTTTGTGTGTTTGGGCTGAAAGAGTGTAATGATAATGCCAGAGAAGCCCAAACAAGGCACTTCCTGTTTAGTCTGTGTTCCTGTATAGTCTGTGAGAACCTTTACGAGTACTTCAGTTTGTCTATCACACATTTAAACACATTCAGAACGGCTACAGTGAATAGCCACCAAGTGCTGCTTTTAATCTTCTACGTTAAAATGAACTCGATAGGTAACACGGCAAAACGGCTCTGCTTTTTTTTCAATCATCCTTCCATGGCGTAGAATATTTGAGCCTTTTTACTTTTCTTTGATTGATCTAAATGCATCGATTCTTTATCATTCTATTGGGTTAATCTACCCTGCTTCTATTGCGGTTTATAGCCATTGTTTTCACACAGTTTTCTGGGCGTTTGTCCATGACCTTTTGAGGGTTCAGGGTAAATTAAGACGTAATGGTGTGTTTTCTTGAGATGGACTTAATTTGCAATTTTGAAACACTGTCACCATCTTTTCAACTGTTCGATTGACTTGTCTGACATGACTGATGACCTGTTGTGTGGTGGTTGTTCTTGTTGTGCAGGTCCACGGTCACTGCATGTGTAACCACAACACCAAGGGGCTGAACTGTGAGAAGTGTCACGACTTTTACCATGACCTGCCCTGGGGCCCGGCAGAGGGCCGCAACACACACGCCTGCAAGAGTAAGACGGACCAGATATCTCTCTCTCTCTCTCTCTCTCTCTCTCTCTCTCTCTCTCTCTCTCTCGCTCTCTCTCTGTCTGTCTGTCTGTCTGTCTGTCTGTCTGTCTGTCTGTCTGTCTGTCTGTCTCTCTCTCTCTCTCTCTCTCTCTCTCTCTCTCTCTCTCTCTCTCTCTCTCTCTCTCTCTCTCTCTCTGTCTGTCTGTCTCTCTAGCCGTCTTTCTGTCTCACTGTCTCTCTCTGGAGTGTAACAGTTTCTCTCTAAAGTAACTGGAACTCTGTCTTAAGTGTGACTGTAGCTCTCTCTCTCCATCCTTGCAGCTCTAACTCTCTGTCTTTTGTGTAGCTGTAACTGTCTGTAGAGTAACTTTAACACTCTCTCTCCCTCTCTCCAGAGTTTAACTGTAGTTCTCTCTCTCCCTCTCTCCAGAGTGTAACTGTAGCCCTCTCTCCCTCTCTCCAGAGTGTAACTGTAGCCCTCTCTCTCCCTCTCTCCAGAGTGTAACTGTAGCCCTCTCTCTCTCCCTCTCTCCAGAGTGTAACTGTAGCTCTCTCTCTCCCTCTCTCCAGAGTGTAACTGTAGCTCTCTCTCTCTCCCTCTCTCCAGAGTGTAACTGTAGCTCTCTCTCTCTCCCTCTCTCCAGAGTCAAACTAGCTCTCTCTCTCTCCCTCTCTCCAGAGTGTAACTGTAGCTCTCTCTCTCTCCCTCTCTCCAGAGTCAAACTAGCTCTCTCTCTCTCCCTCTCTCCAGAGTCTAACTGTAGCTCTCTCTCTCCCTCTCTCCAGAGTCTAACTAGCTCTCTCTCTCTCCCTCTCTCCAGAGTCTAACTGTAGCCCTCTCTCTCTCCCTCTCTCCAGAGTGTAACTGTAGCTCTCTCTCTCTCCCTCTCTCCAGAGTCAAACTAGCTCTCTCTCTCTCCCTCTCTCCAGAGTCTAACTGTAGCTCTCTCTCTCCCTCTCTCCAGAGTCTAACTAGCTCTCTCTCTCTCCCTCTCTCCAGAGTCTAACTGTAGCTCTCTCTCTCCCTCTCTCCAGAGTCTAACTAGCTCTCTCTCTCTCCCTCTCTCCAGAGTCTAACTGTAGCCCTCTCTCTCTCCCTCTCTCCAGAGTGTAACTGCAACAGCCACTCTGCCGAGTGCCACTTCGACATGGCGGTGTACGTCGCCAGCGGCAACGTGAGCGGAGGCGTGTGCGACGAGTGCCAGCACTACACCATGGGACACCACTGTGAGCAGTGCAAACCCTTCTTCTACCAGCACCCCGAGAAGGACATCAGGGACCCCAACATCTGCCAGCGTGAGTTGAACCCCCCCCCCCCGCGCCCACCGCCTGGCGGGTCACCACCAGGGCTTTATTGGTTTAGTCATATGGGCTCCGTATGGTTTTGTTGCCATGGTTTCACACTTTGAAAAAGATTCTTACCTGAAGTGGTTTGTACATTATATATTTTTTGAGGATTATTGCTTAGACCCCAATATTATCCAGACTATTCGACCATTTAAATGTCGGACATGACAAGCAGACCCAGGACTGCAACTAGTCAGTGCAGTGAGGGGCTGCGCTCTCTTTGCCTTTGATCCCGGCTGTACCACACCTCTACCACTACTCGCACCTCCGTCCCACTTCTTCGCGCCGGATAGACGCCCCGATCCCCGACATCAGAAGCGAGCTCCCCTCTGGGTGGTGTCTCTGTGTGGGATATGAATCTGGCTGATGGGGTCTGGTGGTCATGAAGGGTTCCTGTGGTGAACACTTGAAAGGGACACCTGCCCTTTGAAGGCGCGTCAGCCAGTCAGAGTAACCCAGGGTTAGACGATTCAAGAGACAAGATAGTCATCCTCCAGGCTTTTAAGTGTGTGTATGCTGGGCCGACGTGCAGATGTGTGTTTATTTGTTTATTACAAGATCTGACGCCTTCAAGTCCACTTTGGTTTCCTCTGATCCGAGACAAGATTACACCGACCTGTTGTGTGTGATATGTCATGTGTGCATGTTGATGCGTATACTTTCTTGTTTAAGAATACTAAGTATACTCTCATGTGTGCGTTTGCGTTTTTCCGCAAATGAAACCATGATGAACTCAACATTCATGCCTTGGAAGAGAAGTCACTCTGTCCCTTTCTGTCCCCTTGCGTGTCGCCGTAGAGTGTAACTGCGACCCGGTGGGCTCCATGCACGGCGGGATCTGTGACCGCATGACGGACGTGCGCTCCGGGCTGATCGCGGGTCAGTGCCGCTGCAAGACCAACGTGGAGGGAGAGCGCTGCGACCGGTGCAGGCAGGCCCACCACGGCCTCAGCCAGCACCCACTGGGGTGCCAGGGTGGGTACACACACGCACGCACGCACGCACGCACACACACACACAGTATACAATACACCCGCACACACATCCACACAAATGTACATGGAAACATGTGCAATTGAGACACATCATCTACACACACAGAGACACAACTCAGAGATCAATATGGACAATGTCAATGTCCGCACCTGTTGACCTGTTGTCGTGGCTATGGTTCTGACAGCATGCTCCTGTAACTCCCTGGGAACGGTTCCGGGAGCAAGCCCCTGTGACACCGACTCTGGAGAGTGCTACTGTAAACGCCTGGTCACCGGACGAGACTGTGACCAGTGTCTGGTGAGTACACGCACGCACGCACGCACACACGCACACACGCACACACGCACACACACACACACACACACACACACACACACACACACACACACACACACACACACACACACACACACACACACACACACACACACACACACAAACTCTGTCTGTCTGTCTGTCTGTCTGTCTGTCTGTCTGTCTGTCTGTCTGTCTGTCTGTCTGTCTGTCTGTCTGTCTGTCTGTCTGTCTGTCTGTCTTTCTCTCTCTCTCTCTCTCTCTCTCTCTCTCTCTCTCTCTCTCTCTCTCTCTCTCTCTCTCTCTTTTTAACCCTCTCAAACACACACACAAACACACATAAATGCTCGTCCTAGATTTCTAAAGTATGGGGTCAACCAGGCGTTAATGCTTTTACATGTCTATTTGTCCGTGTGTGTGTGAACAGCCTCAACACTGGGGTCTGAGTAACGACATGGATGGCTGCAGACAATGCGACTGTGACCTGGGAGGGGCCGTCAACAACAAGTAAGTTCAAATATTGTGTGAATGACAATGTTTGGTTTCCAAGTATTATAAGACTTCATCCCTTAAACATGCAGCATGTAAGTTTAAGTTATCAAGCATTATACGACTTACATTTGATCACTTGAACCAAGTGATCCATTCCATGGATGGATTGTCACAGGGATGAGTGCTTGTGATTTAAGCGAAAAAATGTAACAGTGCAGGTTTAGGTTCTCAGGCATAGTCATTCAGCCAGCTCATCAGTATTCTGATAAGGAAGTGGTCCGCCAGGAGTTCTGTTTCCCCCATGAGAAACCCTTCCATGTGTCCCTGACCTTGCTGTGCTCCCCAGCTGTTCCCAGGAGACGGGCCAGTGTGAGTGCAGGGAGCACATGTTCGGCCGGCGCTGTGACCAGGTGGAGTCCGGGTTCTACTTCATCGCTCTGGACCACTACACCTACGAAGCAGAGGAAGCCAAGTTTGGACCGGTATGTTCTTCACAATAACCTCTTATAAAAATGAGACCAATACTTAATCGTTCAAAATGATTGTTAACATTGAATGACTGCTGCTGTTCTTACTATTATGTTCGCCACCATTTGTTAATGCCACAGCCGGTAATACTGGTGCTATACTTTAAACATCGTCATCCTTTCCACTCCTACCATCTCCATCCCCTACATCCCCTTCTCTCCTCTTCTCCTCTCGTCTCGTTCCCTTCCTCCTCGGCCTCCTCTCCTCTTGTCTCCTACTCCTCTGGCTGCTCCCCTTCCAGGGTGTCACCGTGGTGCAGAGACCCCACCCCCAGGACCGCAGTCCCACCTGGACGGGCGTCGGCCTGGTCAACGTTCCCGAGGGGGCCTTCCTGGAGTTCTCCGTGGACAACATCCCGCACTCCATGGAGTATGACATCATCATCCGCTATGAGCCTCAGGTAGGGAGAACCCCCCAGTCCCTCTATGAAGCCAAGTCCACAAGTACGTGACGTACCGCTACATGAACGGCTCAGTCCAACCTCTAAATGACACAAAGGTGCAGTTATAGATTTACAGGTCATAGTACCTGACGGAGCTGACATTGCGTTTTGTGAATGGTAAATATTAGAGCTGTCAGTTAAACGCGTTATTAACGGCGTTAACGCAAACCAAATTTAACAGCGTTAAAAAAATTATCGCGCAATTAATGTAATTTTTTTATTAAAAAAAAAAAAAAAAAAAATTTTTTTTTGGCTCAAAACAAGGAAGCAGTAGCCTGACTGCTATGTTCAAATGACATTTGTTCAAAGCAGTCGTTTATTTGCACTATAGGCTCTTTTTTTGTATCGTCCTGTTTTGATCAGTATATGCCAATGTTGTTATCAATAGAAAATCATTTGCACAAGGCAGGCCGATGCACTTCATCATGTTGATAAG
>NC_044056.1:16230802-16253302 GCF_902167405.1 Gadus morhua | reverse complement strand
TTCCCTCGCCTTGTTCTCCATCTTCCCGTCGCCAGGCGCCCGGTGTGACGAATGCTCCCCTGGTTTCTATGGCAACACCCAGGAGGCGGGCGGCCAGTGCCAGCAGTGCCAGTGCAACAACAACATCGACATGCTGGACCCGGGCGCGTGCGACGCCGCCACGGGCCGCTGCCTCAAGTGTCTGTACCACACCGACGGGCCCGGCTGCCACAGCTGCAGGCTGGGTTACTACGGCGACGCCCTGACGCAGAGCTGCAGGAGTACGTCAAGACATCATCCGGTTCAGCACTGATCACACGATTACAGATTACAGAGTAGATGACATGATTACAGATTACAGCAATTATTACTTGGATCCAGAGAGTGTGTGTGTGTGTGTGTGTGTGTGTGTGTGTGTGTGTGTGTGTGTGTGTGTGTGTGTGTGTGTGTGTGTGTGAGACACTCTAACCCCCTGCTCTCTCCTTCCCAGAGTGTGTGTGCAACAAGCTGGGCAGCACGGCGGTCAGCTGCCCAGCCGACGGGGACTGCCACTGCGACGGGACCAGCGGCCAGTGCCAGTGCCTGCCCATGGTGGGGGGGCAGCACTGCGACCGCTGCCTCCCCGACACCTGGAACCTGGCCAGCGGGCGGGGCTGCGAGATCTGTGACTGCGACCCGGCCCACTCCTATGGAAGCTCCTGTAACGAGGTGGGTGCTCCAGCGTCAACAAACGACCATCTGGTGGTTCTCTTACCGTTTTTACGTATTTTAGAAACACAAGCTGTATTTCCCTCACTTAACCAATAGGGGGTAGGACCAAATATATAAGCCGTAAATACTACACATAGCCACAAGGGAAAGCAGGACATTACTGAAGGCTGCAATAGATACTTTAGCCACAGAGGGCAGCATCACAGACCAGGCGAGGAAAACCGAGGATTACGTCACACCGGTTCCTCTCCAAGTCTTCCGGTCCTCGCTGAGTCCATAAAGAAGTCCACCTGGCCATGAAAACCTTAGAACTCTCCCGGCAGCGATTACCATACGTGGGTTTGTGGCTAGGATCAGCTAGGAGAACACTCTCGCACGTGCTTAGAACACATCTTCAATCTCTCTTTACTTCAGAGCATCAGTTTACCATACCGAAAATACTTTATACAAATAAAGTCTCTTTAAAGCTATTCCTTTGGATTCGACCCCTCCTTCCACGAAGAAATACGTAATACCGTTTTCTTCGTACTGTTTTCATGACAGCCTGTTTTAATTCATCATCAGTGTATTCAGATTCAATCTGAAAATGGTTGGGATGGAACCATTGTGAGCGTGACCTATAGACTGAAGGTGCTATAGGAGGGGTTGTGATGAGAGTGGTCTGTGTGTTTGCTGTGTCCAGATAAGCGGCCAGTGTTCCTGTAACGCCGGCTTTGGAGGACGCACCTGCAGGGAGTGCAGAGAGCTGTACTGGGGCGACCCAGAGGTCAAGTGCCACGGTGAGGGTTTGTGTGTGTATGTGCGTGTGTTTGTGTGTTTTGTTAGTTCCCCGCTGGTCTGGGACTCCCTGACGGAGTGAAGAAAAAGGATCTTAATCCCCACTGCTGGCCGTAGATCCTCTTATACACGCCATTACTCGCCCCGCAGCATGGCAACGTGCGTCTACTCATTCGAAGTGTAACGCCTTCCTGTTACCCTAACTCCACGTGCGCAGTAACCCATGAAGCCCAGCCACTCATGACTTCCCTGAGAATTGTGGTGGGAACAGGCAGAAGGGTGCCTCAGCTGTTCCGGACCGTTCCTCCCCATACGCCCCGCTGATCTCTGCAGTGTGAGCTCCAGATGTTAGCCTCCAAGCCCCGCTGCCTGCGTCGTGTTACCATGGCGACCAGGCGGGGGATCTGTCTGAGCCTTCCAATATCCCACAGTCTCCCACAATGCACCTTTGTCCTGAGAGGTTGCTGTCCCGTATCGCTGCGACGTGAGTTTCCTGACAACAGAAAGAGAACTCTGTTCTATCTTTGGGCTGACTGAGGCGCTTGCCTGCCGGCTTCTCTCACAAGACACTTTGAAGCTCGTGATAAGCCACTGAAGCACACTGTTCATTTAGAAAGCGGAATGGGTCAGAGTCACCAACTGAGCGTTTACTAGTTGCCTTTATGTGTGGGGCGCCATACAGCAGAGACGAAACCAACCTGTATCCAGTGTGACTAATGGTTCCATTACAGGCCAAAGGGTCTGTTTTCCCATTCAGAACATATCAGAGAAGAATCCTTGCTCCCCAAAGCCCAGGTTATTCTGGCTCTGGCAGTGGTCTGTGTTTTCTCGGGGTGAAGGGGATGTTGACAGTAGTCCTCAGTGTTTGCTTGGAGAGGTGTTGCAAGGCAGGAAGACCCCCTCTATCCTCCCCAAAGTCTATGTGCTGTGCCGGTGTCAGGTTTCCTCCGCCTCATGTTGACTCGGCCGCCATGTTGGGTTCCGACCTCAAATCAAACACTCTCCACTAGCTGTCCATACATGGTGGGGCTCTTGAGATGTCTCTGCGCATGTTTGGTCAGCGAGTGAGGCAATCACTTAATCTCAGCTCCACTGATCACCCCATTGCAATGCTGGTCTATACTTCATGTCAGCACCAGGAAACAAATATTTATATGTATTATTCATTATATTCAAATATTTATTTTATATAGTATTTCACACACACACACACACACACACACACACACACACACACACACACACACACACACACACACACACACACACACACACACACACACACACACACACACACACACACACACACATGCATACACATACACATACACATACATATATACACACAGAGACGGACACAGACACACATACACACAGACACCTGTAGCTACTACAGGGAACCAAGGCTGTACCTTGGTTAGGGTGCATAGAGAGTGTAGTCCACATTTCAAGCTCCCAGGACTAAGAAAAATTGCACGACTGACCGAGTTCCTGAGACTTGCCCTGTGGGGGCCCCCCTGCCTGCCACTCGTTCTAAGCCCGGGTCCAGGCTAGGGTTAGGGTTAGGGCACAGACGCCTGATGTGTCTTGGCCAGGGCCTTCCAGCTGCAACCAGGTGCTGACGTTTCCTAATCTCCTGAAGTGCCCCCCCTCCACAAACGTGCCTCCCAGCAGCCAGCCCCTCCACACACCTCCACCCTCTAGCTCAGAGCCAGGTGGACGCTGTGTGTTGCAGACAGTTAGGAATGCTCATCCTTATCGGCCGCTGAGTGAACAAAAGATGCGTTGTTGAGAGAAGGGAGGACAAGTCTCACCGTGCCGAAGGGAACAAGTGTATCCTGTACTGCCTGTTCTCAACATGGGGCTTCATGGTGAAGCACTCAGATGTTTTATGGAGTGTTACAAAATTTCTTTATTTGACCCATGCTCTTTGCTTCTGTTGCCTCTGGAAATGGACACATGAGGGGGGGTGGGGGGTGTTAGTGATAGGTGGTTCAAGTCATGTCAAAAACACTTTTACTTAAATCCCTGTGTATCCATGTGGTGCAAGTTTGCATGCGCGTTTGCATGCGCGTTTGCGCGCGTGTGTGTGTGTGTGTGTGTGTGTGTGTGTGTGTGTGTGTGTGTGTGTGTGTGTGTGTGTGTGTGTGTGTGTGTTGAGTAGACTGTGTGTACAGGTGTGAATGATTCCATATTATAATATGACCTGGCTTCTAGGGCTGAATGTGTGTGTGTGTTTGTTGGCCTTGTGTGATGGTTGGTTTTTAAAGACATCAGTTTGCTGGTGGTCTGTTTGCCTACACCCTTGGAGCCCTTTGCTCATCACACATTGTGCATACTTCCTTTCAAGTAGACAAACATCCTCCTCTTTCTCCAATACCTCCCTCTCTCCCTCCCTGATCCCTTCCACTGATATGTCCTTCCTCCCCGTTTTCCTCTTGTCTGCATCCTATCCGCCATCTACCTCTCACACACGAGATTCAGCATGCAAAATAAGGCCCAGAAAGAAAAGCTTTGGATTTTTTTATGAAACAGGTTTGACCACTAGTTATAGTAGCTCCCCCTGTCATAGCTAGTCAAAACATTTTGGAGACCTTTGTTCTTCCCGTCTACATAAGATAATTTCATGTGACAACTCTCAGGTGTTCACATTTGGAGTAGTTGATTGTAGAGTTTTTGCCCAATTCACTTTCCATTAATAATAATATTATAAATATTTATAATACTTAGAAGGACCATGGGGATCCTTCCTCTCCTATCTTTATTTCAAAGCATTCTTTCCTCGTACAAGGGAACCCTAACATTTTAATCCATGTCGATTGCGTGGCCATTCTATCCACACACAGGATGTACTTGAAGCTTGGCCTTTAAGTCGTCATGTGTCTGGGTTGACTGATAGCAGCTGCGGGACTGGGGTTGGGAAGTTGCGGAGGCACATTTTGGCGTTTCTTCCATCTCAAGCTATTAATCACTTTAGTTCATATCAGCATACAGAGTTGGTTTAAAATCCTTATTGATAGAACATCTTTAGATTTGCTGATTTTAATCCCCATTTTAACAGCAGTTCAATAATGTGACTTCCTACAGGTTCATTTCTGCTCTAGCGTGGGCTGAGGACGCTAAAACATACAATTTAAGGGGAATTTACTGGAATTCTAAGCCTAAGTTGTTAAAATAAAGTGATATAACCGAGTATATTACGAACAAGGGAACTTTGCTCTCACCTTTACAAGTGACAAAGAAATGTGAAATTGGGCGGTTCCTTTTTTCTGAAAACAACTAGGCCTAGTTAAAACTACCGGCTTGTCGCAAAGAGAACTCCGACTGACCGACCACAACCGACCACAGTAACGACTCCCTTCCGGGTTGCTTCACATTAAGTCGATGGCGTCCGCTCACTCTAACCTCCCTCCCGTCCCCCCCCCCCCAGCCTGCGACTGCGAGCCCCGGGGGACCGCCGAGCAGCAGTGCAACAAAGCCAGCGGCCGCTGCGTGTGCGTGGAGGGGGTGTCCGGCCCGCGCTGCGATGTGTGCGCCCGGGGCTACTCGGGAACCTTCCCCGACTGCCAGCGCTGCCACCAGTGCTTCGCCGACTGGGACGTGGTGGTGGGACAGCTGGCCAACCAGACCCACCGGTTGGTCACTAAGGTGAACGGCATCAAGGCCAGCGGCATCACGGGTCCCTACAAGCAGACCATGGACAACCTGGAGAGGAGCGCCGCCGACGTCAGCACCCTGCTGGCCCAGAACCCCGCCACCCAGCCGCTGTCGGAGATCCAGGGCCTGCTCCAACAAGCCACGTGAGGACGCATGGCAAAGGGAGCTTTAAGGGAGTTCTTTCTTTCCCTCTTTGGGTCAGATAGGGTCAGGGGTGTGTCATAAATCTATGGCCTGTTAAGCCCTTTGAGAGTGTACCGGTGTTTATTTAATTTGATGGTTAAGGGTGGCCCTAACTCTAAAACCTTCAAGAAAGAGGATATCTTTTTTGTAAGAAGGTTTATTTACAGTGAAATAAAGGCATGGTAAATAACCCAACCTGTGAGGATGACATGTTGTTGTGTCTCTCAGCGATCTGATGGCCGAGCTGGGCGAGAAGTTGAACCAGACGGAGGAGTCTCTGGCGCTGGTGAAGGCGGAGGACAACAGCACCAACAGCAAACTGGACGCCCTGCGGGACGACGCCCAGAAGCTGCAGCGCACCGTCCAAGACCTGCTGGACCAGGTGGAGTTCATCAAGAACTCTGATATCAGAGGTACGTACCACTGGGAACTATCCCATAATCTATATATACAGGTACATCTAAATGATTTAGAATATCGTGGAAATTATGATTAATTTCAATAATTCTATTTAAAAAGTGAAACTCATGTATTATATAGATTCATTCCACCAATGGTGAAATATTTCCCTGCGGGTGTAATGAATCAGTATAATATTTGAGTTTCACTTTTTTAATTGAATAATTGATATTAATTAAGTTTTCCAAAATATTCTAATTTAATGAGATGCACCTGTCTATACATATATAACCAGAGCTGACCCAGACTCCTTATTCATAATGCAGATACAGAAATGTTAAAGTGCAGTGTTTCAGCCACGCTCGTCACAGTTCTTCTGCTTGTGTCCTCTCAACAGGGGCGACGGACAGCGTCACTAAATACTACAAGCAGTCTCTGGCGGCGGAGGCCCGAGCGAACGCCTCCACCGTTGACGCCGGCAGCCCCACGGAGAGCTCTGCCACCCTGCGGCGAGCCACCGAGAGCCAGATGAACCAGACCAAGGACGAGTTCCTCC
Organism: Gadus morhua; assembly: GCF_902167405.1. Classification (NCBI taxonomy): domain Eukaryota; kingdom Metazoa; phylum Chordata; class Actinopteri; order Gadiformes; family Gadidae; genus Gadus; species Gadus morhua. The sequence goes on along the minus strand of NC_044056.1, from coordinate 16,247,040 downwards.
GGCGCCAGGAGGAGCACGCCAAGAGACTGGACGACCTGGCCGGAGAGCTGGAGACCCTCGACCTATCAGAGCTCAGCGAGAAGGTATGACACAGAGTAGGGGGTCAACCAATCGTCGGTTTGTGTTTAGAAAATAAAGTGAAATACATCAAAAACCATCAGACTGCCGTTTTGCATTCATGCCGGCTAATAGAGCGATGGTCGACATCTGTCTCTGAAAACCTGGAAAACACTTTGACCTTAATTTCCTTTTGATGTTACAGTATGGTTGTGCGGTCCTGGTATTAAATTCTTGCCTTCCTCCCCCCCGCCCTCAGACCTGTGGCAGCCCAGCAGGACAGGAGGCCTGTTCGGACTCCCCCTGTGGGGGTCTGAACTGTGTGGACGGCCAGGGCAAGCGGAGGTGTGGAGGGGAGGGCTGTGACGGCCTGGTGTCCCTGGCCCACAACTCCTGGCAGAAGGCCCAGGACTTTGACAAGGAGATAACCAGCGCCATGGAGGAGGTGGAGAAGCTCTCCAAGATGGTGAGGGGAGCCCAAATGTTGAATTTATTTTGCTTATGGATGCAAATGGCTTATGCACTTGTAGCGGGCCTGTGGGTGTGGGTTCCCACGCCACCAGTTGAATAGACAATACATACACAACACACAAAGCAGGTTCAACTTAGGATGGTTTATTCACCTAGTAAGCACAACCAGGGTGGGAAAAGGGTCATCCACCTCCTTAATGATCCAGTCCTCTCTGTATCTTGCTAGCCCTAGCTCCGGCTTGTGGTAGCCTGCTCTCCCTTTCAACTGCAAACACTCCAGCTTAGTGGCCTTCAGAACTGCCTCGTTAACTGGAGGAATTCCATATATGGCCTGGGGGTGGAGCCAGCTGGTTGCCAGGCCTACCACTCCCCTCACTGCTCCCTGGCGTCTGCCACACACTATACACTATACTAGACAAAGCATGCTTTGAAGACAACTGGTACTTACTATCCTGAAGTTAGGATACAGACTTTTTTTACCTGTTGCTTAAACAATGTAGGGCCATTTCTGGAGAAAATGCCCTGATCATATTTAGATTTGGTTTTAGTAGAAGAACAGCTGAAAAGGCAGAACCGTGATGCAGTATATATGCTGTGGGCAGACTTCTAAAAAGAGGGGTCTTGTTGTTTGGTTCCGCCTGCTCATGTCCAGGTGTCTGAGGCCAAGCTGAAAGCAGACGAGGCCAAACTGAGCGCTCAGGACGTCCTGCAGAAGACCAACCAGACCAAGCAGCGCGTGGACCGCAGCAACGAGGAGCTACGCACCCTCATCAAGCAGATCAGAGACTTCCTCACCGGTAGGCCCATCCCACAACCTGTTATAGGCCCCTCCCACAACCTGTTATAGCTCTCCTTCATAATGATTAACCTCACCGATAGGCCCCACCCAAAACCTGTTACAGCTCTCCTTTATAATGATTAACCTCACCGATAGGCCCCACCCACAACCTGTTACAGCTCTCCTTTATAATGATTAACCTCACCGATAGGCCCCACCCACAACCTGTTATAGCTTTCCTTTATAATGATTAACCTCACCGGTAGGCCCCTCCCCCAACCTGTTAAAGCTCTCCTTTATAATGAATAACCTCACCGGTAGGTCCCTCCCACCACCTGTTATAGGCCCCTCCCACAACCTGTTATAGCTCTCCTTTATAATGAATAACCTCACAGGTACCTCTCACACAACCTCTAATAGCTTTCCTTTATAATGAAAAAACTCATTATAAAGGAGACCTGTTATAGCTCTTCTTTGTAATGAATAAACTTACCGGTAGGTATCCAAAAAAGGGGTGGCTGTTTTTGTTCTGCCCAGGGACAACAGATGTAAATTAGGTTACTAGCAGATTCGGGTGCGCCTAATAGTGCAGTGCACTGTCTGTGTTAAAAATAACCCCTTTGTCCTTTGGCGCCTCCTAGAGGACGCAGCCGACCTGGAGAGCATCGAGAAGGTGGCCAACAAGGTGCTGGCCATGCAGATGCCCACCACCCCTGCCCAGCTGCAGAACCTGACCGAGGAGATCCGGGAGCGTGTGGGAGACTTGGGTCACGTGGAGAGCATTCTCAACCAGAGCGCCGAAGACATCCAGAAGGCAGAGAACCTTCTGGAGGAAGCCCGCCGAGCCAGGTATGTGCCGTCACCACTCTAGACTCTATTTGAATGCATTCCTCCTAGTCATAGTAGGTGTGACAAATAAATACACTTTATGAATGAAATTAAGTGACTTTGGTCCACAGGGGGGAAGTCAAACATATAAGGCACATTTAAAAACAGTTTTCACTGGCCAAAGTGCCGTACATGGTGCAAAAAAGGCAAATAAAAGAATACATACCACATACATAGACAGTACACGAAAACATAAAAAATAACATATCACAAAAGGGGAGGACAGGCTAGGGAGAAGAGGTGTGTTTTGAGCTTAGATTTAAAAATGGTGACAGAAGGAGCGTCTCTAATTGAAGGCGGCAGTTCATCTTAGCAATGACTCAGCTGGTAAAAACTGATCTTGACTGCGGCAGCAATTTGCTTGTCAAAGCAGAAATTATTCGAGCACGACAAGAGGACGTTGTGGTCGACGGTGTCAAAGGCGGCACTGAGGTCTAATAAGATCAAAATGGCTAGTCTAGACTGAGGAGCAGGTCATTCATTACTTTCAGCAAGGCTGTCTCAGTGCTGTGACGTGATTTAAAACCTGATTGGAAGGGTTCCAAAAAATCTCGGCATGGTTTCAAAATACATCTATGTATATTGCGAACCGGCCACAATGTTGGCCATAATCGTTTGTTGTGCGTGTGTGTGTGCGTGGCAGTAAGGAGGCGTCTGACGTGCGGGACTCAGCAGTGCTGGTGAAGGAGGCCCTGGAGGAGGCTGAGCGGGTCCAGGCCACGGCCAGCCAGGCCATCCGACAGGCCAACTCCGACATCAAGGACACCAACAAGCTGCTCTCCTCGGTAGGACGGCTGACTGACTTTTATTACTGGGTGAAATTCTGGTTTGTACTAATGGCCTCAGTCATAGTTATCCTTTTTATTAATATATATCATTTATATACTGTATATTAGTTATATATATCTATAATAGCAATCTAGGCCATTTATATCTATAAATAGATATAGATATATTTATATATATTTTTTATACCTTTAAGCATCCTTTTGCATGATGCCCGATCATGCTCAAGGATAAATAATATGAAGTTGACATAAAAGAGAAAAGATCTTCGAGAGTATTGTGTCTCTTCACACCGAGTGAGTAGAGTGTGATCCTCTCTGACTCTTCACACTGAGTGAGTACAGCGGGATCCTGAGTGAGTATAAGGGCCCGTTCACACGAAGCCGATTTCATGGCGAAACCGCAAAGGTCTTGTACGGTTCGGCCTTCCGTACACACGAAGCCGGCGAATCCGCTGACCGAAACCGCAAACTTCTGAAACCACCCTCGGAGGTGGTTTCAAATCTACCCGGTTTCGTTTTGGATTCGTGTGTACGCCTGAAACCGACTGAAACCGCAAACCATGACGTCATCGCCCCACCCCTCGACCTCCTAGCCAATGGCTCTTAAGCCCGCGGAGTCTCAGAAATCACATGCGAGTATGCGCATAAGGGCAGCCTTTATGTGCATGCTCGCCTCTTCTTCTTATTTCATTTCTTCTGGATTTCTGTACCAGAAGAGGCGCCCCTTATGGGCCTGGAATGTGTATTACAGCGTTTCTACAGATCTACCCGGTTTCGCTTGGCTTCGTCTGTACGGAGATACTTCGAAACCGGATAGATCGAAACCGTAACGGTTTCGCCCGTTTCGGCTTCGTGTGAACGGGGCCTTAGGTGAGGCAGCAGAGTGACATCTCTTGTCGTTTGTGTGCAGGTGGAGACGGAGACAACTGATTCTGAGTTCAGGCTCAACAACGCCACCCAAAGGCTACAGGTGTTAGAGCGAGATGTCACACTCCTCCGCGACCAGGTCCAGAACACCAGCCTGAGTGTGGAGCAGACCCAGAAAGATGCCCACAGCATAAACCAGGTCGCAGAGAAAGTCAAAAAGGTCAGTTGAGTGTATATTCTGTGTCTTGGATTTTGTGTGGTCACCGCAAGGCGGTAAAGCAAAGGTATCTAATGTAGGTTTTTTGGTTAGAGTTGAATTCACACCACCACTTGACTTCATAGTTGTGGGTATATGTATGAACACTGTGTGTTTAAGATTATTATTTGCACAATCCACACAACTAAAAAATCACTTTGTCTGTGCGTGTGTATTGATATGTAGACCCTTGACGGTGAGCTGAAGGATAAATACACCATGGTGGACGGGCTGATCTCTGAGAAGGGAGAGGGTGTCGCTGAGGCCAAGAAGAGGGCGGAGCTTCTGCAGCAGGAAGCCAAAGATCTCCTCCTACAGGCTAGCGACAAGCTACAGCTTCTGAAAGGTACGATAGCAAGCTATGTTGATATGCATTATGATGCTATATTGCATTGACTATTTGAAAATAGGTACAAACGATGTTTACCCGTATGTCCATATGCAATGCTGATAATATAACTCTGTTAATTCTGTGGGTGCAGACCTGGAGAAGTCGTACGAGGACAACCAAAGAACTTTGGAGGAGAAGGCCAACCAAATGGTGGAACTTGAGAAAGCAGTCAAAGAACTTCTGGATGACATCAGCCAAAAAGTCACTGTTTACAGCACCTGTCTTTTCTAGGAGCCTGGAGGAGAGAAATAGCTTCTCACATGACACATTGACAATCACTATTCTGGCCTTGCATTTTACCTGCCATCTGCATGTTAAACACCATGCTCTGCTGATCTTTTGATCACCTCTGGAAAGCACTACTGCTTTGCTGTATTGCAGACAGTGGAGCAAATAATCATGGACATTTCCCTTTCTACACAACTACTTTAGGAAAACACAGGTTCATCCATTTTTGTCGTTGGTTCATGAAGCAAATCTAATTTACAATAGAACCAATACATGCTTGTTTGCTCCTTAATTGTAACATTTAAATTGAAACCACATCCCGATTGTTGTCCGCAGTATAGATAACCTTTAACCAGGAGTTCAGCCCACCCAGTTCAGCTGTTCAGGATCAGAACACATGTCTGATGACACAAAAGGGGAGCCCCGATGACAGGCTCATTTAGCTTGTTTAAAGCAGTAAGTTAGCCTTGATATGACCTGCCTTGCTCCAACACATACCTCATAGATGCAACCTATGACATGAAGTATCGCTATAAATGTTGACATTTTAAATAACTTGAAAATTGCGATAGACCAAACGTTGGCTATAAAAGAACTGCAGGTTTGTGGGTGGTCGTGTTTATGTTCAAATGATGGGTTTTTATCATGCAGTGTGACAGAACTTTCTTACCAACAAGCTTAAAGCAAACAAAAATAATGAGCACAGGGAGGGTATTATTTATCAGTTAGACGTCTGTGAGATGGAATAAGATAGTTAATCTTTGTTTAAGTCAAGATAATGTGATAAGCTCTCTTACACCAGAGAGAAACCAGCAATCACCATTCCAATTCCAGAGCATGTTTTTAATATCTAAATAGGTTGATTTAAAAACAAAACCAAAGTATTTCACATTGATAACAGTGTTTTTTACAGTGCAGCACATTCAAATGCACAACACAGAACAAAATTCCAATTATGTCAAAGGCTGTATCCATGCAGTTGAGGAATATGTAGAACAATATTAGCCAATATGAGCTCATTGACATGATATTTAATGAATAACAATCAAATAAATCATTGTTTTCAAGTAAACCAAGAAAAAATAATGATGAATGTTACACTTTTCGAAGAACGTTATTTTGACTATTTGTTAAAGCTTGGTAAAAAAAGCCACAAGCCATAATTTTTTTAAAAAATACCATGAGACTGCAGTATTCTGAACTTGTTTTATTGTATTTTTGAGAATACTCTATGACCAAGTTACCTGTGACATTTTTCTACACCCTATCAATTTTGTAATAAAAAAACCCATTGAAATCTTGACTATTTTTTGCTTGTATAATGCATAAAATACACACACAAAAAACATGAGTGTCGAGGAGAATCATCTCAGTGAATGAAATCCAGGTAAAGTGGGCAAATTCGACACACGTATTTGCTCGATATAATCAGTAGATGTCAGCGGATACATAAAACAGTTTGAATTAAATTAACTAATCTTATCAGCACGCATACCATCAACTAACCCCGATGTTTACCTTCGAATCAGTTATAAAGTTTTCCTCTACATTGTATTTAACACAACTGAACATAGCTCACTCATGTTAACGATCTGACTTTGCATTGTGTTTTTTGAGAACTGTACCGGATGTTGTTATTGTAGTTCTGCTTCTAGCCTGCCACTAGCTTGACACACCGTCGCTTACCAAAGCAACATCCGGTTTGAAGTTTGACATATCTGCGGCTTAAATTAAAGTTTCTGGGGTTCTCTGTCGTAGATGCCACCGCATGCCCAGTGAAACAACCCCTTTTGAATCCTATCCGTCAATAGTATAACATTAAGGAACAACATGGTTTCGACGGTGCTGAACACCGAAGTGGAGCAGGTAACCTTAAGAGTGGTCTGTAGCAGCTAGGTCAGAAAAGTTCTTACTCGGGGCTCAGCCGAAACTGACCGAGGTAATACACCTCTTTCCTCCGCAGAGAGACTCTGCTCATTCCGTGGTGGTCGCCGTAGCGTTTCATGCTGTGTTCGAGGCAGAAGCCCCAGGAGGAGACGGCCCGACCACATCACCTTACGCCATGGGAGCTGCGTTCCCTTTCATCCAGGTGAACCTCCCTGGGCCCTTATTTTGACTTTATAATGTGGACCATGGAAGAGTTGAATGTATATTTAATGGCAAAATGGTACTGTATAGTGTTACAGCAAATATCTTTGTTTTAACGATTAGTTCGATTTATTTAATCGTTTTAATGTTTTTTCTGAAACTTTACTGAACTACTGTTACTACTTACTTTAAATGTATGTTTCAACATTTTCTCAGGCTATTCAACGAGTAAATGAAAGGCTCCTGGAGAAAAATCCGTCCGAGACACTACTGTTTGACATCATTTTGATATCAACAGAAGACACAGAGGAGCATCAAACATGCAGCCTGCTCAGTTTAAAACATTACGGTGAACCATAGCACAGATTCTGAAATAATAATTTCAATGAGCTCTTCCAGCAGCAACTGGAATAAAAAAAACAATTGAAAAAATAACAATTTGAATATATTTAAGGTGTCATTGAAATAAACCCACTTCTTTCAGCCTCATTCAAGAACCCTGCCCTCTATCTACTATAGTTATGGATAATATCAGTCCAAATCCAATGCTGGTGAATTGTGTCTGCTCTTCCAGCGGAAATGTTGTCTAACAGTATCTGTTCATTACTTCTGATCAGCGCTGGAAATCAGCAGACTATGTTTCTGCGCTGCACAGGATCTGGTAGAAGGTCTGCGATCCAACAATGTCAAGCTTTTCCTCTCGACGGATTCCAGTGACGTTTGGAAGGCCTCACAAGGAGGTTTGGTTCACCAACGTAGTCATACACTACAATTTCTGGGATTATTTGATAAATTACAATTATTTGTTCTAAATTAAGCTATTGATTTAAACAAATAAGGTATTTTATGCATGTCTCATAAGTAACATGTCTCCTAAATAAACAAATGTCAACAAACTCTTGAGTGAGTACATGGATGCATAGACGGATGAATACATGAACCGTGCTGTGGTGTTGTGTGCAGGCATCGCAGGGGCTCAGGTTGTCCAGCAGACGGCGCTACACTCCACCGAGCAGCTCCGAGTTAGTTTCTATGGCAATGCAGAAGGCTTTCCGGATGACTGCACAGCCAGCCCCTCGGACGTCCCAGATTCTCAGGTATGACGGCTGGCGCAAGAGCATGGTACACCATATTTGTGGATGGGGAGGCTAGATCGTTTTTACCGTCTTTATAAGGCGCCAAGGCCAGGGCATGCGTGTTTCTATTTTCTTTGATAGAGGATTTAAGGACCTTATATTGTACTTTTATGTTCTGTGTAAATGGTGATATGACCCATTCTTGAAAATGTTCCAGTGATGTATTATTCCTTAAGCGCGCAGAGCACAAATATCTGTCTTTTAGCATGTAAACCTGCTAATGGGCCCAGATAGCAATCCCACATCTTTTTCAGAAAATGCCCCTTTTAAATGTGCTCCTTTTTAATGTTGTGCCATTAATGTAGTCATAGGCAGGTGCTGAGGCCATCATCTTAAGTAGGGATGCACCGAAATGAAAATTCTTGGCCGAAACGGAAACTGAATATACTGAAACAGTTGGCCCAAAGCCGAAACCGAATACCGAATGTGGCTTTTGATGTTTTTCATTCATTTTGCTTTAATTTTTCACCATTGCATAAATCAAACAATTAAATGTCCTTTATAAACTTTTTTGTCTTGCTTTTCAATAAAAAAAATCAATTACAAATTTGATAAAATTTTGAAATATTTATTTAATGCTGAACATTTTCTAAAATTCCAGCAGACCTTATAGCAAGAATTTAAGAACAATGTAACTTTAAATAAATGAGTAAAACAAAATTCTTTTTTTTTTTAATCAAAAATAAAAATGTCCTGTGTATTTTTTCAGCCTTTTTACTCCTTCGGCCGAAACCGAAAATTATGTTTTGGGCCATTTTCGGCCGAACATTTTCGGTGGCCGAATATTCGGTGCATCCCTAATCTTAAGCGCACAGCCGTGAAGTTCCCCCTCTCTGCTCTCTCTCTCCCAGGAGCCCCTCAGGGAGTTCAGTGCTCTGGTGGGCAGGATGAGGCAGAGGTTCGGGGTGGAAGACAGCCCTTTGACCACCAGCCTGATCACCGGGGGCGGCACGAGGAACACGTGTCTTCAGGCTCTGAAGACGCTGCGCTCCTGGGGCCTGGCTGTGGATGAGGCCTACTGCTTGGCGGGGGCCCCGAAGGACCCCATCCTCTCCCTGGTCAAACCTCACATCCTCGTCACGGTCGGTCCACATTCTACCCATGCTCCCTGACCACAGAGTCCACACGCTGGCAATCTATCTGCTACATGACTGGTAGCCAAATTAATGTTACATTTTGTTGTAAAATGTCACATAGATGGCAACTTTATTAAAATAGATAATGGTTAACTCCAAGGTCAAATTACAAGCTGGATTAATTCAACTGCACTTGCCATACGATCCACTTAAAATGTGTCTTATCAAGATATCCCATTTTCAGCCAATTCTATAAAGATCACAATTTAGAGAAACCAAAGTAGTGACCCTCATGCTCAAATGTGGTGGATGTTGTGTGAGGATGATTCCAATAATAATTGTGGAGTTGATTTTGTGCATTTCACAAACCAGCCTGAGTATTGCTCTAAAGCAGTTCTTTGTTTTTGATAATAAATAAATAAACATAATGCAGGGTTGCTCTAGGCCAAGAAGTGTTAAGTAATATTTATGCACTATAAATGTATAGATCGCCGTTTAAAAGGCTATTGGTGTTGGGAACCTCTTCGTGCTTCTCTTGTGTGATGGCTAAATCTATTAGCCAGTCGTATTTATTTTTGATCCAAAGTGTATCCATCTGTCTGGTCTACTTCCTGAAAGAGATAGTACAGTTTTTCTTATAAAAGGAGATGTTTTTGTGTGTCTTTCATCCTTTAAGGGAAATTTAGACCCCTTCAATTTCAGGAAAGACTATATTGTGATAATTAGTTGTATTAAAAATCTAAAGCGGAAGGGTTGGAACACCTCTGGGCATGAGGGCGCTGTGCCGTGTAGCTGTACGCTTCACTTCATTCACCAGAGCTGTAAGACTGGCACAAGACTTGGGTGAAAACATTGGCACAAGAGTCCTTTTATATACAGCCTATTTGTTCGTTTTGTTAGTTCTGGCTTCATAAAAAATGTTAATGTATTGCTTTTTTATACCTTCAATTTACTCATGTCCGACTCAAAGACAATAAACAACCTATAAAGAATAATACGCATTCATGAGTTCATGAGAAAACAAATATCCACAGTGGAGATCAGTGGCGGTGTGTTTTATATTACAAAGTGCAATAATGATTGGAATGTTGAAACAGCAATCTTTAGCCTTGTGGGTGTGGCCACGATCACGTGTAATGATTCCACTGTTGCCTTGGAAGCATATCTGTTATGATTCCACTGTTGCTATGGAAATGTGCAGTATTGCCGAGTATGACAGTTTCCCCATCAATCAGATGTTATTTCATTTCACTGTCTAATAAAATACCCTCTATTGTAAATGGTCATTGTAAGATCATAGCACCAGCAGTGCTTGGTAACTTCTCCTAATTAAGCACATACTGTGTATAATCTATGGATTTATGGACAGGGAAATAGTGTTGGTTACCGATTGCCACGTAACACATACAATCCATTTTAGTGACGCCATGCGATGAGAGGATTAGTATTTGGCATGGGAGATGGCTAGACAAAGTCCATTTCTGTCATATAATTTATAACTCTTATCTAACTAATCATGCACCACATCTTTCAAACCAACATTGTTTATTACTTGGTGTATCTCCTTGTCCTTTTTATAGTTTGCATTTAGTGAGGGGAAAATATTAAACAGACAAAGTCAATATGCATTTGTCCGTCATGTATACAAGCATTGACGCTTTAGCCTTCCATAGGCTCCTGAAGCGGTCTGGTCCTTTTGGGTCCCTATTCATTCTATAGTGGCCAGTGTCTTGGAGAATCCCCTAAAGACTTGGAAATGGAAAAGAAAATCAAAAAAGATTATAAATATATTTGTTACATTTTATCATATTGCAGTGTTTCACAACAGATTTTAAATATTTACATATTTACATAAAATAGACACAATTTAATTGTAATTATAAAGGACATTATGATTACTGATACATAAAAAAAAAAAAAAAAGTTATATATCATTCTGTGGCACTAGAGTTGCATAACATTTACAACAAAATCACAGAGACAGCGCTCAACAAAGACAAAAGTGCTTCTGACTGGTGCCAGGGGATAGCCCATTCCAATGTCATGGGATTGTCCCCACTGGATGATTTTAGTGCGTGAATCATCTTAAATTATCTTCATTAAATTCTTTCTGAATCAACCTTCTCTCACAGATCTGACGTCAAAATTTCATTATTTTCTGAATCTGACCCTGAATCTGAAGCCTTGACTTCCAAGCCGCTGTCCAGGTTCACATCACCAAACATCACTTTCCGTCCGGGCGTTGAGTCCTCTTCGTTTCCGCTTGAGGTCGATGCCTCGTCGTCTTCCTCGGCATCCTGCTCCGTGTTGTCTGGGATGATGTGCACGTCCTCCTTGGCGTCCGGCACGATGTCCTGCTTGAACCAGACGGACTTGTAGCCCTCCTCCGTGCGCCTCTCCTTGGTCAGAATGGGCTTCACCTCCTTCTCGCCGTCCACTCCGTCCATCTCCGACGTGCTCCCCTCTTCTTCAGGCAACATGGCCAGGAGGGTTGCTGCAGACTTCATAACGGTTTCCTCTGTGGCGGCTGTGTTTCTGGCCATGGTGGACACCGTCTCTGCACTCAGCTTGCGCCTGAGCTCCGCGGGACTGGCCTGCCCCGTACTGTCCGAGTCTTCGTCCTTCTTGAACGCTTCATTGGTGTACTGGACGCCGTCGTTAGGAACCCCTGGACCTCGACCGAGCTGCAGGGGCCAACATCAAATAGTTAAGAGTGAAAAGTAAAAGACTGGAAACTGTTAACAATACAATGTGTTCAGGATGTGAGGTTTTTATAGTGGACAGGAATCTGTGGACACAAGAACTCACAGAACTTCGGAAAACACTGGCTTCGGAAAGTTTCCCCCAGGCTGCTTTTCCGTGTTGGACACGATAAACCAAGTATCCAATGATTCCCAGAGATATGAATAGTAAAACGGCCAGGGTGGCTCCGAGAGCCGCCATGTCTGATGCACCGTATCTGCCAGCTCCACCTGCAGCTTAAAGAGCAACAAAAACACCTAATAATCAACAGTTTGGTAACACTTTACAATAAGGTCACATTAATTTACCATTAACTAACATAAGTTAATGCAGTCATTAGCTTTATAGAGCAGATCAATAGAGGTTAGGGTGAGCGGCCATAATATAACGTATAAATTAAGACCTTAGTTCACATGAACACCATTAGTAAACATGAAAACCGTTAATTGATTAGTAACAATTAGTTTGCTGTTAATTAACTGTAGTTTGTTTTCTTCTAAGGAAACCTTGTCGATTGGAATTAGAACAATCAGAGTTGGAGAAAGCAATTTCAATTAGCTGGCTGACTGCAAAGAGCAGCTTGGCTTTTTCTCTTCATCACTCTTGAATTTGATTAGTGCACGATGCGAATTTCCTCCCTGTCAGACGTGCTACCTGGTTGAGAAGGTGTTGAGCTGGCAGTTGAATCACTGCCTTGAGTTGTCATGCTGCCGTCAGTAGTAATACTGTCAAGAGTAGACCCAGGGGGACTAGAAGTAGGAATGGATGTCGTACTGGAATCGGTTTGAGGTTCAGAGCTAGTGGTTGGAGCCAACGTTGTGGTTGGCTGCCCTGCAGGAGAGCAAAGTGTTTGTAACTCAATACTCTACTTATTTCATGCCTGTATTTATTTCTTGTATTCCTGAGACCAGTTTATCCTCAAATAAACAGTGTTACCAATAGCAATTGATGTATTGGCAGGCATTCTGAAGGCGGGGCGCTAAATCCTAATTGATAGCCGATGTGATGTGCCGTTATTGACGGCCATGCAATTTATTGTTTTTCTGTAACAATGCGCTTGAATTATTGGCCAAAACGACAGGAGACATTGGGCCAACATGGGACGAATGACAGACTGCTTACTAAGCTACTATCTACTACTATCAGAGGAAAGGTTTGCCATGTCTTTGTTTCAATTTGGTCCACTTGTGCCCTATAGAGGGCACTTCTTAGGCTGTCGTCATTTGGTATTGTTGTCTGAAATTTTAGTGTATGAATCTAGTTCCTGTAGGGCTTGTACATCGGGAGGCCACATTCCAATGACCGACTCCATTGAGGTAGTAGAGAAGCAAAGGCATGTTGGTAGTATTGGTGTTTTGGTCATTGTTTAGTAATAATTAATTGTGAAATTATTTGTCGTTATGGGGCGACGTTGCGTGTGAAACAGCTATAGCAATTTATTTACGTTTATTTAGGATTGTACATTACTTAGATAAATTTGTTTTATATAGCGCTTTTCAAAAGTTAAAAGACACTTTCAATGAGTGCACAAGCACACAAGGGGTGAACGGGGAAGGGGTGGCTAAGAGAAGGTAGTAAAGACCATATGGGTCCCTATATAGTGCACATCTAATACCCATAATACACCTTCAAATAAGTGTTCAACTGATGCACACTTATTATGAGCCTATATTCAACGATGCACAGTGGTTATTGTTGTCGTCAGATTTATCCAATAGAAAGGGCACATACTGGTTCTTTATGCAAAATAGCTGTCGAGGGACATTTAAATTGTCTTTTACCACTACACACAATGCGATGATAGATTTCGGGCACATTTAAGTGTCAGAATCTTTCCTAATTCTCTGCCTTCCCTTAATATACATAGTGTTCACCATATAGGTAATGAGGGAACAAGTGAGCCAATTCAAACATATCCCATTTTTTACCAAACATGGCATCCGATATCTTCGGAAAGCGAGTCCACTTCCATGAATTGGCCAACATTTGAGCAATTCTGTGCGTCTTTGCATAGGGCTCATAAACCTCACACAGAACAGTTCACACAAACTCTCCTAAAATGCGTCCCTATTTGAAAGATAACTACAACTCAAGGGTAGGAAGTAAAAATGCCACGCGTGACATCATTTGAAATCCTCCAATCACATCACATCCACCCAATGATAAGTTTGTTAACTCTGCCGTACTGTGACCTCATCTTCGGTCCACGCCTGTTTGTGCAGTTCACCAACGTTGCCTATGAATCCGGCTTCAGGGGGCCCGAGCACCTGCCCTTTGCCCATAGAGGTCCAGAATCCCCTCTTCTACCTGGTTAATTTTGTTCCATCTGCTCCTTTCTAAGAGTAGCGCAACCTGCCCTGCTTAAGGTCTCCATAGGTCTGGTGAAAGCATTGTGGCATATTTTAGATGATTTGTAACTTCATCAAATCAGAATAATTTGGACTCCAAGACCCCTTTCAGCATGCAGAATTAGAATAGGCATTCATCATTACACTAGGAAACTGGTGGCTGAATCATAATAAATCCTAAATTGTCCTACCTGAGGTCACTTCTACCTGCACTTCGGCTGTTATTACATCTCCAACTGCAGTGTCCCTTGCTTTGACCTAGGAATGTACAAGCCAGGTAGTATAACATCTCAAACACAGTACAGTCGGTCCATTCGACTGAGATAAATCATAAATTCATGGTCTGGATTATCTTACCTGTAGGGAAACGCCACCCAATGGAGAGTCCTTCATCAAGAACAAGTTATGCCCTATTATTGAGAAATTGCTGATTCCAATGATTGAATACACAATGTAAGGATTCTCCCCCTGCATTAGAAGACATAGACTGTAAGTCAAACCTATGGATCTAGTTGTTAGTCAAATAAATAATGTTCTGAACGCCAAAGATGATTCCAAATCATCATCAAACAAGAACAAATGTTAAGATTGAGCTCTGCCCTATTTTACCCCAAGGAAGTCTTCATCTGTAGCCTTGATTATCAGGGGCGTATTGTCAGTTGATTTAAAAACCATGGAGCCCAGGCCAGAGACAACGCCACTGTATGGAGCCCCCTCAAATACTGGCTCATGCAGACTCTTGTTGACAACCTGGATTGTGACTGTTGTTGTGGCAAATTGGAAGCTATTGACGATTTGTGCAGCCTGGAAATGGAGAAAACATTAGGGTTGGTTGGTTGTTCAAATGGCTGACGGTACAACATTTAAGTACTAAATGTCTACAGTGAGCCTGGGCTATAAAATAATCGAAGTTGCTCATTTGCTCTATTTACCCAACTACATAGCCCCATATGTGCACAGTATGTACCATGTATGAACACACTACAGGCCTCAGTGAGCAGTTTCAACCTTGTATGTACACACTAGAGGCCTCAGTGTCAGTTTGAACCAGTATGAACACACTACCGCCCTCAGTGAGCAGTTTGAACCATATGACCACACTACCGGCCTCAGTCAGCAGTTTGAACCATGTGTGAACACACTACAGGCCTCAGTGAGGGCCTAGCCCGGCAACGCCGGACAAATTGCAAACTTCATGTCTTGAACCGCTATTTCCAAGGGGCGACACCAAGGGGCGCAGATAGAACTTGGCATGCAAAAAAAATAAACTTCTTTGTGTTGTAACACACAAAAATACAGACAGACTCGAATAGAATTGTAGGCGTTGTTTTACCATGACACTGAGGACGATTGGGCCGGGGACATCCGCAGCTTTCGTCATTGTAATGTTTCCACTGTTCGCATCGACTTGAAACAGATTTCCTGCGTTTCCTGAAAAGTATGAAAAGGAAAGGATCTGTCCAAACAGCTTCCAATGTTCAATACACAAGTGTAAGAAGGAACTCAATTCAATAACTTTTGTATAATATTGATCACTTTCCTGAAATATCTAAAGCCTGATGAGTTTAACGCCGTGTTCAAGGCCAGTCTGAACGTGGGGGGGGGGGGCGGCTGCATATATTGATTACAAACAATATATGCAGCAGTTTAAGCTTATTTTGGAAACAAAAACACTGGCTAGATAATTAAGTCTGTAAATTATGAATTCCACACATTGCTGTTATCAGAGTGAAATATGAACGATACAAACACGTATTGGATAATTGTATTATAATTGCAATTTTATTAAATCTTTAATATACTTTTATAATGATTTCATTCCGATGAAGGCGGCAGTGTTGCCATGTTTACAGTTGTTACTGATGTCAATTCAGTAACAGCTTCGATCAACAAGTCAGATCTCTGCAATGAGGGTTTCTGACCTGCAATTACGAGTTCAGTTCATTTATATCAAATCAAGGGCTTGTTTCTCCAGGGTTGTCTTAAGTAGGTTAAATCTTGTTTAACAGGCATTTGAATGTTTCACTTTCTTTTGCTTCGTTTTAGTTTTGACTAATCAAGTTGAGGGGGTGGGATAGGCATAAGCAAACAGCTAGGAAAACTCCAGCGGTACGCTGGGAAACC
>NC_044056.1:16163302-16225802 GCF_902167405.1 Gadus morhua | reverse complement strand
AATAATAATAATAATAATAATGGATTGAATTTATATAAAGCTTTTCTAGACACTCAAAGACGCTTTACCGTGAAGGGGGGACCTCACTAACCACCACCAGTGTGTAGCACCCTCTTGGGTGATGCATGGCAGCCAATCTGCGCCAGAACGCTCACCACACAACAGCTTCAGATCGAGAGTGAGGGAATTAATGAGTCAGCCAATTATACAGCAGGATGATCAGGGGGACAGATTGAATGAGCCTGGTTGGGCCAGGACGCCGGGGAAACCCCTACTCTTTGCGATAAGTGCCCTGGGATCTTTTATGACCTCAGTGAGTCAGGAACTCGGTTTTACGTCTCCTCCGAAGGACGGCACCTTCCACAGCACAGTGTCCCCGTCACTGCACTGGGGCATCGGGATTGATGAGTGAAGGGGCCAGAGGGTAGAGTGCCACCTATAGGCCGCCACCACTTACAGCACCTGGTATTCCCAGGCGGTCTCCCATCCTCCGAGTAGTAGGCTATATGTCCAAGAGTTCAGGAAGGGCTCTGAAACAAAAGTACTTAGATGCTGTAGTGACAGCTTTGGGCATGGTTGCGGCTACCGCTAGACCGTAGGGAGAACCGATGGTCAGGAAACCAAAATGACTTAGCACATTACAATAGTTAATTATGTTTATTGTTATGCAGACCTAGCACAGGATGCACCTAAATGTGTTGAGTTTAGGCAGAAAAAGTCACTGCTAATGAATGTCATGCCCAGAGCTACCTCTCCAGCCGTGAGCATCAGCCAGAGACATCTCTGAATCTCTGTTCTTTCGCAACAGAAACCTTTACGACTGCCCACCATTGCAAACTCATACTATTTTATGTAAAAAGTTTCTAAGAGTGCATCGTTTTTTTCTTAAATATATATCTGAGAAGCACTTGTGTTGTGTCCCAGTGGAGTGTGGACCCCAGGCAGCGTTGTTTCTAATCTTGATGGTCTTTGGGAACGGTCTTTGATGCTTTCTCACGTCTTCAGCCTCAGCTTAGGTCAGCAGCTGATGCCACATTGCTATTGGCTGGCGCACGGAGTGCATCATCAAGGTCCAGTGAAGGTCCTCTGCTCTCCTTTGCTTCGCTACGGTCAGCTGACCCACCAGATGCTTATGTCTCCTGTTACCGCCCGTCTTGTACACGGATAGCGCAATGCTGCACTCTTGTGGCGGGAACTCCAGTAGGGAGAACATGAGGACCTGATTGAACACCGTCACCTGGCCCTGGTGGACAGCAGTAGTCCTCTGCTGGCGTAGCTTGGACTGGTCGCACCGCACACTGATCCGGGCATGCAGGGCTGTCAATCAAAGAGAGACAATACGAGAAGACGATTGGAAGAGCAATGTTTTCTTCACCTATTGTTTTGTGTGGATGTGCTGTGTTCCACTCACAGAAAGACACACACTATGTCAATCATTTTTGACGCCTTGGGTAGCGCTATACAAATGATTCTTATCATTGTTATGTTACCAGAATCTGAGTCCGTCTGCAGCGTTCTGATCTTGAGCACTCCGACCTCTAACCTCTGGGCAGCAGGAAGGAACCTCAAGGAGAGCAGAACCTGTCCTACTGGGTCCTTGGGACACAGAGGCACCAGCAGAGTCACCCCACTGTCTGGCTGGCACCTGACCGAGGACCGTTTTGATGTGAAGAGTATGTAGAAAGCATAAAGATGGTGTGTGTGTCACCTTCTGTGGTGTCTGCAGAGGCTCTCGTAGTTCCAAAGGATAGGACATGTCCAGATGTCTCAGGGGAACCCTCACCTCTCCCAAGACCATGTGTCGAGAGAAGCCATCAAAGTCTTTAACCTGTCTCACAGACGAACATGAACATAAGGACACGTGCATGGAATGTTTAGTGATCATATGTCTTCAGCAGCCTTCTCTCCAAATACACACCTTTTCATGTTTAGATCTATATCTTGCACCAATACAATCTATCATACTGAATTTCAGGAATGTATATATTTAGCCTTGGAATTTCTTCTTGAGTCTATAATGGATTGAGCAAATTCTTCGACGATCAGTTTGTACTAGTTACAGAGTAACATCCAGTTATTCTACAAATCTTACCAATGTTGTCATTCTTTCAGATGATCAAATAAGACCATTTGATCATTAATACTAGATTCTGATTCATTTAGCACTTTAGTGTCTCCATTTAGTTTTTCCATTTACTTTGAGTTATTGTGCATGAATCGCACATTTCAATTGTTAAACCTGCACTGTGTACACTTTTTGCAATCAATCGGCTGGAGTTGTCGCTCGAGCAAAAGCGGACCAAACCGTTTATAGAGAACAATTCCCTGGAGGAATTGACTCATGGTGTATGGGCATTTAAGCTGCAGTTGATAGTGACAAAGTGCCGGTTTAACTCAAAGCCAGCTGACTCCGGGCCGGGCGGGCGGCGCTGGGCTCCTACCTCCATGCGGAGCGTGACGCGAGGGAGGTCGTGCTGCCGCAGCAGGGCACAGCTGAACTGCTCTCCGAACAGAGGGCTGCAGCTGTCCCTCACGACGCGCGTGTGCCACTCCTGCAGCGCAGAGCACAGAGCGGGCTGCTCCCCCTCACCCTGAGAGGAGACCGGGACACACATGTTGGGGCAGGAGCCTCACATAGTCCACTCGCTGGAGGATAGTGATTAGGGAAGTGGGATATTAGGAGAAACTCCCTCAAAATCCTTCCTCGTTCATTTGTACAATACTTTGTATTTGAAGTACTATGTAGTTGTAGTAATATGTAATGCTTTGCAGTTTTCATTAGGTTGTAGTTATAGTACTTTGTAGTGCTTCTCAGCTTTCAATACGTCAGTTTTCACTGCTTGTAATTGTTAACCTGCATCCTTCCAGTGCTTCATAAAAGTGAACACCTGATCAATAATCATCTGCATCTTTGCTCCCGGGCCATAACAACTTCAAAGCTCTGACCTTCTCATTCATCAGTGAGCTCTTCTGCTCCTGGTTCTCCGGCTCCTCCCACATCAGCCTCAGCCTGACGAAGGGGTGTGGTCTGTGGGCCTGGCTGCGCCTCTGTAGCCCCTCCGCCTGCAGGATGGTGACCACCAGGCGGGACGGCAGCGGCTCGTAGAACAGGGAGAAGCGCAGTGACCCGCTGACCTGCTGGGACCAGAGCACTCTTTAGCTAACAGTGAGCAGTGACCCGCTGATCTGCTGGGACCAGAGCACTCTTTAGCTAACAGTGAGCAGTGACCCGCTGATCTGCTGGGACCAGAGCACTCTTTAGCTAACAGTGAGCAGTGACCCGCTGACCTGCTGGGACCAGAGCACTCTTTAGCTAACAGTGAGCAGGGGCCCTGCTGACCTGCTGGGACCAGAGCACTCTTTAGCTAACAGTGAGCAGTGACCCGCTGACCTGCTGGGACCAGAGCACTCTTTAGCTAACAGTGAGCAGTGACCCGCTGACCTGCTGGGACCAGAGCACTCTTTAGCTAACAGTGAGCAGTGACCCGCTGATCTGCTGGGACCAGAGCACTCTTTAGCTAACAGTGAGCAGGGGCCCTGCTGACCTGCTGGGACCAGAGCACTCTTAAGCTAACAGTGTAAGGCACTTTTATTCGCAGTAGCAATTTAAATTATGCAAATATGAAAGACATATTCTACATGCATACAATTTTCAATCATGTCACTTTGAGAATAATGTGAAAAATCCAAGGTATTCAGGAAATAATCCCAATATCACAACAATCACCTTGTCCTCGCTGGGCTCTCCCAGCTCCCTGGTGGCGCCCCCTTTCAGGGTGGGGGGATGATTCAGAGTCCTCCTCCGGCCCGGCCCTCCATTCTCCACACAACACAAGCACAAGCACGTTTGATCATTGATAACACAGCATTGTTGAATACCTGAGTCCGATTCGTCAATGACCTTCAAAGTGTGTGCATTATTTTCAAATAATGAGACTCCACAGCCTTTTGACGG
This sequence comes from Gadus morhua, assembly GCF_902167405.1. Classification (NCBI taxonomy): domain Eukaryota; kingdom Metazoa; phylum Chordata; class Actinopteri; order Gadiformes; family Gadidae; genus Gadus; species Gadus morhua. Next base: position 16,221,847 of record NC_044056.1, on the reverse strand, counting down.
TTTCCAAATCATTGCGCTCCAAATTCAGTCTACCTAATTCCTTACATATTTTTTATGTTGGCTTTTCTTGCATGTGTTTAACAAGTTGTGCTAGCATGGGGTACTTCAGACATGATGCCAAGTCCATAGATGCCTCCCTTGACCAAGTTAGTGGCAATAAATAAAAAGCCGCTTCAATAAACACAGCTGACGTACACACTCACGCACTCTCTCACACACAGACACACACCTTACATACTGTAGGTCTTTGTGTAACTGAGCTCTGGAGGAACCTGAATATAACATACGTACACATGTTCAACATTTTGTAACGTTACATAATATGTGACAATAATCTCAAAGCCAAAAATAGAAACGCTGACTGAGCACATTCAACTATTTCACTACTTTGCATTCTTGAGTGTCCCTGTCTTGTAAAACCTATTATCTTATCAGATAAGCATATTCAAAACAGGCGCATGATGTATGGGTTTCTACATACTTAATCCCCAACCCCCCAGACTGGCTGCATGTCCTGCTGTATGCAATGTGTTCACCCTAACCCCAACCCTGACCTCAACAGAACCCCATATCGTTCTTACCAAAGCGCTCGGCCCCTGCAAGAAGCTGGCAACTGTGTGTGATTCCCAGTGGTCATCACCTGGAATACACAGACAGAATAAACAGAATCAGTCTGACCTCTGTTACAAAAGAGGCTTACATGTAGTGTCTCATTGAGGTGTGTGTTTAGGTCCCTGCGATAGCCCCTCTATATGTGAATACCTACTTGTATCTTGCGTGGCGTTGTTCTGTGTGCAGCATCTGAAGATCTGCCACAGGAAGATGCCGAGGGCCAGCAGCAGTAGCAGCCCAGAGACGCCCAGGACGCAGTACTTGACCAGGTCTGGGAAGGGCATGTTCTGCAGACCCAGGTGTTTAACCCCCAGCATGTCAGTGTACTCTATGATCACTGCCATGGCGCCCCATACAGTCCAGATCCTAGGTAATGTACAGGCACCAAAACATGACCCACTGCCTTTGAAGTAACTCGGTCAGACCGGCAGCCTGTAGGCTGACATGGTCTATCATGAGATGTCAGTTCAAACCTCCATGTCTTATGCAAAACAACCATATCTCCTGCCGATATGAGCCACAGAGACAGGATGTCATGCCTTCCGGGGATCTCTAGTCCTCAGATGACTTTAAGCGTAAATATTGTGTATATAGACACAGTTCATTAGCCAGAGTATTATAATATAGTTGTGTCATTGCACAAAACAGTTATACATTGACATTGTGTTGATTTGATTGCCATATAGAATTACACACACACACACACACACACACACACACACACACACACACACACACACACACACACACACACACACACACACACACACACACACACACACACACACACACACACACACACACACACACACACACACACAATATATTTAAGTAAAACAATGTGGAATGAAAAGATAATGCTACAATACAATATGAGTACTTAAATTAACCATTCATTTATACGGTAATAAACAATATTAATTAATATAAGCATAGGGTTAAGGTTAACCCTATTCCTATTAAATAGTGTACAAATGAATTCCTTCCTTAACAGGAACATTAATACATTGGTTAACAGGAACACAATTAGTAAAAGTTTTCACCATTATTAAATTATTACTAGACAGACACATACTGTATGTTTACTGTTAATTAACTGAAAGATAATGCTTGGTACTGCATTTTCTAATGTTTATTAGTGGTAAATGAATATACCCTTAATGTTAAGTGTTGCCAGTCAAGTTGTTTGTGTGTGTGTGTGTGTTGATTTGTACAGACAGTAACTGAATGTATACCTATGTTATCCATACAAGTTGAGCTGGTCCAATCACTTACCCCACGGTAGTACACGCTTAAAACCTCAGACAGTCCGTGTAGAAATTACGGCATCGCCATCGTACCGCCAGGAAAGTCCAGCAAAAAGAAAACCATTCTCTCCTTTGACTTTTCAAACATCTTCGTCAACACCATTCATCAAGGGATCTTGATATCCATTATATTTTCTTATTACCTGTTTAAAACCTTAAGGGATGAAAAAATAAAACCTTGTCTTGAAACACTCTCTGGTATCCTTGAATGCACACATACACACGCACACACACAGACCAAAGCACTCAGAAAAGTACCTGACTCCTTTCCAACCTTTCTAGCCAAACCGGTCTGGTTGGATGTGGGAGGATGTTCCCATGGTATGCATCACTCATCATGCCTCAAACAGCTTGTGTGCTGGTTTACTTTGGTCAGATGTAAATGGCCCTTTTACATACACTAAATCATAACTCCTCCTGCCCCCGTGGTCTCACCACTGGAAATGTTTAGTCTATGTTCTTGACAAGAATAAAAGTCAAAATCAACAAGAGCAATTTAAAACCAACTATTCTTTGTATAACAATATATGTCGATACATATATTTTTAGGAGGGACTTCTTGGTTGCCTACTTTGAACAGACCACAGTATTCTGTTGTGCCTCTTGTCTTTCAGTTGTTACAACCATTTGTGTCTGTGCAACATGCTTGTCAAAGTGACGGATGGTTCATTTAACCATTATTTGCAGAGTATAATTGTACTCATCCAAATGTACCCAAATCAGCCCCTTGAGCAGGCTGCTGCCTCCAGCAGGATCGCCGTGCCAACATGCTCAGCGGGAGACGGGCCATGGCTGTATTATCACCAAGGGCTTTATTTGCTGTGTGCAGGCCTACAAACTAAATGAAAAAATAGCCAAATGAATGTCACACTTCATGTGTCAGTGGTCAACTTGCCTAAGAAATCCAAAACCTCAGGACATAAATAATAATTTTGAATCGACTTCCTTGTTCCTTAATTCCTTCACAAACACGCCCAAACATTTTTTCACAATGACACCACAATGACACTGAATGACACCTGGACTTAGACCTTACAGCATAAAGAATATGTTAGAACTTTTTGAGAAAAGGTTGGACATCAACCATCTTAAGAGTGTCTATTCCACTTCAAATTGATAATTTATACAACAATACATGTAATTAAGTGGTTCTAGGTCATTAACTTTCTCTTTATTGAAGAATAACAACTTGCCCAACAATTATTATTCCTTTCAAACTTCTAATAGCACCATCTAGTGTGCATCAGCCATTATGACATTATGACATTTTTGATCTATGCATCGGGCTGCCAGCATTGTATGTAACTAAAGGGAAACATTCACAGTAACAACAGGTGCATGTAGGCTTACATGAAATCTCAAATGGATCAATTAGACGCTGGGCCTGCTTCACAGTAGGAAAAACACAGATGTGTATTGTATGTCTATCCGGTATAGACCCAACTATTCTATAAATATGCATGCTGTTGCTACGAAAGACATAAAAGTTGCATTACCCTACTATTGAAAGGGTCCATTGTAGACCCCATATGCAGCACTGTAAGGTAAGCGCTGAGTCATTGAAAACTGATAGACTTTATGAGTCTAACATTATTCTATAAAATCTAACACTATTAAAAATCTTTTCACGAAAAGGTCTCTCCATAGACCGTATGGTATGATACAAATTAAGACGGTAGACTATAGGAAATACAATTGATATGTTTTCAAGTACCTAAGCCTACAAACATTTTCCTATGGAAATATATATCACAAGAAGGGAAAATAAGTATATTGACCAATACATAAAATATGTTGTAATTTATTGTTTGCATTTAAACTCAGTTATAATATTTTGTCTAATGTCCTCTCGTATGTATGGAACGTTGAGACAGGCCAAAGCTCCTCACTTGATAAAATTATGTTTAGATGGAAAGCAGGACCAAAATTTGAAATAAGTTGTTTTATAATAGCATATTACTGCATGGACAATACAGCACTAGCCTAAAATAGGAACATTCATAGAAGACAATGTTGCCCCCTACTGTCGCTTCTACTGAATTGCATTAGGTGTGTGTCATTAAATCCTCCGTGTGTATGTGTAACATAAGTGCACGTAACCTTCAAGTAACGCTGGTCGAGGAGATTTAGCTGCATCATAATACGAAGTATCGATCTGACTGTGATCTGCACAGTGGAGTCCTTCTGTCCCTGGGTCCTGTCAGGATGCTCTATCATAGGATCTCCATAACCCTCAAGGCCGAGAGAGAGAGAGAGAGAGAGAGAGAGAGAGAGAGAGAGAGAGAGAGAGAGAGAGAGAGAGAGAGAGAGAGAGAGAGAGAGAGAGAGAGAGAGAGAGAGAGAGAGAGAGAGAGAGAGAGAGAGAGAGAGAGAGAGAGAGAGAGAGAGAGAGAGAGAGAGACTCAGGCGACTAAGGCGACTAAGACCAGTCCAGATGTGTTCATCAGGGTCCTCATTCAGGGACAAAGACCAGTCCAGATGTGTTCATCAGGGTCCTCATGCAGGGACAAAGACCAGTCCAGATGTGTTCACCAGAGTCCTCATGCAGGGACAAAGACCGGGTGGAGACATCCTTCGATCTGCACAACTTAATTTCTTATACTCTATACATCAAAATAATTCTAAGTTCTACACATCATCATGAATAAATCTTATTTTCTTTTATTACCGTTCATCAATCCGTCTGTTTGGCAAACAATGTCCATGTGTTTCCATGACGACCGTATGATGAAATCCAGGGGTCATGTAGTCGTTTGAAAGCCCCTCCCCCAGAAAAATACTCATCATTTGAAATATTAGAACTAGTATTATGAATTATTAATTTGGTAAGATTCCTTTTGTCTGTTTTTTGGAGATTCATAATTTTTTTTTACACAACTCCACTATCAGAGACATTATATGCATTGCAAATCATGTGCGTATTTGGGTACACACATTTTCCTTTGACAGCCCGCCTGTGTGTGTGTGTGTGTGTGTGTGTGTGCGTGGGCGTGCACGGCAGTGTATTTGGAATGCAGAGGAATCTAGGTTGGAACATCCATTCAATAACTTATTTAATTCACATGAGCTATATTTAAAATAGTCATGAATAAAACACCAGGGTTTCTTTCATCAATGAATAAATCATGGCTGTTATTTCCTTCTGCTGTGGAGGTCTCTTTTCCTCCCGTTCCCTTTATCTGCGCCGGTTACTGTTCCCATATTTACGTTGCATCTCATCATGCAATGTGCCATGGCACACATGGCACAACATCATGTTGTAATGTCGGAGGCAGTCTACCTTCAACTGTCTTTCTTTCTATTTAGATGGCTCCTAGCAGCAAATGGTGTTGATTTAACAATCAACATTACATTGAGTTTATTATCTCAATATTCTTCTATATCTATGGAAAGGCAAGAGCCTGTCAGCTGACCCAACTCTGCAGGCTCCTCTGCATGAAGCTGGCCCATATTCATTATGCCCATGGCTGCTTGTTTGTTGTCATCGTTTGAAAATATGACATTTGTTCTAATGGCAGAAGTGAAGGTGTTTGCATTGTTGAACAAACTTGTTTTGAGTGTGTAGTGGTATTGTATAACCAGTGTTGATAGATTCCTTTCCCATCCATTCTCCAAGGTACTACTGATCACCTCATCCTTCTACCTGCTACAGGCAGTTTGACAATACATTACAAGTTATTTGAAATTATTCTCATGAGCTATGGTTGTTCCTTTTGAATGCGTGTTGGTGTTTTTGCCGTGTGGAACCACCGCCAGTCCATCAACGACCATTTTCAAATTTCAAGATCCAATGCACAATGTTAGTGCAGTCACCTCTAACGCGGCTCATCTTTCAGGGAGATGATGTGTACCAACAGGGGTGGAGAGGGGACCTGCCCTTGCACTTTACTCACTCACTCACACACACATCCCCACGCACGCACACACACACACACACACACACACACACACACACACACACACACACACACACACACACACACACACACACACACACACACACACACACACACACACACACACACACACACACACACACACACCGGAGTTCAGATAGAGTCGAGCAGGGTCTTATTTTTTTGAATTTCTGTGCCCTGTAGTTTCGAAGAATCAGAATCGTATGAAGAATTCACATTTTAAAGTGAAAGGCCCTGCATGTCATATTAATATCATATTAGTATAAGGCCCTAGAACTATGCCTTACCTAGATATTATTAGATTAAAGGTGCTGTAAGTAAGATTTAAGAGCTATTATTTGAGTACAATTTGTTAATGGCATAGCCATCCTTCAGCTGTTATTGAGTAAGATGGGTGGTGAGAAGATTTGTTTTGCGTTGACTTTGCTGCCTGTTTGAAACAATTTTGATTTGAGACAGCTTCTTGCTGACCTATCAAGACATCTCTTCCCTGATGTTAAGTCAATCAGAGGTGCGTGAAAGGCTTAATGACAGAGCAATAGAGAGGGAGGGGATGTTTATGTTCAATTTAAAATGTCGCCTCTCTCTCTCTTTTTACATCTCTCACATCTTCCCTTCAACACCGTTAAACGTGTTTGAAATCATGACTGATGATGTCCGCTGATTTCCTCGGCCCAAACGGCAGAACGGAGTCCTGCTGATTAATGGATGTGGTTCTGCCTCAGCGCTGCGGCGCTCACAGGGCCAGTACCCGTGTTGTGTATTATTCAGCGAGATTTAAAAGCATGCCAACCCCATTAGCACCGGTCGGTGAGCTCGCCAGTAGTTAGAAAAAAAGCTTTCTGTCCTCAGTATCCCAGATGGAATGTCAGATCCCAGAGGCTTGGAAGACTTTATGTTAAGGATGAAAGCATCTCCTGGTGATCGTAGCTGGAAGTGTATACCTTCACCCCACTTCATTTGGTCAAGGATCTCGTATCGCCAATTCGTTGGGTGTTATTGGGTTTGACTATCGTCCGATCGATATAGTTAACGATTTAACTATATTTGGTATATTCAAACGTGTAGTTAATCATTAATATTATACTATCTCTCAATAGTAGAATCATGCTTGAGTAAACATGCTAAGCTCTCCTTTGGATTCCTTCAACTCCAAACTATGAATGACATACTGGAAGGCACGTTCCTTCGCCAATATATTTGTGATCAAATGAACTGACCATGTTTCTCCTCATATTAAAGATGAAAGTGGGCAACATTAAGCAATCATGCCAGATGCCAGTTGAGCATTATAATTCAAACAATGGTTGAAGTAGGAAAGTCAAGAAAGAGTCTGATAAACCAATAGTATTAACTGTAAAGGATAAGTAAATGTGTTCTAAATGTTCTGAGGGTGTGCAGGAGCCCTTCACAATTGGTATCTATGATACATTGAGTTGGTTACGGTACATCTACTTAACCTTTAGTTTAGGTTGTTGATCTGTGATACATTAAGTGGGAATGGTTATGGTACATCTACTTAACCTTTAGTTTAGGTTGATCTATGATACATAGAGTTGGTTACTTAGCATCTCACCTTTAGTTTAGGTTGATCTATGATACATTTAGTGTTAATGGTTATGGGACATCTACTTTACCTAAGTTTAGGTTGTCTATGATACATTAAGTGTGAATGGTTGCGCCAATCTACACTACCTTTAGTTTAGGTTGATTTGATACATGGTACAAGTTGGTTACGGTACATCAATTTCACCTTTCGTATAGGTTGACATTTAAGCAAAGCTCTTTTTGGCTATTATTACAGCTGTTTACAGGGGTGGAGCATCATGTACACTGAGGTACTCCAGAAAGAAATCCACAATCCACCTTCAGTTATCCAATGATTATGTTTACACAGCATTATCTTATCCACAAGATGTCTTTTATTATTGTTTTCCATTGACAGTATCAGCCAAAACTCAATGTTAGAAATTAAACCCAAACATGGTTAAAGTACAGAGGAGTATGGAACATGATGGCGTCCGGAGAAATAAGTGTAGAAATCCTATAAGGTCTATGGCTATAAATTGGATCAAAGGAAGTATGATAAAACAACAGTATCCTGTTATGTAGCATGGTACTCACTCATATTTTTTTTTTTGCAACGTTAAGTTAGAAGCAGGTAAGCAGGAATAGGGTAAAACATGGTATGTAAGGAGTATTATCGGGGTACACAGTAGGGATCTTGAGACTTTAATGGTCTTTGTCTGGGTTTGGTAAGGTAAGGCATCGATGTGGGTTTGGGATGCAAAATGTTACACTGATAGTGATTACAGTAAATATTTCGGTTGACAAGCCATTATGAATTGGTAGTTGTGGGCGCTACCCATATTGTAGATCTGAATGAATAGATATATTTGCACGACCATTGAGTGCAGTGGGCAGCGCTGAGGCCTGAACCTGGGGGTTATAAAGCGACAGGGTCAGGTGTGGTTCAGCTATCACAGGGGAGTTAGCCTTACACGTATGACAGTTTCAAGAGGAACAGCTGCTTGGTGCTGTCAGTGCACTTTTTAAATCTTTCCAAAGTAGTTAACATGAAGGGGGCGTGTCCGGCACATGCGCCTGGTGTCCAATGCCAGGCTGCTGGAGGCGGGCGTGGTCTCAGGGGGGCTGGGGATGGGGGCGAGGGTCGGGCAGGCAGGATGAATGATGATTGGTTGAGAGGCAGGGGGAGTTACACCATTGGCTCCCTGCAGAGGACGATCTCCAGCTCGCTGCGGTAGAGCTTGCCCCCGTCGGACAGAGCCATGATGCTCTGCTTGTAGCCCTGCAGGTGCTCCGCGTTCACCTCCTGCACACAAACATCCCGTAGGTTTACCATGGACACCTGCAGCTCTACGCCAACCGCTGACATCCTAGCATCATGCTCTGCTTGTAGCCCTGCCTGTGGTCCCACCTCCGGAACAGAGCATGTCCCCATCGTGGACCGGGACACCAGGTATCACGACATTAACCACTGACCTCCTGAACAGAGCATGTCCTCATCGTGGACCGGGACACCAGGTACCACGACATTAACCACTGACCTCCTGAACAGAGCATGTCCCCATCGTGGACCGGGACAACAGGTACCACGACATTAACCACTGACCTCCTGAACAGAGATGTCTTTTGCCTAACACAGTTTCAGCATTTATTTTGGAGCAATGTCTTGTGCTTTACAAGTCTTGTGCTTTACATCTTTAGCCCTTAGTATATAGCGGCCTGATGCCCAATCATAGGCAAATTGAAAAGAACCATCGGACATGAGTCAGGCTGAAGAACACAGATATGATATGCCAGGCATTTTCTAACCATACGCTTTGAACCACATGGTTTGAATGCCAAGTTCCATGCGTCTATAAGCAATATCACATTAGGTGTTCTGGGAAGCAATCAATTAATTTGTGTTTCTTCCATTTTGGGGAGGGGGGGGGTTGCAGATTCGAATAGAGATAACACCATTATCTGGATCTCAGAACATACCTTGTTGTTCTTCTGGTACAGGTCCCGTAGCAGAGCCTCCAACTCCTGCTCGTCAATGTATCCATTGCCATCCTGAGAGAAGGAGGCCGTACAAGCAGAACACATTATGGATGGGTGCGTCACAGGGCTTATGCTCATACTTATCATCATAAAGAGTATGGTGACACTTCACAATATGGGCACATTAATTAACCAACCATTCTGCATTAGATAATGTTAATTCATTAACATTATCTAATGCAGATGTATGCAGTGACCAACAATCAACTACCAGTTGATTAACAGTTAACTAATGGTCTAGTTATCATTTACTAATGCTGTTCATGTTAACTAAGGTAAAGACTATTTCACAGGTTTTGGGTTAACCGTAACCCACTAACCTTTACCCTCACCTTAACCCTGAACCCCATGCTAATGCTAATTATAATAATGCTGATTACAGCATATACTAATGTGAATAAATAGTTAATCAATATGCCCTTAGTAAATATGTTACGAAAAGAGGACTTCCATTTTTAGTTGAATGCATCAAACTACTGTTCATCTCAATGTGCTCATAAGCACCACAGGAAGGTCCTCTAGTGACTCCTTAAGAAGGTTCCTGTTAGTGCAGCCAAGCCTTAGTCACCTACAAACCCTGACGGGTTTGTGATTGGTTTCTGCTTTCAAAGGATTTGGAATCAGCAGACATGTTAACTCGAGTCTCCTGATATCTTCCTCCTATTCTGTCTGCACAATTAGCAACCCAGGGTGTATACTGTCCTCGATTACAGGAACAGATCCACAATTCTTGCAATCATATTCAAAAGACACCACACACACTCAAAGTAAAGTCAATAAAAGTTGGAGCAACTACCAAATATCAGAGGGTAGCGATATCTTCATTGCGTGCCATCATGCATTTTGTTTAAAGCTCCGCATATTCCCAAGCGCTTGCAGGGAGAGCCATGTTAGTGTTCAGTTGACCTGCTCATGTTTGCCGACAGGCCGCTCTCGCCCTCTCTACCCTCGATTATTTTAGCACCAGTGAAGCAGTCAGCAGCTGCCCATGTTCCAGCTTTTAGACTAGGGACTCATGAAACTAATTATACACATAAACGCTGAAGCATCGCTGACTGTGTCTACATGGGTGAACTGCGGAGGCTCATCTATAATCCAACAGAGGGCCCTGTTCTCAGCTTATAGCCGATGCACAGTTACTATGAACACAACCCCATATTGTTGTAGCAGATTAGTTCCACTGTGACCGCGCAGCCATGGCACACATCATAAGATCTGCATATTAAACACGGCAGAGCCACTGACAAACTGAAGCCATTTGGCAGAATGGAGCCGATTGTGAGCACTCAGCGATGATTGTTTTAGCAACACTGGATACTTCATTCATGAAAAAATAATATTATAATAATGAACATACTTTAACACTTTAAACACTCATTTTGTGAACTGACAAGCCTGACTCAGTCTGGCTGAGTCGGGGGTAAAACTCCTGATACTGGCCAGGGCCATGCACGAGCTGTCTTCTGCCGTTTCACTAGCGGCTTCTCTTACACAACATAACATTTTCCCCAACCCCATTCAGATTACACCACGCCCCCAGTGTAGTGATTGGACAACAAGCCAGCAAGTATGGCTTGCTGATTGTCTAGGTGATTAGCTTTGACTAGCTGGATTCAAACGCCAAATTTCCCCCTTCTTATACAAACGTGCTGGTTCAGTGACCAGACACAGCACAGGGTTATTTGGAGGTTGGGGATGATATAAGTTAAAATATACTTCAAATTTGATTCTTTGGTGATTTTGTTTTTGATTTTGTTGTGTGAGCTAGGTTAAAAAACGATTTCACAATTGGTTCAACATGGAGGTAACAGAAGACAGATGAGGAGCCTTACCTTGTCATAGTAAGTAAAGATGGCATTGAACTGCTCAGTGGTCAGTTTGACACCCTAGAAAACCAAAGGATGCCAGTTTTGTCAGGATTTGAAAAGAATAAGACCTCTTTATAAATATCATACTTTGTTTTGTTTCCTCCTTTAAAATGGTTTGTTTTTAAAGGAGTTAAAACAAGTTTGTTTCCTCCTTTAAATGTGTTTTGCTGCACTAAACCATATCCCACGGATGGTGTCCTACCTGGAACTTGAGGAGGAAGTTCTCCTGGACAGGGAGCAGCCTATAACAGACACAAAAGGAGTCTGTTAGGTACTGAATGCAAAGATTTTTGTTTTAGACAATGTTTACTGGGGCGGTTTCATGAATCATGCCTGGTGAGACTGTTTTGAATACCTCGCCATCTCTGACAGTCCCAGCTTCCCATCCCCATTGAGGTCAAACATCTTGAGCTGTGATGGAGAAGGGACACAAAACATGTTGAGGAAAGGAAACATTCTCTGAAATCATTGCGACTCTGGGCGATAACCTGACTAGCCGTGTGCTTTAAAAGCTTTCGAAAGTGAGCTGTTTCTTTGTGTCGTAGGAAGACAAAATGTCCCATCAGCGCAGGGGTGGACCATCAATCATTACGGTAGCGAGAATGACAAAGGACCGTTTTTTTCCCTCTGTAAAGCTGTGGCAAATCAGGAGCTGCCTGGCAAGGCTTGGTTCAGCTAAACCAGGTCAGGCTTTGAGGCTTACAAGGGTAAACAGATGTTGGCACATCTGGGCATTGAACACATCACCTGAGGCTCAGAGTGACATCACTCAGGCATACACCTCTGCAACCATCAACGCTTTTGTTATCCACCTTGCATCGTCTTATGAACAAAATTTCTGACACACATGCAATGATACTACTGCCATCTTTCAACTGTCTTCAGAATAAATAAAGCAACACAGCCCTCGACGCTCCACCTATTGTAGCGCCACAACGCCCTGAAGGCTCTGCAGGAGGCCAGAAACATCAGGGATGCTGAATTTGTCTTTATCCTACCCATTGTGTATCTACCTAATTGTTCACTCATTGTTCAAAGGAAATGAAAGGAGAAGCGTGCTTGTGTTTGTGTGTGGAGGGGGAGAGAGCAAAGGATTTACGATAGTCTGTGTGTACTCCTGGAGCTTCTGGTCGTCATAGTGCCTGTTCGCTTTCTTCAGCAGGTCTGATAAAAAACCCTGGACACAGAAAAGGATGGAGACATGGGATGACAGAGCTCTGTCTTAAACCATAGCCATGTCAAGGCTAGCACAAGAATAGCACAGGGGCACATTGGTAAGGTCCAGCAATATTTGTAAGATTTGGAGATTAATGAATGGGTTGTGAAAGCATTAACCCCAAAAACAAGTCCTACCTGCAGTTCATTTGCTTCAATGTAGCCACTGCGATCTGTATCATACCGCCGCCATGCCTATCACAATGAACACACAGATGCAACATGTCCATCGATAACCATTTTATTAGAGCCCTTTAGATGGCACATATTCAGTTAGTCGCCCCCCTGCGATCAGGGTCCTTCAAGGAGTTCTGAATCAGTCCCTGGAGGAGGATTACAAATTCTCTCTCTCTCTCTCTCTCTCTCTCTCTCTCTCTCTCTCTCTCTCTCTCTCTCTCTCTCTCTCTCTCTCTCACACTCACACTCACACTCACACTCACACACATTCAATTCCAATCCTAACCGTCTTCTCCACAGACCACAGGGCGAGAGCAGTCCAAATCAACACCAACACGGACATTTAAATTAATGTTTTAATCTAGCAGCTGTCGCTATCTTAAGAAGAGCACCTTATCAAAGATGAATGGGCTGATTCCTCCCCCTCTCAACCCTCCTCCCCTTTCTGTTCTCCCCTCCTGGCTGGGCTGAGAGGGGCTACAGTGGACTTATCCATTATATATGCTTGCCGAAAATAGATGGTTCAGCTTTCCTTTTCTAACCCTTTTGAAAAAACACCATCACACCACCTTCTCTCTCTCTCTCTCTCTCTCTCTCTCTCTCTCTCTCTCTCTCTCTCTCTCTCTCTCTCTCTCTATGTTTCTTTCTATCTTTCTCTCATCTTTCTTTTTCTCTTATTGTCTCTATCTTTCTGTCTTTCACCCTCAAAATCGTTATCTCTCTCTTTCTCTGTCCTTCGTTTCTCTCTCGTCTCTCTCTCTCTCTCTCTCTGGTAATTCCCTCCTACCACTAAAGTCCTTCATTTTTCAAAAGACATTTTCATTTTGCATGTAGTTTCACATGACTCTCTGCTATTATCTGCCAATTTCCCCCCCCTCTCTCTCTCTCTCTCTCTCTCTCTCTCTCTCTCTCTCTCTCTCTCTCTCTCTCTCTCTCTCACTCTCACTCTCTTTGGATTGTCCCCCCATCCCGCTGAATTTGTGTTGAAAGAAGCCTTTGTCAATAAAACCGTATACCTGAACCACTACACAATATTGCACTGTTTAGACTGTTGGATAGAATAATAATTTCTTTCAGAAATTTACATATTTGCCAAATCTTCCACCGTAGCAGTGCCCTCAGCCAGCTAAACAAAAGCTTTTTTCCGAAGTAAATATTGTACTGTGGTGATGTTATGTATCATTGACTTAATTACTTACTAGCTTTGGCATAATCTCCATCTTCGATATAGTGCAAAAGGATAGATACTTGATACACATATGATGTAATGTAATCTTAATGAAAAAACACAGACATACTGCCACACAGGCATACAAACACACGCACACAAACACACACACACACACACACACACACAAATACATACACACACACTTACCGCCATGAATTCGGCGCTGGAACCGACAAACTGTCTGAAGCAGAGCAGGAAGTTCTCTTCAGTTGGGAGGATCTGTGCGAGCTAAGAGACAAGATGAAGAGAAACAGTCAAACATGGAGAGAGAAAGAGAGAGCAGGAGCTAGAAAGGGAGTAAGCGAGAAGGCGAAACGAGACATGGTAGGAGGAAAAGCCAGGGGAGAGGACAGGGCTTAAATGGGCTACTAAGACGTAAATAATGGAGTCTCCTAACTCAGAAGAAATTTTGTACTTGATGAAGCCTTCAGTCCTTTACCAATGTCTGATAGATTCATAGCAGGTTTATTGATAAGATAATAATGCATATTCCACACTAGCCCTGCTGTATTTCTTCAAATAAAAAATCTAGAAAAGAAAACGATAGAAGGTCTCAACACCTACCTCGGACATTTCAATGCGGCCATCTTTGTTCTTGTCAAAGTTCTGCATGAACTCCTTCATCCTTTCTCTGAATGTGGGGTTAGCGGGGTCCTAGGAGACACACACACATACAGACACACACAGCGGCATACAACACATAGGCCATTTTCATCAATGACAACAACCAGAAATCGGTGAAAGTCAAAGCTCCTAGAAGCTCTAGCATCTGAACCAGCAAGAAAGAATCCATGGTCCTCTCACTCACCACCCCTGCTCCTTTCCGGGCCTCCTCCAGCTCCTTGAAGAAGCTCTCCAGCTCCTTCCCCTCAATGAAGCCGTTGCCTATAGGACACAGGAATGACCATACATGACACGGGCGCAGGGACACTGAAGGCAGTAGGGTCAGGGGTCAAGGGTCGGGGTGGACACTGGTGTCGGGAACCATAATGGGAAGGCTGCACACACCGACACTCAAGAGGTGATGGGTCGTCACCTTCTTTGTCTTGAATCAGAAGCATAGACCAGTTGCAAACAGCTTGTTTGGAGATGCATCTCTTAATTGACCTTCCTATGATATGAAATTGAAACATAACCTTGTTGTATCATTATGTCCAGAGAATTGAGACATTAAGAGTTGTCCAAATCAAGGGCTTTTCTATCCTACCTTTTTGCATTTAATTTCCTTGCAAATTAAGGTAATTAATTGTATTCTTACAGTGAAACTGGCTTTTAGAATAAATAGGATCGTTGTAACATCTTTCCAAATATATTTGCTTTTGTATCATTGCCCTGATTTAGGGCAATGTTGTGCACCCTGATTCAACTGACTCTGCTGTAGTCGCGCTCCAGTAGCACCATGCCAATACAGCAGGCTTCTGCCCGGTGGACCAGAGGGCTCCAAATGATGGGATTGGCTGCTTCAACAAAAAAAGATTGCAATGCTTTATATTTTCTCCATCTTACCTGGTTGTCTGTCTATCTCTTTGTTTCAGTTAATCAGCATAGTTCCTTTGGCTTCTTTATTTCAACAGCCTCTTTCCATTTGCATGTGTCTGTGCATGTGGATGTGTCTTTGTGAGAGTGTGTGTGTGTGTGTGCGTGTGTGTGTGTGCGTGTGCGTGTGTGTGTGTGAGAGAGAGGCAGGCAATGACATTCTTAGCTGCTGCAGATAATTTTCCCTATGGGTCTTATTGACATTTTACTCAGAGATCATGCATTGTAATTAAATCACCTGCTTGACCACTTCTCTGGGTCAGATATGATCACCTATTAAACCAACCGCACCTACTCACAGGTCCTAGCTCTTGGAGAGAGTGGGATTTGCATACCAAATCAAGAGATTATTACCTAAGCCAGCCATTCAGATTTCTCTAACAATAGCTTTCTGCACGGTAGCCACGGTATGTAGGGTTAAGTAATAGATTGAATACATAATCCTCACATCTGCCCATCAGACAAAACCATATGCTGAATGTTCCCTAAAGGGTTTTTCTCATGAAATGTGTAGTGACCTAATTAGTAGTGGCATGTAGTTGTTAAAGTCCTAAAGAATAGATATGCTTTGAGCTAGCATGTTCAATCTTTTAAATCAAATGTTAAATATGTATACACTAAACTAAATATTGACTTCTTCTTCAACATGCATTTTGAAATCACCACAATTCTTGAATCAACAATGAGGCATTTGAAGACACAGGTTTTATGACATACAATACTCAGTGGCCAATGGGGAGTTTGGCTGTTTCATCATCCATGTGAGCTTGGGCCTACATATGTATATTTACTCATAGCTATTAGCTGTTGATTCTGTCTGAACAAACAAATGAGCTCTCTTGTTCTCCTGCCCTGGGGACACTCCTAGCTATAAGGGACAAATCAAACATCCAAATCCACATCATTGTACTCCTTGCATTTGATTTGCAAAGTGGGGTTGCAAATGGTATGTAAAATGGCCGGATCACTCAAACACCTGGGACTTCTGGGACACCTGGGCTCCATTGTAATAGTCAACAAAATGACTTTGCTAATCCCCGTCCTTGAACAGGGCTCCAGTCCAACAGACAACTAAATGACCTTTCCTAACCCTCTTCCTAGGCCTTGAGCGAAAACGTCAGGAAACCAAGGAAAGATGTGAAGGAGAATTCATGTGGACTGAGGATGTGAATCTGGCTGATTTACACTAGGCAAATCATAAGGACTGAGTGGGAGAATCATACTGATCAACACTTTGCTTATAATAAGGACTGAAAAGGAGAATCAGATTGATTAACACTAGGCTAATAATGACGACTGAGTAGGAGAATCAGACTGATTTACACTCAGCTTATAATAAGGACTGAGAAAGATAATCAGCCTCATTTACATTACGCCAATTATGTGACCGCGGAAGATGTCATCTTGATTGTTTGTTTTTGTAAAAACGCAGATTGATACGTCGCTTTAAAAAATAAAGCCACAGTTTTAGCGTTGTAGCGGTATAGCAGCCATTCTTTGATGCCGCAAGGAATTGTGGGAGGCATTTTCGCCTTTAATCCAATAAAGGGAGGTCCAATGTACCCTATGCTGCATTACAGCACCATTCCTTAGCGTTTACAGAATTCAAACAGCTCCTATCATGGCTGCCACTTAGATACTTCCGGGTCATTTCACTCAGTAAGGAACCTTCCTAAGCAAAAATACTATTTGAACAGAGCCGTTTGTACGGGCTTCGGGAAAGATAATGGGGAGCTCATGCTCTAAAATGCCTGACCACTATGGGACTGCCTATCATATAAGACTTGAATCCCTGTCCCAATATCTTTCAGTGTAGGCCGACGTGCCATTTATTTCTAGTAGACCTATTATATACTTTGTTATTTGCATTTGTATTTATTGCTCTTTGGATGTTTGGATCTTGTTTTTTTATCGCTGGCAAATAATACAGCAGGGATTTGTGAGAAAGGTAATTGGCCAGGGAAATGTTCCTGC
The DNA here is from genome assembly GCF_902167405.1 of Gadus morhua. NCBI lineage: Eukaryota > Metazoa > Chordata > Actinopteri > Gadiformes > Gadidae > Gadus > Gadus morhua. The sequence goes on along the minus strand of NC_044056.1, from coordinate 16,204,443 downwards.
TCAAACCCCTGGCAGCACATTCTAATTGGATTGGGAGAAGTGGTTGTTGCTAGAGAACTCCTGGTTACCAAGGGGTTGGTAACCATCATATTTGATAAGAGCTTCTTCCAATTAGGAGGCTTTCCTGGTTTAATTGGCACTGTTCATTTTTCACGACCCACAGACCTTTGCTCATAAGGGTTGTCTTGTTTTGTGGCATTCAGATCTATTGTTTTTTCTTTACTATTACATTTCCTAGAATTTTGAAAAAAACGTTGAACCACGATATGCTCACCTGTCGACGGTACACATAATACGACACAAAGAATTTCATAACTTTTTTTGGTCATCCAAATTTTAGTCGGGGGCGTTTTAGAAATGACATGTGTTAGTAGGCCTAATTGGTCGATGCTTTAGGTGGAAAAAAGCAAGGACCACTTACTAACAAGAAGCATTGAAATAATTTAGAATTAGTATGCGGGGAAGTAGGTAGGCCTATGTGTTCAGCCTCGTCATCAAGTAGGCCTATATTACCACTACGCTTTCCATTTTATTAATACACGGCATGATGATTATTATTATGATGATTGTTTATATTATTTATTATTATTAGCCTACTACTAGGCATATTACCGTTATTTTATTATTAAGGAGCTGTCGGGTTTATCATGTTGTAGGCAGAAGCGGATCTTCCATTAGGCAAACCTAGGCAAGTGCCTAGGGCCCCAACCAAATCTGTCTTTATTAGGGGCCCCCAAATCTGACCCCCCCAGCCATTACTTATGTAAAGTACAAAAAAAAAACACATTTCTAGTAGAAAAAAATAACAAAAATATCAACATAACGCCGAACTAATGCCTAAATAATAATTTTCGAGCACACATGCCCCCCTCCATTGTGCATTGGACTAGTCCAGAATATGATTACGTAGTAACGCGCGCAGCGCGAAATAACGTACTTCAAACCAAAGCAGAGGGATGCGACTCGGTGAAAATGAAGCGGCGGAATTATGACACACACACACACAAAGTTTTACTCACATGAAATGGTGAAGGCAACAGGGAAAATGGACATTTGAAGATGGAGAACTTAACCACTTGCACACCTAAACACCCCCCCCCCCCCCCTCTCTCTGTCTCTGTCTCTGTCTCTGTCTCTGTCTCTCTCTCTCTCTCTCTCTCTCTCTCTCTCTCTCTCTCTCTCTCCTGTCACTCACTCACTCACACTGAACCACTGCTTTGCCTGTCTCTCACTCACTCACACAGCCACTGTTATTCCTGTCCACACACAAAATCTTTTCATTGGTCCTGTTTAAATGTAAATGGTGGTTTTCATAGACTCATATCCATTTTGTATTTTAGTTCTGTTAAGTGCAAGATCATTTTGTATCTCTGGCAGAGAATGGAAATTCTTCTCTCTCTCTCTCTCTCTCTCTCTCTCTCTCTCTCTCTCTCTCTCTCTCTCTCTCTCTCTCTCTCTCTCTCTCTCTCTCTCTCTCTCTCTCTCTCTCTCTCTCTCTCTCTCGTTTGAGTAACAAACATGTAATTTTGGCAAAGGCTGGAGAAATCTGAAACTGATTTTACTGTGGAGAGTTGAGTGGCAGTGCACTATGGGTTTATTGCGATTCTAAGAGTATTGGGATGGTTATTTGTTTTGTGTACGTGTTTCAAAAATGAGGGCCCCATGTCTATATTTTGCCTAGGGCCCCAAAATGGCTAGATCCGCCCCTGGTTGTAGGTCTACTTGAGATAGCTTACTCTTGGTGGTGCGTGTCATGGTTGCAGCGTTGCGAATAACGCGCGCACACACACACACACACACACACACACACACACACACACACACACACACACACACACACACACACACACACACACACACACACACACACACTTGCACATGCCCATAGACATATCGAAATCAGAGCAAGAACGAGACAGTAAGAGATAAAGATTTGAAAAATATTACAAAATAATATTACAAAATATTAATCGCCTAGCACAATTAATGAATGTTTCGACGAATAAACTACCGAATGAATGAAATTGTAATTAAGACAGGATGATAGTACATTATTGAAGTTTTGGAATTGCCTGATAGTTTGCACATGCATATGAAATCAAATGTCGGAATTAAATGCAGCCTTAATATAAGTTAGACTTGATCGTACTACTCTTTGAACGCATAATTAGGAAGCCTATATTATCAAAAATGTGATTCTAATTAACTTTATTATTAGGCTAATTTATAGCCTTCAGCCTACTTTTCTCTCAAAAGCTGATTTGATTAATTGACAAATTCACTTACGAACGGTGGTAGCGTGATTATAATGATTGCAGTTATTTACAATATTCAGTTTCTACAACTTTTGTCCAAAAATGTCTGTCCTACCATCAGCGTCGAAATGTTTCCAGATATCGAGGAACTGGGATGCTGTGCACTCGGCCAGATGAAGATGAGGAGGCTGTGCCTTGTTTGCCATGTCGTCGACAGAGAAGAGATGAACAGCCGTAAGTCCTTCGCGCCACAAAATCCTCGACTAACTTTTCACTGTTCCAGGCGAACCCACACTGTGAACCTCGTGCGGGCGGACCTGCGCTTTTTAACCCCCACGCGACACGTGCAGTGCTCAGCGACCACAGGGGGCGCTTTGCCACCACGTACAGTCAAATTAGTTATGAGGTCGGTGGGTGTGAGCATGTTTGAGTGTGTGTGTGTGTGTGTGTGTGTGTGTGTGTGTGTGTGTGTGTGTGTGTGTGTGTGTGTGTGTGTGTGTGTGTGTGTGTGTGTGTGTGTGTGTGTGTGTGTGTGTGTGTGTGTGTGTGTGTGTGTGTGTGTTTGGGTGTGCCTTGCTTTACAAGGTACCGTACTATTCTATACATTGCCGCTCAGTCAAACTGTGCAATTAGATTTTCTAAGAATAGATATAATAATATATATTCTGATATATTTATACACACAGACACATCCACACATGCATCTATATATAGGCCTATAAAGACTAGGCTGTTTATGCATCTATGTGTATATAAATCTATAAATATCTCTATAGATATCTCTATCTATATCTATATATATTTATGCATGTATAGGTATCAAAATCTATATAATATATAGATATACTGTATATATAGAGCGAGAGATATAGGGATAGATAGATAGATAGATAATTCTAATGCCCTCTCATTCTCTCCGCTCCCTGTGTGTGTGTGTGTGTGTGTGTGTGTGTGTGTGTGTGTGTGTGTGTGTGTGTGTGTGTGTGTGTCTGTGTGTGTGTGTCTGTTTGAGTGAGAGAGTGTTTGGAGAGTGAGGTGGGGTGGGGTATGTGAGCTGTGCAAGCGGGCAAGGCAAATACAGTTTTTTGTTGTGTGCATCTGTGTGTAGGCCCATCTAAGCATGTCGGCCGTCTCTATTCCCCCGGCTCGCCGTCACATGAAGCTCTCAAGGCTTGACTGGCTGGGAGGAGAGCTTCAAACACTTCATTAGAGCTCACACACTAATCACATTCCCTGTGCTGCCGTGAGCTCCTGGCAACGGCTCCCTGTAAGACTGTTCCTGTGTCGCTTTCTCTGTCTCTCTTCCAAGCCCACAGTAATCAATAGCAGCGACTGTGGGCACATGCAGCAGGTCCTCATTACAAGACAGACGAAAGAGCCACCCTGACACACTCACACACACTCAAACGTAAACTTGCACGCAAAACACATGTGCAGACACACACACAAATCACACACACACACACACACACACACACACATACACACACACACACACACACACACACACACACACACACACACACACACACACACACACACACACACAAGTTCATGCAAACACACACATGCACATTGCACACAAACACACAAGCACAGTACACACAGACATTTGTGCATGCAAATAAGGACACACACACACACACACACACACACACACACACACACACACACACACACACACACACACACACACACACACACACACACACACACACACACACACACCTTAACAGCGAATTGTCCTAAAAAAAAATCCATCCCTCTTCTCTCCATTTTGTTTTCCTTCTTATTCCATCACCTCATCACCTCCTGTCTCTTTTGCCTCTCTCTAGGACTTCTGTGTCCAGCTCCTCTAGACACAGCTGCTCAGTCTTGATCGTCGCGTTCCTGTCCTCTTCTTCCATCCCTCTTTCAAAGCAGGTCAATTCAACGGCATCTCAGTGTCAGCAACCCGTCACAAGTCATAGCGTATTGCCGGAGGCAACACATTATGAACTATATGTGAATGTTTGGTTGTGTCTCTGTATGTGTGTGAGAGAATCTGTGTGCTGTGTGATCATTTCATATTGTAGGAGTAATAACGTAATAACATGTGGCCCACGGTGTTGCCATCGTCAGGCTGCCTCTGTCACATTATTCATATTTAATGCTTCCGCTACTATGAATTATGTTACATAATTCATATGATGAGGCTGCGGCTTGGGAACTGCCGTTTTCATTCACCATTAAAGTTCTCTTTAAAGGTGCTCTGCTACAATTCACTGTCAACATATATACATGTGGATCTGAAACTGTGTGGTATGCATCAACGCAGAGTGAGATTTGCAGATCCGAGACACATTCCACGTGTGTGACTATATAGTAAACCTGTAAGGGAGGGAGTGAGACAAAGACTCAGACGAGGAGGGTTGTGTGTATGCAGGGGGAATACAGCGGGGGGGGGGGAAGGGAAGACTGTGCCTCCATGGTCCTGATGAGAGGGTCGGCACGTTGAATGCATGCAGCAGGGAGGGGGATGGGGGGCTGTCCTTTTAAAGTAACCCTTTTTGGTTTTGTGCATTGACCTTCCATACTGCAGCAAGAAAAAGAGGGACAACTTGTTTTTTCTTTAGGGCAACACACACACAAACACACAAACACACACACACACACGCACACACACACAGACACACACGTACTTACACAAGCACACAAACACACACGCACACACACGACACGCACACACCTACACAAACAGCAATTACACAAACATGAGGGGGCCTTTTCAGACAGTTTTTTGTGTGATATTTTGATGTTTTGTACGAAATTATAGGCAAGGCAAGGCAACTTTATTTATGTAGCACTTTTCATACACAAGGCAGACTCAAAGTGCTTCACATATAAACATTGTCATACAATAAAATAAAATAATAGATAAGTAAAAGAAAAACATATGCAAAGAAATGGGTAAAATAGAAAAAGGCATTTTAGTATTAAAATAGAAAATAAAGGCAAAGTTAAAAAAGCTTTTTAGAAAGTGCAATGTATTTAAGATTTAGCAGAAAGCTATAGCAAACATAAAAGTCTTCAGTCTTGTGTTAAAGGTGCTCAGAGTTGGGGCAAGTCTTAAATCCTCTGGGAGTTTATTCCAGCTATTTGTTGCATAGTAACTAAATCCTGCTTTCCCATGTTTTGTGTTTACTCTGGGGATAATTAACAGATTGGTCTCAGAGGATCTTAGTGGTCTAGAAGGCTGATGTAGTGGAAGCATATCAGTTAAATATTTTGGGCCTAAACCATGTAGGGATTTATAGGTTAGCAACATGATTTTAAAATCAATTCTCTGACCTACAGGAAGCCAATGTAACGATTTCAGAATTGGTGTAATATGATACAATTTTTTGTCTTTGTTAGAACTCTAGCAGCAGCATTCTGAACAAGCTGAAGCTTCCTCAGAGTTTGTTTCGGGAGACCTGTAAGGAGACCATTGCAGTAATCAAGCTTACTAGTGATAAAGGCATGTACAAGTTTTTGTAAGTCTTCGGTGGACATGAGCCCTCTAAGTCTTGCTACATTTTAAAGGTGATAATATGCCGATTTTGTAACTGATTTGATGTGACTGTCAAAATGTAAATCTAAATCCATGATAACCCCTAGATTTCTGGCTTTGATTGAGGTTTTCAGGGACAGAGAGTGAAGGTGTTGGGTTACTTTAAGCCTTTCCGTTTTAGAACCAAATACGATTATCTCTGTTTTGTCCTCATTTAGTTGAAGGAAATTTCGGCACATCCATTCCTTCACTTGCTCAATGCACTGGCACAGCAGATCTATGGGCCGATAGTCATTTGGTGATAGCGATACATAGATTTGCGTGTCATCAGCATAGCAATGATGGTCAATATTGTTATTTTGCATGATTTGCCGTAGTGGGAGCATGTAGATGTTGAATAAAGAGGGTCCTAAGATCGAACCTTGTGGGACTCCACATGTCACGTTGGTTGATTCTGATACAAAGTCGCCAATGGAAACGAAGTAGTTCCTATTTTGTAGGTAGGACCGGAACCAATTTAAGACAGTGCCTGAAAGCCCCACCCAGTTTTCTAACCTTTCCAGAAGTAATGTATGGTCTACAGTGTCGAATGCAGCACTGAGGTCAAGTAGCATTAGTATTGAGGTTTTGCCAGAGTCTGTGTTAAGACGGATGTCGTTTACAACTTTAATAAGGGCGGTCTCAGTGCTGTGCAGGGGTCGAAATCCTGATTGGAAGGTGTCATAGCAACCAGTTGATGCCAGGGAGTGATTTAGTTGCTGGAGGACAACTTTCTCAATGATTTTACTTATGAAGGGTAGATTTGATATCGGTCTGTAGTTGTTAATAATAGAGGCATCTAGGCTCCGCTTTTTTAAAAGGGGTTTAATAACTGCAGTTTTCAAAGCTTTTGGGAAATTGCCTGACTGGAGAGAGTTGTTAACTATCTGCAATATGTCTACTGCTAGGCAGTCGAAAATATTCTTAAAGAGGTTGGTAGGTATAGTATCAAGGCAACAGGTGGATGGCTTTAGTTGAGTCACAGTTTCCACAAGATTTTGAGAGTCTATAACATTAAAGCATGCCATCCTTGCCACATAATTTTTGCCTGAACAGGGTGGTAGTCCAACATTTTTGTTTGACGTGGAGATATTGATGGCGCGTCTGATACCTTCAATTTTATCAATATAAAAAGCTGCAAACTCATTGCATTTCTGCGTGGAATGGAGATCAGGTGGAATTTCTGTTGGGGGGTTGGTCAGTCTGTCAACAGTTGCAAATAGGGTTTTTGCATTATGAGTGTTGGTTTTAATGATATTGGAGAAAAATGTTTCTCTAGCATTTTTTAAGTCTAAATTGTAGGCACGGAGGCTCTCTTTATAGATATCATGGTGAATATGAAGTTTTGTTTTACGCCAGATGCGTTCAACCTTCCTGCATTCCTTTTTCTGTGCTGTTACAGAAGCAGCTTTTCTCCAGGGTGCCTTTTGCTTTCCAGAAATCGTTTTAACCTTATAAGGTGCAATGACATCTATGACTTTCAAAATTTTCAAATTAAAGTTTTCTACAAGATCATCAGCAGAACATGGGTTTAGAGGTGGTAGCAAGGAGATGGCCTTTTTAAAAAGTACATTAGAATCTTCATTGATATACCGTTTTTTGACAGTGTTTGATTTTGTCTGTATGTCCGGAATAAAAGATATGTTAAAGAAAACACAAAAGTGGTCAGACAAGGAAGGATCAGTCACAGAGAGATCAGAAACATTGAGGCCCTTTGTGATAACCAGGTCTAGAGTGTGCCCCTTACAATGAGTAGCCTCTTTCACATGTTGAGACAGTTCAAATGTGTCCAAAATGGCAAAAAGTTTTTTTGCACACTTGTCATTCAAATCATCAGTATGAAAATTGAAGTCACCAGTTATAACTAGACAGTCAAATTCTGTGGAGATGCTAGACAATAATTCTGTGAAGTCATCGAAAAAATTTGCAGAATATGTGGGTGGCCTGTAAATAATTAATAGGAGAACTCTGGGGGAGCATTTCAATACAGCACTAAGGTATTCGAACGATGGAAAATCACCAAATAACATCTGTTTCCCCTGAAATACATTTTTAAATATAGCAGCAACCCCTCCACCTCTTTTTCCAGCTCTACATGCATCAAAAAAGTTATAGTTGGGAAGAGCTGTCTCTATCAGAACGGTTGCACTGTTAATTTGTTCCAGCCATGTTTCAGTTAAAAACATAAAATCCAGTTTAGAAGTTGTAATAAAATCATTAACTAAAAATGATTTGTTATTAAGAGACCTCACATTAAGTAGAGCCATCCTGATGGTGTTGTTTATAGGCTTTAAGGTTGTTTTTGGTTTGGACGCAATAGATATGAGATTTGCGAGGTTAGCAGTGTGTCTAAGTTTCCCTTTGTTTACTCTCTTAGTGGTTACAGCATGAATGCATATACTTACAGCATATACTTGAAAGTTACATTAGAAAATAAAATTTAGAGATTCCTTTCAGGGAGTGCATCTTGTTTATATCTTAATGTTAGACGTACCTTTTAATTAAAATACCAAAATAAAATAATTGCGAATCAATTCAAAGCAGTTCCTAGGGCATTTTTTAAATTTGTGACCAAGCTGGTCACAAACAAAGTTGCACATCAGAGCAGTAATTCCAAAACCAGGAATCCAGAATCTGTTGTTTCCCCATTATCAATTGCAGAGTATTTTTATTTATTTTTTCCTGAGGGTGCATTATCTGAGTGGAACCGCTCTGGTGTAATCATGAGGATACCATTGGTCTTGGACTGAGGGAGGGCAGTGTCTTGTATGTACATTTCTTTGATATCTGTTATAAATCCTGTGTCCTAAATGTCTCTACTGAGATGAATAAAGTATATCTTATCTTATCTTATCTTATCTTATAAAGTGCCCGAGAGGTTACTTTGTGACCCTAGTTTCTAGGTCTCTTCAGTGCTCAAACATAAGATGTCAAACAGAGAGGACCTGGCTGGTGAGCGCAACACCACACCTGGAAACATTCAAAACAGCAGGTACAATGATTCTGGCTCAAATTACAGTTTCGGAGACAGCAAACGTCAAACGAAAAAAACACATTTAAAATTGTGTGATCATGCCAACTTCGCAGCTATTTTTAGGCAAAATGATTTATCCATCAAATAGAGCTTCTGAAAAGCCTTCTCACAAGACAGTGTTTGGGGTGTCCCCTCATCTTCCTTCCACAGGGAAATTCCCTAAGGACTGGGAAGTTTCCAATACGGCAGCAAGTCACCTGGAGTTTATGAATTAATGAATATTAGAACAATAGAAACAGCTTCATGGCTCATTGGTTTTATTAACATATTTAGTTGCTAACATATTTGGCAACTTAAATACATAACTATATATCTCTATCTTTATTTACACTAATTCATTCCCTAATTATTCCTTGATTATTGGTTTAAGTAACTACGTTTTCTTTCTGCTTCACTTTTTCGGACTGCCGATGAGAATATTTCAAAGAATTCAGATAGTCTTGTATTGTAATTACTTAAATAATAATATTACACATTTACCCTCCACTTAAAATCACATTTTTTGTAGAAGTGATGATCAAATACTCAATCCAACATCCTTGATACCGCCTGAACCAAAACTAAGATTGAAACCGGGGGTTTCAATCTAAACGAGGGGTCGAGGGTTAAGGTGAAGTCACCAAAGCCTTGGTCAACGTGCATTTGGCAGTGATTTAAATTTAAAACTCACACAACATCAGCTGCAGCTTTATACATTTGTGCATGCGGACTGTGCAACCGTCTATCAGGGGTCACTTCTTCAAGATCCTACCGGATCTTGGCTACAATTTTTGTCACAAGCCCTTCAAGGACCTGGGTGCGCATGCGAGTGGTCTCCAGCACCTCCGCGTGGTTGGCCCTCTGCTTGCTGTCGTACTCTGTCACCACCATGTTGGTGATGAGTGAGAAGCCCAGGACACGCAGGCCACAGTGGCGGGCCACCACCACCTCCAGCGCTGTGCTCATTCCTATTGACACACACACAACACATATCAACATGAGGATACACTTGACGTGGATAATAGATGTAAGGTAAAAATAAATATGGTTTTGATTGTTTTGGTTTTATTTGTAACGGTTTTATTTTGTTGTTTTTGGCTTCCTGTAAGGAATGTGAGGTTGACATCACACTGTGTTGAAGGCTATGCAGAACGGACCCTGATTAGAAGCACTCTGCCTCTGTTCTGTTATATCTCACTAGATGGCGCCTGGCGGGATACATAACTTTCACGTAACACTTATTATAGTCTGCTCTTTAGATGTGTCAGGGCCCAGGTAGTGGGCTTCACTAGTGAATATAAGTGGACTCCCCATTCCCTGGTTAATACAGGAGCAGACCCATAATTGTTAAAAAACAACAACACCTGTGTAGACAACAGCATCTATTGTAATTACTATGCACATCAGAGTGACTACATTGATTTACTGCAGTGCAGGCTATATCTAAGAGTAAGGGTTGTGTGTGGTACTTCAAAGTTTAGATTGAAGGAGCCACTCACTGCATAATGTGTCCTTGAAGATGTCAAATCAAAGTACAACTTAATTAAATTCATATCATAAGTGAGATGAATGGAAGGAAGATGATGACAGTTGATGACAGCATGCCAGCGTATATGCCAATGTGGGAGAGTGTAAAGATTATGAAGGCCTTTTGTACTGAGCACTTCTGGGGTCTCGCTGAGAGCAACCAGCCAATGCAGAGCTCTGCAGGAACTAGATACATCCAAAGGCTTTTCTGTTTGCGTTCGCAGCGCCAGTACTAACGCTGAAGAGCAGTAAGCGGTTAGGACCATTTACATAATTACTGGCTTTACCTACACTACCGTCTTGACCAATAACTGTACACCTAAGCACTCAGGCTAGGAAGAACTAGGAACCTTTTAAAGGTTCATTTAAACACTATTATTAGAGTGAATTGCGCTGAGAATATCTGTTTTAATATGCCTGCCTCTGTATGAGACCCTTCTGATCTGAAACCACTCCTGGATCATTTCTGACCAATCAGGGCATCTCTTGCCTGATAGGTTCGGGAAAGCCATTGTGTGTGTCAATCACAGGTGTGTTAAATCAACACAGGGAGGAAGGGAAAGCTTTTTTGCTGGTTGAGTTTCAAAATGGGTTATCTGCTCACCCTAAACTTAATCGTACCTACAGCCGTTTAAAATTAAGCATGCTAAATAAAAACATAAATAACGTATACATATGATGCTATATAATAGCACTTCTTATTGCATAAATAATATATACTACATCAACATATATATCATACAATCTATTGTATATCGATTTGATAACCCTAACCCTTACTGCTGAGACAAGCTGCCACTCACCCACTGTGTCGGCTCCCAGGGTCCGCAGAGCCCTCCCCTCTGTGACACTCTCGTAGGTGGGGCCGCTCACCATGCAGTAGACCCCCTTCTGCATGAACTCCTCGATGCCCTGCTCCTCGGCCGTCTGCTGGGCCAAGGCGATCAGGTCAGGGTCGTAAGCGTCGGACATGCAGAGGAAGCGCTCACCAAACCTGGGGACAGAGAGCCCGCTTGATGAATGAAACAGGTCACGTGATTGGCTAGTGCTTTGGCCAATGTTTCAGGTGCTGTTTTATTTCCTGATTGCATACTGTTGGGTGTATGCATCTGAGGCATGAGAGCTATGACGTATGCTTCAAACAGCACATTTGAGAAACTACGTTCAAGATAAGGAAAATGCTAAAGGTAATGCAAAAAACAACAGACCAACCAACCAACATTACCAATTTCAACTGCTAGATCTATTTCCTAGGAAATACCCTGCAGAGTTAGAGAAGTTAGAGAAATAGTCTGAACTCTCGGCCACAATGACTGGATGGTGAAGCTAATACATGCAGACCACCTGGACGCACCTACACACTCATGCAGGCATTCAGGCATAAGCACGCACCTGCATGAATAATATTTTTAACCGTTTATTTATTAAGGGAAAATTCAAAATGGACTTTATTTCAAAAGATGTCTTATTAGAGAGAAGTAAGATGCATTCTGAACCTGTCTTCGTTGGGGCCACACAGAGGGTTGTTCCCCACCAGGCCCGGCAGGTTGATTTGGTCCTTGATCAGCATGATGTCGCCCACCTTGTAGCTGCTGTTGAGGCCCCCGGACGCGTTGGTCAGTATCAGCGTCTTCACGCCGAGCAGCGAGAACACACGCACGGGGTACGTCACCTGGAGGCACGCACACACAAACGCACACACACACACACGCATAAACCTTTCTATTGCTTTCACTTTGTATTTAATTTTATGATGTTAGGTTAATGTTTGCATTCGAACGGAATATCGAAAGTAATAAAAAGGTGGTGCCATGGACATAAAACATTCATCATGGCAAAATTTTATATCGATTTATACCACATCATAGCTTGTAAAAGCTATTTGGAACATAGTATCAGTTATCGCACATGATAAGTTAGGTGTGAGTAGAGTTAAGGTAGGTGCAAGGGTTTCATATTGTAAAGAGTTTATTTATTAATAAGTCACCTGTTTTAGGTCATAGCCTTCGTAGGTGTGGAAGCGCCCCTGCATGCAGACACACTGTTGGCCCTCAAGGGTCCCAAACACCAGTTGACCCTGATGGCCCATCACTGGAAGCACACACGGCACACACAAAGGCACACACACACACACACACACACAAGCACACATGCACACCACACACACATACACACACACAGACACACACAGACACACACACACACAAACACACACACACACACACACACACACACACACACACACACACACACACACACACACACACACACACACACACACACACACACACAAACATAATGCATCAGTGATGAAGCACACACACACACTTACACATACAGGAACACACACAAGTACATCTTGCAAAAAAGCTTATGCAAAATGGCATATGGCCAATTTAAAAGTACAGCTTGTGGTGTGAAGAAATTTAACAACTATTTACATAACAAGTGATTTAACACAATGAGTACAAACTTTATTCATCCGTTATGATGCACATACGCCCACACACATGGCGTACACAATCGAGCACCCAAACACACACACACGCGCACACACACACACACACACACACACACACACACACACACACACACACACACACACACACACACACACACACACACACACACACACACACACACACACACACACACACACACACACACACACAAACACAAAGAGCTCTCACCGGTGGTTTGGGGGAAGAGTGGGATGTCTTTGTAGGGGAAGACGACCTTGTTGTGCAGCAGCTCTGCCAGTCCGCCCAGCCCAGAGCCACAGATGATGGCCACTTTAGGACGCTGCGCTGTCTTGGATCGCAGCCAGTCGGCCGTAGCCTCATAGTCCTCGTAACTGTTTGGAGGTAATGATTAATATACTGATGATTTAATAACTGTAAATCATAGCCCCCCAAAATAACAAAGGGACTCAAAATGCAGGCCTGATGCAGTTTGCATCATGCCATTAACACATGGCTCTTTGGCAGCCCTTGTCTTAACTCTGTCAGCATGTGGCAAATAAAGTCCACACACAGACACACACACACTCACACACACACACATACACACGCACACACACACACACACACACACACACACACACACACACACACACACACACACACACACACACACACACACACACACACACACACACACACACACACACACACACCCACACGCAAACATACAGACAACCACAAGCACACACACACACACACACACACACACACACACACACACACACACACACACACACACACACACACACACACACACACACACACACACACACACACACACACACACACACACACACACACACACACACACATATTGTCCAACCTTTTATAAGTGATTCATAAATACATTGAACCCAACAAGGATAATAAAAAAACTGAATGAAATATAGATAAGATTAGATAGATTTAAAGGCTAGTATTGTTTGCCAAAGTCATAAATATACAGCACATTCAAAGATGAACGATCAATCATCATGGGGCAGAATGAGAATATGTAACCAAGTCCTGGAACCGTAGGGAATAAGGACAATACCAGGTTCGTTTATGAAAGACAATAAATATGTTATTCAGCAGTAGAATTGCAAACCCAGTTCAGAACTACAAAATATTTCTAGACACAAAGCCGATACGTTATGGGGCTGGCCACGGAGCTGTCCATGGTGCTCGGTGTATCGCCGCGCTTCAGTGAGTCCATTGGATTAACAGCGACCCCATCTCTTCATTTCATTGGTTGACATGGAAGGGACCGTTTGGAATTCAAATGGATGGGAAGGGGAAAGCATGCAGTACCCTCATATACAATTGAGATGGTTTCGCTGCCCTTGTTGAGTTTATTGCCTTTAGGGCAGTCTTTCTCTTTCTCTTTAAATCGAGCCCACATTCTCACGTAGGTGAAATGACAATGTAAAAAGGCATATTGAGGTTTATTTGAATTCAAAAATAGATACTATTTTTTTTTGGAGTATTGCTCCGTGGACAGTGCAAAATCTAACAACAGATCAAAACATAAGGGTTCATCCCATGATAGATCAACGCAATATAAGGCAAATAATAATAATAATAAATGAAATTTATATAGCGCTTAATATGGTACTCTAAGACGCTTTACATATTGCCCTATCAAAACTATGTAAGACAGACTAGGAATAAAAGAAAAACAGAGGTTAAACATGAAGAATAAGGTGGGAGTAGTATCAAATAGTATCACTGTGTTACAATGAAGTATAACGTAGGCTGAGTTCTGCATCGATTTGTTGGGGCCATACAGTTCAGTGAATATTATTGGAACTCAGCGTTTAACAAGCTACTAGGGCAAACATTAAAGAAAAAATAGATGTAGCCTATTCTCTTCCATGCAGCCTGTTGCTATAAGCTACCATTTACATCCTACCTGCACCGATTGGACGCGGGCGACGTGTTTTCCATATCTGATGATCAATGGGATGGTTTTACAGATGCGACGAGTAGGATGGGTTGAGGGAATTTGAAAGCCGGATAGAGTTTGCAAGCAATGAGCTGGTTAATGAGACTGAGCAGGGATCACGCTGTAGGTTAAGTCAAGCGGGCTTGGAGCTATGACAGGGGGCGGAGACGGTCTAAATGTCCAAATCACATGTGGAACAGAAAGAGAAACCCAATGCCTCAAGCGCTGCTCGGCGGACCCCAGGTGCGAGAGCGGGTCGAAACAACAGGCAGGATATTGTTGAAATGCGAGTGATGGGAGCGAGAGAGAGGGAGGGAACACTCTTCATAAAAACGAAAATTGTTTTTATAGAATACTTTGTTGTATTTGTTTATTATTTAAACTGCTTTGGCAATGTATATATTTCCAAATCCAATAAAAAAGCTCGTTTGAATTGCGGAAAAGCAACTCAACTTAACTGAAACTGAACTGGACAACTGAATAAAGTAATGTTACCATTGCTTCATCCAATTAAGAATGTGGCAGGCCTACAAGGACTACCGATATTTGTGTAGTTTAATCGCAAAATTACAGATTATAAGGCTGTTAATTGCCAAGGTCGTGACCAATGAGAAACCGTTTTGTTAGCGGTAGCCGAGGTAACTGTTGCCACGGCAACCAATCACAAACCGTTTCGCTGAATGGTGCTGAATGAGAATCTGAGTTTGGCAGAAAAGAAAGTAAACGAACTTCTTTAAAAGTGGTATGGCTTGATAATTAATTGGTGATTGTTAATTAGAAATGATTGTAGTAGCTCTAGGTTTGGGAAATAACATTGAACCTACGTTCCTCTGCTCATCGTTCGTTACCAAGGACCTTCTGCGTTTTGTTGGTTAGCCTTTATTGCTCCATATAACCGTGCCTGCATAGTATGTTATGCTGTGTACTATGTTCAAAATGTTTACTTTAATTCATGCATAGCTTGGATTTCTCTCCAGATGGCAAACTACATTATTGCAGGACCAGCTCCTTCCAAGGAAATTGGCCCAAAGAAAAAAATGACTTTTCCTTGGAATCACAAACTTGTGGTCAAAGAAGACAGAGCAAGAAGGGTAAGTAAGACAAAAGGGCACCTGGAAAAATGTGCTTTAGGTCTGACATTAGGAGGCTTACTTGTGGACACTGCTAGAGGGATTGATATTAAAATGGACTAACCAGATTTCCACAACATTGGCAGAGTTAGGAATTGCTGTACATCCCCACTGCCCATCTGTTAACTAGTTAACCCAACCCTGACCTAGAACTTGCGTCACCAATAACCAATCAAAATATCAGTGTATGACATTCATTTGTGGGTAAAAGCGGATTAATAGCAGAGCTCCTATTTGTTCAAACTAAAACCTATTTCTATTGGCTGTCAATGTTATGTAACGTTTCATTGTTATGCTTAACTTCTAATACTCAATTACACCCTAAATCAAACCAAATGGTATTTTAAGAACACAAAGAAGAACAGTGCAAAGAAGTAAAGCACAAAGACAATATTTCAGCTGTAAGGATAGTTATTTGGTGCATTAGAATACTCATGTTTTAAATGTTCCAAACCTAGCCTTATATCACTTCAATAAATGTGTAATATGTACCAAACATATGATTTGTTTTCGCTGAACAGAAGTGTACATTTTGACGATTGACGATAAAATACATTTGAGGGATTGTATATTTCTTAATAACGTTATGAGAATGTATTCCATCGCTCAAACAATAATACCAGCCTGTTACCACCGCCTTTCATAACCCTGGGAAAAATGAATGTTAAAAAATATTAACGCTTTGTTGAACAACATAGCAATTCCTCTAACAGTTATAATGATTGGTGAGAGTGAGAAGTCTCAAACGAAGGGATGAAGAAGAATATATTAATTCCTAGACAGTTAATATGTTTCACCTTGTCCTGTTTTCAATCCCTCTCCCTAGCAGAGCCCTGTCTCTGCCACTGTTCTCGAGGAGTTTATCAAACAGTTCAAATGGTTTCACCTTCAACCTGTT
This sequence comes from Gadus morhua, assembly GCF_902167405.1. Lineage (NCBI taxonomy): Eukaryota > Metazoa > Chordata > Actinopteri > Gadiformes > Gadidae > Gadus > Gadus morhua. The sequence continues at coordinate 16,187,603 of NC_044056.1, read as the reverse complement.
CTCATTCCCCTCCCTGCTAGACTGTCACTGAACTTGAGGAGTTGAATGAATCAGTAAAACTACAGATCCCCAAAGACCGACATTTCTGTGTGCTAATCTTCCCCAGGTATCAGACCCCGGCAATGTTCAAGCTAGAGAGGGCGAGGGCGGTTTGTGATTGTCCGTTTCTTTGTCTAGAGGAGCCCCAATAAAAGTCACCTAGGTGGAGTGCGGCGGCCACCTAGGTGACGTATAGCAATGGACCTTGTTACACTGGCGCCCAGAGAGGGGCCTCTCCACACCCAGAAAGGTCACAGGGTGGGGACTTTGAAGCCGGTATATCAGGTGTTTCCCTTTACCTTTCAGGAATTAAGTTTGTATTTATACAAATCTATCTATTTAGAGTCCGTCCTTGAAATATGTTAAATTGAGTTGAATGTTTTTTGCGGCTTTGCACTGATGAATGCCAAACCACATGAATTAATCCAGGTGATTTCAAAGTCAGGATTATGAAGATGTAGACTCTTTAGCAGGAAAGAATGTCAACATTATCTTAACGAAGACAATGTGCTGACAGCAGCTAATATTATACATAGTATTAATATGTGTAGGTATTTTGCATCAAAGTATTTTGCATGGAATATATGAATATGTGCTTTTGACATCAGCATTTAGCTGTAGTGTGTTTATCATGCATCTTACTGCCTTTCATCTGTGACATAAAACAATGCAATCTGATGCTCTGGAAAACAACGCAAGCACATTCATTTTATTAGAAGGCATGTGGAGAAAAATGGCAAAATGAAACAATGTCCTATGATTTAAAAATCAATTCTTTTTTTTTATCATATCGAGCACACCTGAGTATATGTTGATGACGTATTAACCTGACATTGTATCAGCCTAGTGTTGTAGAACAAGGGTTCAGTCACAATGCCATGGAATTTTTCTTGCAGCAGTTCCAAAATGACTGCTCAATGAATGGAGAATAGATCAATTTGAAGGTGCAACAACAATACAACTAATATTGTCATTGTTTTTTACATACAGGTCACTCCATCGGTGTATACCCAAGAGATGTTGCAAACCACAGAGGAGCGCCTGGCCAGTACTCAGGAGATGCAGCCGCCCCGAATCCTGGAGCTGCTGGACATGGGCGATCATGAAGTGAGGAATTTTTAACTTTCCTTTCACCCTTCCTTCCCTAAAAAGCATGGGGGAAAAAATCCAGGGCGCTCCAAGGTTCGTGCTGATAGGTGTTGTTGTTGCACTGCAAACCATTGCCACTAATGAGCTGACAGGTGACATGTGGCTAGTGAAGATTGTACACTTAATGATGCTATTAAAAAAAACAGTATAGTACTTTATTTAAGCCAGAGCAGGCGGCACAGCACAGTCCTTTCAAGCTCCCACTGTAGAAAGTAGTATGAAGATCAGAAATTGCCATCCTTGCTGCCATTTGCACACTTGAAGGAGCACATGCATGACAACTTTCATCTCCAGAAACGGAACTCCCTGGAGATTCTCAATGTCAGTGGTTGTTATCGTTTTTGTTAGATTTCGACAGGCTGTCTTCCTCTCTCCGAAAATCAACACTGATGTAAAATATATATAATTGCCCTTCCCTGGTAAATGTTTAAGACTAGATATCAGGGTTTGTCCTACATAGAGTAATGTTTGGCACCCCCAAAGACGTCTTAGCCGGTGACAAAGGGAAATCACTAGTATCAAAATGTATTAAAGAATTGAGAACATAAATAGCAAATCAGCACCTCTCCGAATGGATTTAATAGCAACTTATCATCATATAATTGTTGAAGAATATAAACTGAAAAACAAGGTCTTTGACTTGAAGCAGTCAACTCCCCTCTCATCCTGACCGGGTACTCTGGGGCCCACCGGGACAAACCCTGATGGGCTGTCAAAAAACCCTAAAAGTTAAGTAGATACATTTGAGAAAAAGATCACATGAATAATAGACACAGGCTCCCCAACATGTCCATTCAACACACTGCATCCACATGCTTAAGTCTAATGCTGGGCCCAAACAATTTACATATAATACACACTACATCAAAGACTAGAGTCTTAATCTAAAATACAAATAAATTCTATAGGACACACTACAAAATACAAGCATGTCCTATAGGCCGCAAGGCCTTTTTCAAATAAAATACCTCACCCTAGCTTCCACTCAGACTTTAACGCAAAGTATTTTTCTAAATGATGGTCTTATTTAAAAATATATTGATAAAATACAATGTTGAAGTTTAAGTTTAATGTTCAGAAAAAAAATAAAATATGTTGGGTTCAAAACTCCTTTAAACCAAAAGCATTATCTCGTTCTATGAAGGAAATGGATGAAAATTATCAAAAATCGGCTGTGTCTTCACTGGCAATGGCAGCTGTCATGCAAAAAGAGATTGTCCGCCAACTGTTTGTATCCTCCAGTTTATCTACGTCTACATATGCTTTTATAATTTTTAGGCAATCATAATTTAGAAATCCAAATATATTACATGGTAGTGAAACCTAACTTCATCATAGGCAATAGTATTGCTAGTAATTAACATGATTAATGGATGGGTTGTATGTAGAAAATAGAAATTAATACACAGAGTATGTGTATTTTACTTTGCCAAATGGCGACCCAATAAATAAGGGGTCCCAATTTTGGGTTGTGACCCGTGGTCAGGGAAAGGCTGCCCTAGATTATAAACAATGCACTCCCTTTTACCAGTTATGTATCTTTAAAGTTGTTTACGACTTTAAAGTTGTAAACATGAACTGCATATTTTACCACTCAATGTGCAGAGCCCAGACACACCCCTCCATAGCAACACACTCCATCACCCCCCTAGGGAGCTCCAGCCTAGATGTATGATGATAGATAAACATACCAGTTGCTACAGTCCACTAGGTAGGCTGTTAGACTGATCTACCAGCCTCGCTGGTGGTAACCTTCAAGAAAAGTTGTGTTTAAAACGTAGCCTTTATGCATTGATCGTCGGCTGGAAAGGTGAAGTGCCTATATGTTTCTGTGTTCCTGTAGTTATCCTCGGTGGACTTGGAGCGGGCTCTTTTCCAGCCATACCCATCTGAAGTGGTCTTCCAGAACTTTGCCCCAACGCAGACCTACAAGCTGCCCCTACTCCTCCGCAACATTGACAAGGCATTGGCTTTTGTTTGTGTGTGTGTGTGTGTGTGTGTGTGTGTGTGTGTGTGTGTGTGTGTGTGTGTGTGTGTGTGTGTGTGTGTGTGTGTGTGTGTGTGCGTGCGTGTCCCCCCCCTCCCCCCAAGGTGGAGATCTGGACCGTGTAATACAATCACACAGCAATGAACTCTATTGGTTTCACTTGTTTGAACACAAAATAATAATAAAAAAAAAAGACTTGTTTAAATACACATTATGGGGAAGGGAGTTTGAACCAAGATACCATGAGAAAAATAAGGGTTAGTTTTAACAAATTATTTTTTCTTATATTTTTTATTCAACCATTGTTAGTTGATCTCACTCTGGTGATACACAGCCATCACAAATTGTCAATGCTCATGTGTGTATTTGTGCTGTTTAGGCCTCACGCCACGTGAAGCTGCTGATGGAGGCCTCCCAGTGTTTCTCTGTGGTCAGCCCAGAAGAGGGCTGCTCCAAGGTGGCCCCAGGGATGACTACTGCCTTCAGCGTTCGCTTCACACCACAAGAGAACAAGGTACAGGCTAAATATACCACAGCCGCGGCACTCTCTCTCTGAGCACTTGAAGGTGCATTCACTTGAGACTGTTGGAGACCACATTGCTAGGCTGGTGGTCTTGAGCACAGCACGTTTAAATTGTCTAATCAGCCTTTTGGACTGTACTGCAAACCGTTACTCCATGTTGGGTCAAAGTTAAATTAATTTCAGCCTCAAAGGGAGTCCCCTCTGCACCAACCTCCACAAGGGTGGGGACCCCTAACCTCCCTGGATTGGCAACAGGCAGCGCGTTTGGCATAAAGAGAAGGTGTTGCAGGGTTACCATCTCCAGCCTGCTAGTCACTCACCTGTGTCTCATTTGTTCCCTAACGAGGAACTTTCTAATCGAAGTTCCGTCTATGTTGTTTTGGGCACTAATGTTCTTTATTCCTTCCTGGTTTGTGATACGAACATCCCTTCCTGCATTTGTACCCTGCCATATTAAGTCAACATGCATATATATTAGAGCTGTCAAGCGATTAAAATATTTAATTGTGATTAATCGCATTAATGTCATAGTTAACTCACGATTAATCGCAAATTCTTTTTCTATGCTAAATATCCCTTGATTTCTTTGTCCCATAATTCTTCTCATTTTAATTCTCTTATCAACATGGTGAAGTGCATCGGCTTGCCTTGTGCAAATGATTTTTTATTGATAACAACATTGGCATATACTGATCAAAACAGGACCATACAAAAAAAGAGCCTATAGTGCAATTAAACGACTGCTTTGAACAAATGTAATTTGAACATAGCAGTCAGGCTACTGCTTCTTTGTTTTGAGCCAAAAAAAAAAAAAAGGGTTTTTTTTAATAAAAGAATTGCGTTAATCGTGCGATAACATTTTTAACGCCGTTAAAATTGGTTTGCGTTAACGCCATTAATAACGCGTTTAACTGACAGCTCTAATATATATATATATATATACCGTATATATATATCTATATCTATGTATATTTGTTTATGTATGTGTATATATAAAGACCTTTGTGTATTTATATATATATTTATATATATTTGTATATGTATAATAGATGACACATTGCAATTACAGCGTAAATATTTCATGAAATATTGTTACCTGGCTCGACATAAGGCTTAAAATCATGACAGTTTTGTGTTTGTGTTTATCTATATCGATCTTCAGGACTACCACCTCAAGCTGGTGTTTGTGACAGACAGAGAGACGTTTGAGGTCCCCGTTCGGGCCATCGGGCCCCGGGCCATCCTGGACTTCCGGGATGAACTGCAGATGCCCGTCTGCCTAGTGAAGGGCTCCACACAAAAGACCCAGCTGGTCCGCAACATAGGAAACGCTGAGGCCAAGTTCCACCTGCACACACACAGGTAACCAGGCCTCGTTTTATGTAATCACAAGAAACGAGTTAAGCAGCATTCATCAAGATCGTGCCACTATATAAAAGGATAAATATATCCAACAGAATGGAGAGAAACCAATAACTGAAAGTAGCAGAGTTACTCCTTGTTTCCTGTATCTTGACGGAGATACTTTTGCAGACACTTTTTTCTTTGTCTACTATTCCCAAGTTAATGTTCACCTTCAATAGCCAATTTAATGCTAACGGACCCCACTACCAGCTCCATGACTGCTAAAAAAATATATACGGTAAGCTAAAGAGAGTAAACTGTTCAACCATTTCCCTGTTCAACCAGAATGGAGCTCATTTGGTTCAGACCTTTATTCTTAATCCAACATTGGACTTGTGATAGACGACCAATAGATCCATAAATACTGCCTTATAGTGTAGGTAGCTTGCAAAAGTCACGTTTGTCTTGCATCAAACGTGGCTTAGCCCAACAGAATATTGGACGTGACCCTGAGTAACCCCTATTCGGAGGTTGATCATGCTATTCCCAGATGTCTGTACGCCGTCCTATTGTACGGTTCTCTTCTCTCAAAGCCCCTTCTCAGTGGAGCCGTCTGTTGGGACTCTGGGTCCAGGGGAGAGCGTGCAGGTGACTGTCGACTTCTCCCCCAGCACCACGGGAAACCACAGAGAGGACCTGCTGCTGCACTACCATACTGGTGAGCCTGTCCCAGCCTGGGCCTTCCCTCCCTATATTTATATTTAGAGAGAGATATAAAGACATATATTATGTCTTATTATCTGTCATATCATGATTGTTGATCTGCATAAAGGCCCACACATGTATTAATATAAACCTTATTTTACTTGGGCAGACACACACACACACACACACGCATACACACACACAGGCACACAGACAGACAGACAGACAGACAGACAGACAGACAGACAGACAGACAGACAGACAGACAGACAGACAGACAGACAGACAGACAGACAGACACACGCACACAAGGTGGAAGCTACTGCCGTGTGTGTGTGTGCACACAGTGGCGAACACGTGTTAGATTGCAGGGTAGCATATTGATATTGAAGGTTGCAGTGGGCTTGTCCTCTGCATTTGACTTCTTGTGAATGTGGGCGACTATCGTGTTGGGGAGAGATAAGCCAGGGTAGTGAGAGGATGTGCTGAGTCCCTGGGCTGCGGTGGCTCTGAGGCGGCCAGCTAGGCGTGGTGCAGGAGTGGTGCAGTAGTTACTGTCCATTGTCTTTGTCTCTCTGTCTCTATTCCTGTCTGTTTGTCACTCTGTCCCTGTCTCTGTCACTCCCTCTCTCTCTCTGTCCCTCTCTCTGTCTCTCTGTCAGGGCCATTATCCGCACTCTCCACCTTGCTTTCTTTTCACAGCCTTTCGGTGTTGTGATGCTTCGACTTCTCTTTATTTATAGACATAGATACACATTTCCTTTATCGTATGCTTTGATTGCTTCTCAGATTGCCTGGTATTGGGTTTATTACAAATGAGATACCACTATACCACCTGATATATCTACAAAATGTGCGTGTGTGTGTGTGTGTGTGTGTGTGTTTGTGTATATGTGTGTGTTTGTGTGTATGTTTGTGTGTTTGCGCGCGCGCGTGTGTGTGTGTGTGTGTGTGTGTTTCTGTGTGTCTGTGTGTATGTGTGTGAGTGTGTGTGTGTGTGTGTGTGTGTGTGTGTGTGTGTGTTTGTGTGTGATTGAGGCCAAACCATCCCGGCTTGGTTAAGGCCAAAGGATTCTTCTAACTGAATGTCTAATGTATTGGATTCATTGACAAAAACGCCACTATTATATTATTAATGTGGATATGTATAAAATGTTCTAAATAATGTTCAATAATGTGTAATACCATAAAAAGGGAGAAGAAGTCCCAACGGAATTTGTAGGGAATTCAAAATGTATTTGTCATTATTATTGTGTAAAACTGACTTGTCAGATACTCTTGGTAGTTTCCCTAACTTGCAGGAATAACTTTGTGTGTCCTTAGTTGCTCTGGTAATTAACCAGGCAGTCTGCACATCAAAGGCAAAATTATGAGGTTCTTGAGTACCAGTGAGAAAATTAATAAACCTTGTATCTCAAAGGATCAATGAAGTTAGAAAATATCACTCCCTGACTTGTTTTAAAAGATAACTAAGGTCAACACCATCTGATAGGTTTGAATGACAAACGTAACGCAAAATAAACATTTCTCAGATGAACAAAACCTATTTGATAAAAAAAAAAAGACGACACTCATTAGACAGACAAATTTGTAATTATAATTATGATAATGATAATGCGTTATTCATAATTATGAAACTGCAGTAAGTATATCATATGCATAGCTAGCTTAAAAACGTACTAGTACTTTTTCTTTACAAATGAATGTTGGGTCAAAACCCACTTTCTCATTATTGACTCATTATCGAGTTGATGTTCTACATCAAAGTTGTCTCACATGCTAATTGTGCTGTTCTAGAAGGCCGAAAAAACATAACCTTTATTTATTATTTTACAAGATCATTATAGGCAGCTGTACCATGTGGTATACTAACTATAGCTTAGAAGTGCTTGACATCAAAATGATGAGTATGTTGTGGGAGAGCAGAAAGAAAACCATTCCAATGTGCAGTACCGTCGCTGGAATATTACAGTGGCAATTAAGGGGATCTTGAGAACATAATGTAAATGATTGCCTGCTCATGTTGTTTGGAAGATGTTGGATTGAAATAGCCCTTTTGGTTGATCATTTAATTTTAACATACATTATTCGTGAGATCCCATGAAGCAAACCGAGACTCTCCTGGTATTGTCCGTGTTTGTCTTCTGTATGTTTTTTGGTTGTGGAATGAATCAATTCATAAAACAGCATATTAAAGTATGATTTCACTCATACAGAGAGTGGATTAATGCAATTATTCTATGTCAGTGTTGTGTGTGTTTATGCTCATGTTGCTGCATGTATGCTTACCCATGTGCGGTGGAACTGCGTAAACCTTGCGATAAGCCGATGGAGCCAGAACCCCCTTCATTAAGCTTTTATAAAGTTAGTAGAAGAGGATAGGCATGTGTGTCTGTGTCTTTCCATGCAAGCACTGTGTGAGTGCTTACATGCATGTGTTTGTGTGTGTTTGTGGTTTGTGTTTGCATACCCAATTGTGTGTGTGTGTGTGTATGTGTATCTGTGTTTGTGTGAGAGAGAGTATGTTTCAGAGCGCAAATGAGCTTGTGTGTGTGAATGGGTGAGTATGTGTGTTGCTCTCTTGTATATTGCACACCCATGTGCATGTGTGTGTTTGTTTGTTTGTGTGTGTGTGTGTGTCTGTGTTTGTGTGTTTCTGTTTGTGTGTTTGTGTGTATGTGTGTTTGTGTGATGTGCGTGCATCTGTGTGTGTGTGTGTATGTGTTTTGATGTGCAGGCCTGCATTTGAGTGTGTGTGTGTGATGTGCATGCGTTTATTTGTGTGTGTATATGTGCGTGAGTGTGTGCGTGATGTGCATATGTGGTAGGGAAACTTCACTACACCACTTAAAGTTCCTTTGGGATTATCATTTTTAATTTAACACCTATCCCTGGGCTCAGTCACTCTCATGTATCCTTCAGCTCTGCCTGCTGGCTACGGTTCTGCTTTGCTCAGTCCCTGGGCAGCTACAGCCCCAGCCCCTAAGAGTCAGCCGCCATAACCTACATGTCTTCTGCTGATGCTGGAGAAACTCCATAATCCACCTGGGGTGGGATTTCTTTGGGTGTCAGGATGGTGACGAGCCAATCCTGTATCCGCCCTTGCACGCTCAATTTAAAAATGTGCCCAGTCTTGATTGGAGGAAGGGGCAATGTTGAGATGGGGGTGTCATATTTTTTTGTTTGTCACCTTGGCTGTGAAGAGGCATTATATGATACCTTGCTCAGCCATGTGAAAAATGATGCACTTTGTGTAATATTACTGAGGGAGGGAGAGAGAGAGGAATGTGGAGTAATTGATTGAAACAGCGAGAGTTGCTCTTTTTTTTATTATTTACTGAAGTGTTTTATGCTTTCACAGAGAAAATGGGGGGTGGTAAGGTATGCAGAAAAACAATGGGATTAATTGTGTATCTCTTCGCGTCAATTTGATCAGAGCTAATGATGGCCAATGATAAAATTGTCCAGATTTATCTATTTCCCTACCTGGTCCACAATGATTACCTCAGTCACATCCAACAGAAAGAATCGGTCATAAAGGAGTTTGACTTCTTTACTAATCGAAACTCAAAACGTACCCTGCAGGTTTTCTGTAGGATGTCCATCCTTTATCGTCTTTTCCTCATCAATCAGTAAAAAAAGTGAGCAGTGGCCATCCCCTTGTTTTTTCCCATTTCATTTCCCAGTTCATTCAACATAGATTTATTTTTAATTTTTTTTAACACTTGAAACTGCACAACAGTATCACAAGTGCTTTATCAGAAATCTGCTGTGATGTTCAGATTAGGTGCAGCATAAGAAAGCCCTCTGCTTTGCCAGCCATGCCGGTCTGCCACCAGGCCAGCGCTCTGCTTTCCCAGCCTGGCCCGATGGCCATCAGCTCTCTGGCTCCTCTGCAGGCGCTCCAGCGCACTCTTTCTACTGGGCCGCTGAGTTTGTGTTTGCATCTGACCCTCTTTCATTTCTCTCCCTCTCCGTCCCTCCTTGTGGTTGACTCTCTCTAGATGGATTTTAACCTGAAGATCTCTTTGTCTGGAATGAAATGGTTGCTCACTGGGGCCCCCTTGAGGAGAAGAAAAAAATGCATTTTATTTGAACTAACCTTCTTACATAGAAGTCCGAAAAACTCCCTATTCTCATTGTACATGTGTGCGTGTGTGTGTAGGGGTATATTTATGTTTACATTGTTTGTATTTATACGGGTATATATATGGGTGTCTGTATGTATATGTTTATATATGTATATATATGTGTATGTGCAGTATATACTATATATATGTATATATTGTATCTGTATATATATTTATATCTACATAAATAATTATACAGATACATATATATACATATGCATATATATTATATATATATATCAATATGTATATATGTGTGTATATACACTACCGTTCAAAAGGTTCCAGACAATTTAATGTTTTCCATGAAAACTCACACTTTGATTCAACAGTTTTCAGCTGTGACAGCATAATTGCAGAAGGGTTTTCTAATCATCAGTTAGCTTTTTAACACAATTAGCTAAACAATGTACCATTAGAACACAGGAATAATGGTTGATGGAAATGGGCTTCTGTACTAGCCGGCTATTGCCAGACCAAGCTCCATCATAGATCACACATATTCAAATCGCTGCCAATGTCTAGACTGAATGTCTGATTAATTAAAGTTGAGAGAGAGAGAGAGAGAGAGAGAGAGAGAGAGAGAGAGAGAGAGAGAGAGAGAGAGAGAGAGAGAGAGAGAGAGAGAGAGAGAGAGAGAGAGAGAGAGAGAGAGAGAGAGAGAGAGAGAGAGAGAGAGAGAGAGAGACATACACACACGTTGATCAGATCTTTTTGTGGACGATAAATATGGACAATAACTAAAGCTTCACGTGGTTCTTTGAGGGAGCGTAATCTCCTCAATTGAAAACCTGCCCATCGCTACAGAAAATCCTGACATTGCTTGGCTTGAAAAAACGAATCAAACTTCAGGTTCAAGTTCAATATTTCCTTTCCTTCTGGACCAAGTCCCAGAAAGCAGCTTGTTAGGGTGTGTGTGTATGTGTGAGTGTGCGCGTGTGCGTCTTTGTGTGTGTGCGTGTGCTGTTGCAGCCCGGCATTTGGGAGATTACTTTGCTGGGGAACGCGTGTTGTTATTTTCAGCCCTGCCAGGTGTAGCTCCACATCGGTTGGGAACCGCTGGAGGGGGAGAGTAGAAGCCCTGACACATGCGGTGTGTGTGATTGGGCCACGCACGTTCACCCCACACCTTCTGATTTAAATCTAACCAAACCCCTGCTCTGAATTTACATAAAGCCATTCCACTCCGTCTGCTTTAAAGAAACCTATTTGCATTATATTTCTTTTTATCGCTGGCTTTTTCCTGTTGTTGCTCTGCTTTGCCAATCCCACGTGCACCGCGATTGGCTTCTCCTGTTTGCTGGTTAAGAGGCCAATTTGATGCATACTTAAGACCATGCCAATCATTGGATGCATGTTTGCACATGCGTGTGTTATACCTTTTCCTGTGGAGACTCACTATGTATTATTAGGTTTCCATGAGGTAGCCCAAACATGATATTCTTTCAGCATGTGTCAGCCTGCAAATGGGATCCACATTTGCACATTTTTTCACTGCATTAATGAAGCCAATCCATGCAGTCCTCCAATACAATACAGAAAACTCACTATGCGCCTAAAACTAAGGCGCACCCGCTGTCCATATGGATTCACAAAACCGCAAACAGCAACTATGAGCGTTAGATATATCCACATGATCCGACTCTTTAAAGGACACGCTTAGGTTAGCTTTACACATTGTAACACCCTTCTCACAACTAGTTGGCAACTTGCAACCAAACTGTGGAGAGTGGCGCCGAAAGAAAGCCATTTGAATTCTTCAACCACCATGCTTTCGTCTCTTGTCCCCTGCCAGGTGAGGAGGTCTCCATCGGCCTGCACGGCGTGTCAGAGGAGTTGGACGTGTGTCTGAAGCCTGACTCGGTGGTGCTGGAGAACACCTTCATCTCCCTGTGCAGTGTGCGCACCGTCTCCCTGGCTAACCCGGGCAATGCCCCTCTGCGCTTCTGCTGGAAGAGTTGGCCCAGCCAGCACGACGAGGACGTGGACACCATGAGGTAAACGCACATACACATACACAACGACACACGCACACGCATAAAGGCAAGCACGCCCACGCTGGCACATGCACAGGAGGCACACACACTCTACAACACCACTTGTGCATGGGAACAATAATGCACAAACACAAACTTGTAATGTCAGCCCATTGAAAGGAAAATAGTGAATTTCTTCTTCAGGTGAATTAAACTAGCATGCATTAAAAAGTGGCATCAGAACGGCCTTAACCCAGCTCACATTCCCTATTAGTGGGGGAAAACCAAGCACAACGTTTGATGAAATGTGCTTCACAATGAAGAGCCAACATCCAAGGCACTGAGTGACAAGGGGCCCGTGCCCAAAGCCCCTGACCCTGTCTGCTCCCAGGGAGCTGGTGTGCTTCTGGATGGATCAGGCCCATTGAAAAGAGGCTCATTTGTGAACGGGTTGAATTCGGAGCGGGTTACAAACATATTTAAAGAAACATTCAATTGAGTTCTCCTTCCATGGTCACCCCTTCCGCTGACCATTTCTCCTTTGGCTCTATGCTGAAACCATGTCAGAGAGTGCTCCGAGCTGTGGCAACAGGAAGAGATGGAGATGCAGCGCTTCCTGTTGGAGTGCGAGTCCAACCCAGTGGAGATCCACCGTCTGCCCATACTGTCCCGCTCGTACCGGGACCGCCCCGCCGCCAAGGACCCCCTCGCCACCTCTTCACCAGGCTGCATAGCCATCGAACCTGTGGTGAGTGTGTTGGGATTAGGTGTGTGTTTGATTTTGTGTTTGTGTGTGTGTGTGTGTGTGTGTGTGTGTGCCTGTGTGTTTTCAATGAAATCAGTGTGTCGGGTCTCTTCCCCTCTAGTCACACAAATCAGATCAATATCTATTCTAAAGTTTGATGGCAGACAAGCTCAAATCTGGTTGAACAGGGCGGGTGGATGTTTCACTTTCATGCCATTGATAATAGTTTCGACCAATCACGTTGCTGGCGGGGATCTGTAAGCGCGAAATTGGCGAGCAGAAACTTGGCCAGCACTAGTAAACTCCAAAAGAAAGTGTCTGTAAAGGTTTCAAATCAACCCTTGTAGACTGCCCACTGTAGAAATACCCTCATTAAAATCCCTTCTGGAAGCTTCATCCAAGTGCAATCGAGTTTTCTTTGGTAGAATACGTCTACGCCTCCTACCAGAAGTTTGGCTATAACATAGTGGGACTCCTGGATCCAAGATTACTATCTCTTTCTCGTGAGTGTTTACATGTGTGCGTTTGTGTGTGTGTCAGTGCATGGGGTTAGTAGAAACTCTGTGTTCCTCAACAGTGGCACCCATATTATCAGGTCACGATAAGGTAGGGGATACTGCCACTCTATTCGTCTAACTCAGCACGGCTGTCTCTGGGGCCTTGGTGTGTTTCCAGGTGATAAATCCCGACCACTCATGCCATTCAACTCCATTGAAATGGCAAGTGTGCGTTCTGCGGACAGGAGGGGTGTACACGGACAGCAGAGAGGGAGAGTGAGAGGGACATGCATAGATGAAAAAAAAAATATTCTCCTGATCAAATGCTTGCTCACATACATACCTTGGTGTATGTATGCAGGCTTTTCTGTTGATATCTATATATATATATATATATATATATATATATATATATATATATATATATTAATATCTTCTTTCTCTATCTTTCTTTTCTTTTCTTTTGTTGGTTTGTCTCCTTCTTTCTATGGCTCCCAGCCTCTATTCTGTTGGACTCTATTCCTGGTGCTCCTCACACAGAAATGTACATATGTTTCTCCTTCTATGGGTCTGTGGCCCATGATCCATTGGTCTGTCAATCTGTCTGCCGTGTCTCTGTCTGTCTGGTTAACCCTGTCCATTCCATTGTGTGTGTGGTCCAGGAGGGAGAGATCTATCCCAACACGACGGTTCAGTTCACCATCGTCTTCAAGCCTCTGGAGGCTACAGTCCACCATCACACGCTTTACTGTGACGTGACAGGTCAGTGTGAACACAGAACACAGGCTATAGTCGATAACTACAGCTGTTCTGGGTTCAATTAGGCTATAGTCTATCACTACAGCTGTTCTGGGTTTAGTTAGGCTATAAAGTATCACAACTGCTGTTCTGTGTTCAATTAGGCTATAGTCTATCAGTACAGCTTTTCTAACCTGTCATTCATGGTTATCATTAAAGAGAAAGGCCAAATCTGAAGCACTTGATAGTGTATACAAAAGCAACCTCATGGTTATTATAGGTCGTCTTGCATATAGCAAACTTTGATTAGTACTGAAATGTATGCTTCTTGATAATCATTGTAGCTGGACAGTATTCCAGTAGTCCTAGGAAAGTCCCAGAATTACAGAGCAACAATATACACCTCCAACGCATTGTGTACATGCATCAAAGTTTTGTTGTATTTATTTATATTTGTATGTATTTTAATCAATGCGTGAATTAGTACAGCATGTGAACAGCTCCTCGCTCATGGCTGATCCATTTGCTGCCCACTGATCCGCAGTACTCTGGAACCAGCCCACATTTTCATATTAAGCACACAAATCAACCTCAGGGCACAGAGAAATCGCCCCTGACCGCGGCAGGTAGAAGCCATTTGCATGGGGCCTCGGAGTGTGTCCCCTGAGCCGGAGAACCTATTTCCATTCATTTCCATGTCCTTTATCCCATTCATGTCCCCCACAGCTGTGGTTACCAAAAGCCAGCGCCGTTCTGCGCCCTATTCCTCTCGTTATTGTGTTATGTTGAGCCTCTTTCCGTGCCCCCACTTTTATCTTTTTATTGAATCCCGCGGGCAATTGTGTAAACGTCCTCTCTTCCTGTCGGCACGCCGGCTCAGGCCAAAAATCCCGCTTACCCCTGACCATCCGAGGAGAGGGCATGGGGCCCAAGCTGCGCTTCAGCTACAACGTGATGGACATGGAGAACGTGGTCATCGGGGACATGGACCACTATGAGGTGAGATAGAGGCGCTATTAGCAAGTGGAAGAACATGCTGAACATGATGCAGGGCGGCCGGTATGAGTTTGCTGTGGCGTATCGCACCGCCCCTCACAAAATCATGTATCATTCATTCCATATAAAAACACCTATGGTACAGGTGCTGGTGTCAAACAAAGGGCTGATTGATGCCCCCTTCAAGCTGTGCTGCCCAGACACCACCTTCGGGAGCTGCTTCTCCATCAGCCCTGAGGAGGGGGTTCTCGCGCCGGGGGCCAGCCAGGTGCTGCAGGTCAGCTTCTCCAGCCGCACCCTTGGAGCCTTCTGCGAGGACCTGATGCTCAGGGTCGAAGGACAGCCTCAGCCCCCGAGCTTGACCTTCAGGTGAGCTACTTCCTGTCTCTCCCCCTCCGGGAGATGAGGAGACAAATGGTTGTTGATTATGCAGTCCGGTCCAGTGGTACTGCTTAATACGTTGAACTCATTTTGAACTTAGAAGTGGTTTGGTGCGTGTGTTTCCTGTGCGTTTGGTTTTTTTTTGTCAACGTGCAGAGAGATTTTAAAGATATTTGAAATCTCAATGAGACTTAACATAGTTCAATAAATATGCATTCATTTCACTCACTGGTAGAGGAAAGCGCTTGATTTGGTTGTTGTCTGTTTGCAGAGGTCGTGTGATTGGCCCCACCTTCCACTTCGACGTCACTGAGCTCAACTTGGGAGATGTGGCCTTTGGTGAGGTTCATGAAGCACTCAGTATCAGCAGCCCCGTCGGTCAACCCTATCGACCAAAACAAAATATAATAATACGTTTGATGCAAGACCAACGTTATTCCCATTTAGATTTATATTTCAATTGGCTTTTGCAGACATTCATTACAAATAAAGATACGGCAGATCACAGATGTCCATGACCAGATCTCTTACACCATGGCTCAGCTGCCCAGCATCTGTATGCATTTGGTTTGATAAATGAGAGGCTTTCAATTATTCAGTGGCATCAGCCAGTGTGTCTAAAACCATGTTTTAAACGCCATAATCATAAATAAATATATCTCATGTGGCATCAATTGTGTTATCACCTCAGAGTTGTGGAATACACTTAACAGGTTGAAATTTGTTCATCTCTAGTGATATTGTTTTGTCGAAATGTATCACATGAAATAATGCATGGTTAGCAAAATGCGATGATTTTAAACAACACATTGTATCAACATTTCTTAACACACTCTCTCCGTCTGTCTGTCCAACCGTCCATCCGTCCATCCATCTGTCTCTGGATCCATCCGTTTCGCCGGGTCATTTTTCCGTCATTTTACCAACCCTTCTGTCCTTCCTTCCCTCTAGGCTTCCCTCAGACGTTGAGCTGCACCCTCTTCAACACCTCCCTGGTTCCCCTGACGTATGCCCTGCGTGTCCCGGGGGACGGCGCGGGCCCCCCCAGCGGGACCAGCAGCCAGCAGGTGACCCAGCTGACCAGGGTCCACTGGCGTAGCGCCGCGGCCCTGGATCCCCACGCACGGCCGACCGAGTTCAGCCTCAGGCCGGCCGCGGGCACCATCCGGGCCATGTCCGACGTGTTTGTTGAGGTAACCTGGAGTCAGCACACCTGCTGCGTTACAAGATTTGAGCTAGTCTGGTGTCGGGGACTAACGTTGATGTAAACCACCAGAGGATCAGTTGACTGACTGATGTCAGTGTCTAAATGATTGCCTATTGTACTGTATCCTGTACAGTACATTTGATACAGATTGCATTGGTCAGTTGACCGATTCATTATTCACTCATCCGTCTCATTCTATCCATCTGAAACAGACTCATTACACTATACGTGAATCTTGCATTCTCATCTCTTCTCTGATACATTGTGATAGGATTGTCCCATATGGGCCATTTGGGAAACATTGTTTGTATCCTAAATGGTTCCTGTTCAGTAAAAGGCTTGATGCATCTTCAATATTACTCTTTGGAGATTACTGTTGTATTCTAGATTCATTGTTTAGGTTTATCCATTTACATCATTTCTTGTGTCAAGTCTAAAACTTATTTAGTTTGGTTTTGGTTCATGTCTCTCTTTTGAAGTGGATGAGTGGCTATCTCATGATCATATTATTACCGGTATGTATTGTAGTATGCATACATAATGTGTGTGTTATGTTGTGTACAGGTGACACTGTGCTCAAACACTGTGAAGAGGTACCAGGTAGCACTGGTGGTCGATGTTGAAGGAGTAGGAGAGGAGATCGTGACTATTCCCATTACTGCCAGGTATGTCAATCCTTTGCACACATACCAGTACATATAAACGTGTGCACACACACACACACACACGCACACACATACACAAAACATGCATGCATCCACACACGCACGCTCGCACGCACGCACGTACGCACGCACACATGCACGTACACACGCACGCATGCACACCCACAGCCTATGAACCACAAATTGGGCAAGGATGGGCAAAAAACTTTTTGCCCATCAATGAGAAGGAAGATCAATGAGCACGACTCTTACCCATGTACAAGAAGTTTGACAATATTCCCAGCATAATAAATGTCAATTATTAATACACCATATTTAATTGCCAAGAAGGGAAAGTTTGATGAGGTTGTCTAAATAACCTAATGATCATACAAGCCATACAGATTTATTACTTTTATCGCAGTTTCTTAATGATTTCCTTTGAGCTTCAAGTCTGCAAGCCGCTAATTACAAACAGGACATGGCATTTAGCAGTGTGCCACTAGCTTGTTTGATAATCTGCACATTATCGTGTGCAATTATGATTTAGCTTTCATGCTCAGAAAATGTGTTTGCCTGGATTGACCGGGAGTAATATGCCATCATATTAGAATATTACATTAAGGTTCTTGAACTGGTTGGATATTCATAATTGATGATGATCTTTCGCTCAAGTGACCCCTCGCAAAACCAAAGTGGTTTCTTGGGTTGGCTGACACTGCATATTCAAATAAGATGACCAATCAAAACACCCACAGCAGCTGAACAAATTCATAACTGAGACATCCCAGACATAGATCACACCTGTGATTACACAGGTGGCCCTTACTTAACCGATCCCTTTACCAATAATGTTAACCAGTATATAAAGAGAGCCATAAATACAATACTAGAATTATAAACATGTCATCTAAAACAATGCTTTTCGTGTAGCCTCAGGACCAACATGTGTCATTAGTCATCAAAGGGCTGATCTCAAAGTTTTCAGTTTTGTGTCTTTTGCAACACCTTTGGTGAACAAACCAGACACAGATTCAAACAGTGTCGCCACTGGCACCCAATTTGTAACATTCATTTTAATGTTTTAAACTGGGCTTTCATCAGTGGGCCATAGGCTCAATCACCATTGAGAGATCTCATTCAGCAGTGGATGGTGACTTAACATTCATTAATTTACTTGAAAATCGCCACTTAAAGGCCAGAGCCAGAAAACATAAATGAATTACCAATATGGCTGCAATCAACAATGTCTGCCTTTCTGTTCTGTTAAAAACTGCCCTACTGCAATAATAGGGTCCAAACTCAATGAAATAGCAGGCCTTTGAAACATGAATTTAAATTGAAATGAGTTTATTCATAGAATCCTTTCTAAAGATGTTTGGAATATGCTTTGCACCCCACTCAAAATACCTACCAGTTGAGAATCACTGGTCTAAAATATCTAAAATATCTAAGATGGAATATGAATTACATGTGGTTGTTTTTTTAAATTATTTTTCTTCTTTCACTCCCTCTTGCTCGCTTGCTTGCTTCCTTGTTCCCTGCAAAGATGCTTGGTACCAGAGGTGATGGTGGAGACCCCGCTCTTGGACTTTGACCAGTGTTTCCTGGGCCATCCATACACACACCACGCACGGCTGGCAAACACCAGCCACCTGCCTGCCTGTTACGGGCTGCTGGACCAGGTAAAACCCCTTCACTGTTCAACCCCCCACTCTGTGGACCAAGGTTATGCATCAATCTGTAGAGCAGCATACATGCCTACGCTTGTTTGCAAAGATGGAGGTTTTCTCCGTCCAAACAGGCAGGGACGACTGTAAGAGAAATGTGGTCCAAGGCTACCCTTGACCAAACTAGATTACCATCTAGCTTGACGAAAGATGGCTTGTTTTCCAGACCAAATCTCTCACGCAAGTGAAACGCGCTGGGAATGTTTGTGACTTTAGTGTAAACATCGATGTACGGTGTGCTTTTTAGGATCTTTTTCTCTGGTGTAAGCAGGGTCTGTGTGTTCACATGCCCCCTTTCTTCACCGTGTTGTGCTAAGGAACACAAGGAGAGTCCATCCATGCTGTGGGGCAGTTCTGTTCCCAGGGGCCTTATCCCTGCTGGAACCTCAGTGGAGGTGCCCCTGTTCCTGTTGGCCAAGGCCATTGGCAGGCAGCACGGCACTGCACGCATAGCTGTGTGGGGCAGTAATCATCGGTCCCTGGTCAGTGGCACTGTACACGTGTGTGGGAAATGAGGTGTGGTCGTCGTAATGTGAAGGCAGCGGAGGAGGTTGCTTTGTCTGTGTGATGAATTACTGTGCGTTAGGTTGTGAGTGTGTTCATTGCCACCCAGGAAAGAGAGATGTTTGGATGCGTTTTGAAATACAGTGTTTGTTGTTACAGGAGGTGCGCTTAACATGTGTGGGCAAGGGTCCAGCCGTGCACACTCAGCCTCCGAAGGTGGACTTTGGCGAAGTCCAGGTTTTAACGGACGTAACCAGAAAACTGCAGCTGATAAACCAGTCGCCAATCCCAGCTCACTTCTCTGCACATATGGTACATTTGCATACAAAAAGCATACACACACACATGCCCACATCCATTTGTTTTTTCCGGTGTGATTGAAATCTGTAATTATAAAGTCATTTTGGATGGTTTGTTAACTTTGGACATAATGGATCATACCACTGTAATGGTCTTTTGAATTTAGCTTTTTCTTTCCGCCTTAAACCCACAGTAATAACACAAAGTATTTTCCCCCTGCAGACTTTTACTAGTTTAATATAACACCGTGGTCGCAGGCAAGTAGTGTAGAAAGAGTATTATGTCAATATTAGAATAACAATATATGTGACTATATGTCAATTATTATAGAATAAAATATAATGTGTGTGAATATTTAGCTTGACTCGGTCGCAGTCATTGAGCATTTGTCACACTATGTGATATGAAAGATCAGTTCTATACTCTGACTACAGCACAGACAAGATGTTTGCGCTCTCTCGCTCTCTCTCTCTCTCTCTCTCTCTCTCTCTCTCTCTCTCTCTCTCTCTCTCTCTCTCTCTCTCTCTCTCTCTCTCTCTCTCTCTCTCTCATTCTCATTCTCATTCTCTTGCAAAAGGGAATGAGAGCTCAGTTACCCTGTCCTCCTCTGAGGTTAAACAGCAGTCAGAGTTTGGGAGTGGTTTTTCCTCCTCTGCGTTCTCGGGCATCAATCGATGTGTATTCTCCTAGAATGACTCTGTAATCTACTTGGTAGCCCCCCCCATTCAGATGATTCAAGGAACCCTACTCTGATGCTATTCTATTCGCGTCGTCTGAATCGTATCGACACATGGGAGCTTTACCGTTGTTCCTAAACATGACCTCAGGTTAAGCTGGTAGGCTATTAATTACGGTGCGCGTCAATGGCTAGCATCGTAAGTGCACGCAATAATTCCTCCCATTGGCAGACTGCGAAAGGTATTGAGACAGAACCATTTCTCATCTTGTAAGACCTGCAATGTAAACGTGTCTGCTGTCCGTACTGCTGTCTCCCTACAGAAATGCTGCAATGCGTTGTGACTCCCCTGCCAACAGCCAGGGATCCAGGACACTACCCTTTATTTAGTGATAATATATTGATTGTTTTTCACTGTATAATTTCCCCGAAGGGGACTGGCTGCAGCAGACACTGCAGCAGTAAGACAGAGTATAAGAGGGAGAGAAACACCCTCCTGATCTGGCACTCCACCACCCCACTCTCGACCCCTCCGAAAGTGTGTCTGTGTGTGTGTGTGTGTGTGTGTGTGTGTGTGTGAGTGTGTGTGTGTGTGTGCGTGTCTGCGTGTGCGTGTGTGTGTGTGTGGGTGTGTGTGCGCATGCATGTGTGTATACGTGTGGGTTTACGGTGGATACTTTAGGAAGAGGTGACCATCCAAGGTTCAACCAATTTCTTAGCCATAACAATTTAAATGTCTCTCTCTCCCCCTATGTGTTTGAGGTGAGGGACATGTCTCTCTGTGTTTGAGGTGGAGTAAATGTCTCTCTCTCTCTGTGTTTGAGGTGGAGTAAATGTCTCTCTCTCTCTCTGTGTTGAGGTGGAGTACAAGTCTCTCTCTATCTGTGTTTGAGGTGGGGGAAGTGTCTCTCTCTCTCTCTCTCTCTCTCTCTCTCTCTCTCTCTCTCTCTCTCTCTCTCTCTCTCTCTCTCTCTCTCTCTCTCTCTCTCTCTTTGTTTTACGTGGAGCTAATGTCTCTCTCTCTCTCTCTCTCTCTCTCTCTCTCTCTCTCTCTCTCTCTCTCTCTCTCTCTCTCTCTCTTTGTTTTACGTGGAGCTAATGTCTCTCTCTCTCTCTCTCTCTCTCTCTCTCTCTCTCTCTCTCTCTCTCTCTCTCTCTCTCTCTCTCTCTCTCTCTCTCTCTCTCTCTCTCTTTTTTTCTCTCTCTCTCTCTCTCCCTCTGTTTGAGGTGGGGGACGTGTCCCCGTGGCGTGTGGAGCCCCGGGAGGGAGAGCTGGCCCCCGAAGGCCAGCTGGAGCTCAGGGTGGTGGTACACCTAAGGGACACGCTTCCCTTCCAGGGAAGGCTGCAGGTGTGCATCCAAGACAGCCAGACCTACGACATCCCTCTGTCCTGCACGGGCGTGGGCTCCACCATCGTCAGCGACCGGCCCCTATACCCCAGGCTTGATCTTGGAACTCACTTCAGGTACAGCAGCAGCCCTTCCTCGGGTTTAAGTCTCGCTGTCCTTTCATTCATCTTATGGGTAGTCTAGTGGATAGAAGAAGACTAAGACATGAATGTATATGGCTATCCCTTTATCCACCTATAATCTATCAATCTATCATCTATCTATCCATGTGTTCATCTTTCTATGTGTCCATCTATCATCTATCCATCGATTCATGGATCCATTGATCCATCTATCTATAATTCCATTGATCCGTCTATACACTTATTGATTTATCGATTCATTGAATGGATCGATGGATCCATTGATCCATTGTTCAATCTATCATGAATAGATACTGAGTCTTGTAATATTTCCCAAGTCAAGGGGTCTGCGAGTATCCCTTCAGGCTGACCAACCGTGGCCAGCGGCTGCATCGGATGCACTGGGCTTCCCCGCTCTTCCCTCCTCGTGCCTACAAAAGAACGGCCAGGGACGAAAACGCCCTGCCACCCATCACCACCGGCAAGACAGGCAGCGGGTCTCGCCTCTCTTCCCCCAAGGAGAAGCCTGTGTTCAGCCTCAGCCCCTGCCGCCTGGAGCTCTTCCCAGGCCAATCCGCTGACGTGGTTCTGACCGGATCGTCTGACACCCCTAGGGTGAGGCAGCGTTCAGTCTCACTCTGCATCAGTAGTCCCCAACCCCCCTCCATCGTCTGACTAATGCTTACATGGTTTGACATTTTGGATAAAAGGATTAATTAATGATGGGGAAAGGTATTTTGTTTATGTTTCAATTTATCTTTTTTTCATGTTCTTCACATTTGACCTGTACACTGGATGGGGGATTGTGAAGAAACTTAATTGTTTATTTATTTGGTGGAAAAAGTTCCACTTCTAGTTTTAAGTTTTATTTTTAGTTTGGTTTCTTAAAAAACGTCAAACTGGAAAGGCAAGGGTATGTTTCTGGTTAAAGCCCTAAAGCCTTGTGTACCACATGACATAAGTCCCTAGGAGATTATATTTTCGAATAATGACACGTTTGGTTGCACGTGAGATCCAGTCAGGACATCCACATGGTTCCTTCCCTATTGTACTGACACCGGCTGTCATCCCTTCTCATTGGTTCAGACGGTGTGTGAGCGCCTGGCATGTTTCGCCATGCTGGGTCGGGAGGTCTGCTACGAGCGCATCATGACTGTAGACATCACATGCTGCTTCGTGGCCCCTATACTCTGCTTCTCCTCCAAGCAGCTCACCTTTCATTCCAAGAAGGTAGGGGGAAACAAACGTAACCCAGGCTCATGTTTGCGTGGAGATAAAATGAACAGGACAATTTTGCTTAAGTTGATGCTTGGGCAGATTTAACATTTGCCATCCTAATCTTTTAGGATTCTGCAACGTCAGAGATGAATAAAGTATCTATCTACTCAACATGTAACCTTTCTCCCGCTGTTTTCCTTGTTATGCTACCATCATGTATGTCAACCATGGCCCCCAATGAACTCCTAAAAACCCTGGAAGGAGGATGCATTGCTTCCCAAGGTTTCTTCCTTGATCATTAAAGGTCTTTTCCCTCTTCCCTAGAAGAGGGGGAGCCTCTTCTAGGGTTAGGGGTGTCATTAATGCATGGCCTGCAAAGTCCTTTGAGACTGCAACTAGGATTAAGGTCTCTGCAAACATACAATTGATGTGGCTTCACTTAATGACTTTGTCAGCCCAGGTTTCAGTTTCACTCGTTCCTTCATTGTCTGCATGAGACGAAGCATGTGGCGTTGGTGTTTTACAGGAGTCAGGGCAGAGCCTCGTAGCACTATACAAGAGGCTTGTGCTGAAGAATATCTCCCCTCTGGCCCTCTCCCTGGAGCTCAGTCTTCCGGAGCCCTTCTCTCTGTGTGACGGCCAGGGAGACCTCACTGTTGCTACCAACAAGGTGCCCAGACCTTCACTCTTTACTTCCACAGATATTCAATCGAGCTGCGACTTGGTGCCGTTGATTTTAGACTGCAATTACAATACATTTTGATTAGATGGTTAGAACTTGGGGGAATCTGAAGGGAAATATACTGCAGAAGCAGCCTTGTGGCAAATGGAAGAACCATACCGAGACTGATGAAAATGTCAAGGCAGTTTCATCTTGACTTTCCAAGAATTGGAGAGCATATGCTCAATAATATTATAATCTGTAAATGTGTATCATAAATGTACTTTAACATCTCAAATATCGAATACACCCGCACAACATTGCTGTTGCTTTTGGTTAGGAATTCAGAATGTTCAATAGAAAGTGAATTCAGACTCGTGGCTACGATTAATATCCAAATCATTTGGGCCATTTGGGTTACCTCTGCAGGGATGATGATCTTCTGTTCTTTCAAACCAACAATAATCGTTCTGTCTGGTAAACCTGAGCAGCAGCATCAGCAGATGAAAAAAATAATAGTTATTCAGTTATTGTTATGGCCTTTTAAGTCACATCATCTGACATGTTTTGCCTTGACCCAAAACTATCTGAATCTTGGTATATTGTCTTTAACAGTTATATTTTGCAAGTTTCGAGTTTAATAAAACGTCAGTACTGTGTTTTGACGTTTTTGCTTCCC
>NC_044056.1:16130802-16160802 GCF_902167405.1 Gadus morhua | reverse complement strand
ATAAGCCATCTGCTTGCACCTTGTGTGCTGCAAGACCCATGGGTAGCTAGCTGTAGAGATCCTGACCTCTTTGCTTTCCACACTTTTCTTAATTTTGGGGTTTAGGTTTCATGATACTGTTGTTAGTGATGGTAGTAGGATCAACAGCATGCAAGCTGTAACTCGTGTTACTTCAATTTTTCATTGTTTTACTGTCGTAGAAGGGGACTGGATGCCAGGCTGGGTAGGACGATCGACAGGCCACTTTGTCAATCAACTCTAAAGTACCTTGGCATCACCCCTTTGCTCCCTAAAATAGGATGTGCCGTTTGATGTTAACACCTCAAAGAGCAGCTTCAAAGGAATCGTCCCCACTCTTTCAAGAAGAAAATTCACTTCTGTGTTCATATCCAAATTAGGAAATTATTTCTGGAGCAGATGGTCGTTTGACATTATTTTCGGCGTTGCGACTGAACAACGTATCTCACTACCATAAGACTGGATGACGGGACTTGCCAGATTGGTGGTGAAAGTGTTTAGTGGTTGTTCTGCGGGTGGAAGCCGGTTGAATGACTCTCTGTAGCGTGTCCACATTGTGCCCTCAGAGGATCAGCTGCGCTGGGCGTGACATCATCTCGGAGCGTGGAGTCTGCTTACCACCACTGCCGTTCATTGTACGACGCAGGGAGGGAAGACGGCCCATAGACATCGCAGCAAGGGACACTTTAAAGAAAGACTGGCCTTATTCTTGGGAGATGGACACACATGCACGCACCCAAATACACACGCAGACACAGTATCACAAACACACAGACACACGCAAGCAGACCCACATACACACACACATACATATGCCGGAATACCATTTGATGCTGTTATCTGTCATGATAAAATTGTAGAATATAGAGCCCTCATCTCCCTCTCTCTCTCTCCCTAAAACAAATACACTTGCAGAAACACACACACTTGCACAGACGCACACAAACATTAGTTCACACTCTTCCCATTTCCCTCTCTGCTGACATGCCAAGAGATTCATTCTTTGTTCCTTCTTTGAAGTAAGGAATTTGTGGGTTGGAGTGCTGCTGCAGAAGCACACGCAGACGCGCACACACACACACGCACGCACGCGCACACACACACACACACACACACAGTAACACTCACACACACGCACACACACACTGACACCCACACACACAGTAACACTCACACACACACTGACACCCACACACACAGTAACACTTACACACACACACACACACGCACGCACGCACGCACATGCACACACACACACACACACACACACACACACACACACACACACACACGCTCACACACATACACTCACACAGAAACTAAGGCATACATTAACTGAACCATAACAACACGGATCATACAACATTGCCCCCTGCTGGGCACACTACCAATTGAGAAACATTCTCATCAAAATGTGTTTCCTTGCCACAGATCGAGCCTTTGGTTTTACCCAGTGTGTCATTTAGAACATCATTTGTAGAAGCTGGATTGTGTTGAGGGGTTTGTGATCTTTATTTGGTTTTACTCCACAAAGCACAGATATTTTACAGACCAATAAAAGGCATTGTCTAAAAAAGGAAATCTGGAGGAGAGCTATAAAATAATAAAAATATCTTTACAATAATAAAACTCCAATGAAAAGGCTGTTTTCACTGGGAGAGCATTAACAACACTATCACCGAGTTTCAGCCTTAGCATCTAGCTGTGGTGGTGACCATGAGCTTCTTATATGCTGCCTAACATCAGCAGGCAGCCTTCTTTATACAGTAAGGATGCATGAAGCCACTGGTTGTCCCACAGTAGTGAGTGTACTGTCGGACTTCACGTATCAACGCCCCCTATGTGTTTATCCAGTATTTCACACCCCAGTTACTCTGACCTCTTCTTTAGCACTGTTCAATTAAAATCTCCCTTAATTATGGAGTAGCCTGGTTAATTAGCTTGATGGATGCACACAGGACAAGCCCTCGGGGAGGAAAAGAGTGTGGAAAGAGAGCGGGTAAATGAGGGTGAGGTTTTTCTAAAGGCTTTGGTAATACAGATTGTTAATACTATAGATGTTATCTATAGTACAGGTTACGTTTCTAAAGGCACAATACAGTACAATCAGATGAACTAGAGCTAATCTTATTTCATTGTTATGGATAGGGAAGATTGTCTTTCATTCATCCTCAGCCGTTCCTATTAGTGAGTATTATTTAGGGAGTCCGAGTGCACTCTATCTTCTATCTTCACCTCTATTTAGTTTTTGCTTCTTATAATTGCACTGACAAGGCTATCAGCTGTGTTCATGATTGTTCCTTGCTATCATATCTTACAGCAGTGAAGGGGATAGGAGCTGCCATCTTGGTGTAAAAGAGGTAGGGATGGATAAATCACACACACACACACACACACACACACACACACACACACACACACACACACACACACACACACACACACACACACACACACACACACACACACACACACACACACACACACACACCAAATCCTCCCAGTTGGAGCTGGCAGGGCTGTTGTCTTGCAAGTCAATCGGATGAACTGTTCCCATTAATTGTGCCAGTCTTTGCTAGCTTGCCTCAAGGGGCAGCACCTTAAATCAGGCCCCTTGAATCTATCCACGCCTCACTTCTCACTAAAGTTCCTTGTGAAAACAAAAACAAAGTAAATATAAGACAATTTATTCTATTGAATAAACAATAAACTCTACTTCTACTATTGTTACTACTGCTGTTACTCCTACTACTATTACTATTACTCTATTACTGCCACTAATAACTAATAATGCTATACTACTGCTACAACTACTAATACATTACTCTATAACTACTACTATATAACTACTATGACTATTTATACTACAACTGCTGCTACTACAACTACTACCACCACTCTATTACTACTACTACTATACTACTACTACTACTACTCATTCTATACTAATCCTACTACTACAACTGCAACAACTCCTACCACTACACTACTGTATATCTACTAGTAATACTATACAATATACTATACTATAATATACTATACTTCTACTACTCTACTTTATTACAGAACTAACATGATGGATCTCCTTTGTATGAGAAAGACATCCTGTAAATCATACCGCTGTATATATATATGTATATGTATATCTTCATGTATAACTCCATTCTGTGTAGGTTTTCAATGAGACCCCTCTCACTGGGAAGCTAGCCCCAGCGGATATTGCTCTATATATATATATGTATATATATATAGATATTTATATATATATATATATATATATATATATATATATATATATATATATATATATATACATGTATATTTATATTTATATATATATATTTATATATCTACATATATAACTCCATTCCGTGTAGGTGTTCAATGTGACCCCTCTCACCGGGAAACTGGCCCCGGCGGAGAGCCAGCAGGTGTCCATCACCTTCCATGGCCGCGCCTTCGTCAGGTGCCAGGTGGTGGTGCAGTGTTGGGTGGAGGAGGGGCCCGTGTACAGCGTGACCCTCCAAGGAGAAGCCTCGGATATCTGCTACAACTTGAGCTCCACCCACCTGGACTTAGGCCTGCAGGTACCACTACATACATGTAGCTATAGACAGTGATGCATAGATGTGTTTAAATAAATGGACAAATATATCTCGATTCACAAAGCACAGCTGACTGTTGGCTCACACACTCACCAAAGCACTTTCCAGTATGTTACGGCAAGGAATAAAACACGAGGCATTAACTAGAAAAGAAGAAGTAAAATCCAGCAAATGGAAAATAAACGGATTACACATAAACAAAGTCAGGAGGGTGTAAAAAACAAGGTGTGAGTCGAGGCACAAAATCA
Organism: Gadus morhua; assembly: GCF_902167405.1. Classification (NCBI taxonomy): domain Eukaryota; kingdom Metazoa; phylum Chordata; class Actinopteri; order Gadiformes; family Gadidae; genus Gadus; species Gadus morhua. The sequence continues at coordinate 16,156,931 of NC_044056.1, read as the reverse complement.
ATAGGGAACAGAAGAAGAGTCAGAGGACATAAAAGCGCTACCTCACGCAGACCAGTGAATACCACTGAAGCTGCAGAATCATCTTCGTCCTGATGGACAACCAGATAGGTCTCCTGATATAGCCCACCTGGGACAGGGGAGGTGTATTGACTTTGAAATGTCATCGTGTAGTTTTACACGCCTCCATCCACCCCCCTCGGCTTCTGGAACGCACGCCGCCCCGGGCCAGTTTTCATTGATGATTCAAAACAAGGGCATATTGATTGGTGATTTGTTGGAAATGAGCCATTCAGCAGAAAGTTTCACTCTGACCTTCCTGCCTGTGAGCACTCTCTCCTCAGCCCACCCCTCTCTCTCGTCCTCTGAGTCGTTCACCCCTTCCATCTGTTTTTGCTCCTCATCCACTAATCTCTTGCTGTCGAAAACGGAATTTGATAATGTCCATTGCATGATTTTAAACAGCCAACTCAGGCCTGTCGGTCTGTCAATATGTCTATGTCTGTCTTTATGTTTACCTATATATGTATGTTTCTATCTATCCTTCTAGCTGCCATATTCTTGTCCTTCTATTTGTCTATGTCTTTATGTGTTTATCTATCTATATATATATAGATGTAGATATAGATAGATAGATAGATAGATAGATAGATAGATAGATAGATAGATAGATAGATAGATAGATAGATAGATAGATAGATAGATAGATAGATAGATAGATAGATAGATAGATAGATATAAATAAATATGGTTTGATGTATCTGTTAACTTGTCTGCTTTGTGTCTGTCTATATGTCTATATCTGTCTGCATGTATACTTGAATCTATCCTTCTAGTTGCCATTACTTTGTCCATCTATTTGTCTTTGTCTGTATATGTATATTTATATCTATATCGATCTATATTTATATCAATCTATATATTATATAGATTGAAATGACTATAGATCGATATAGAATAAATATAGTTTGATGTATCTGTTAACCTGTCTGCTCTCTCTATATGTCTATAGCTAACCAGTCGACTCCCTTTCTATTTGTCTTTATCAGATCTCCCCGACACTTATCTAATATCTATATACGCTATATACATGTATCTATAGTACAGTCTGTATGCAGATCTGTTAAGCTGTCTGCCCTGTGTCTATATGTGTATGTACCTGTATGTTGATATGTATGTATGTATCAACCTGTCTGCTCTGTGTCTGTCTCCACCCATGTTTGGGCGTGGGCAGCTGTTCCAGCAGGTGGCCGAGACCCAGGTGCTCCTGGCCAACAGCGGCCAGGTGGGCTTTGAGTTCAGCGTGCTGCTGGATCATCAGGGGGCGGAGCCCAGGAGGAGGGAGGCGGGGGAGGAGGAGGTGGAGGAGGGGGCTGACGCAGGAGAAGGAGACAGGAGGGTGGAGGGACTACGCCAGGACCAGAGTGGGGAGCTGTGGGTGGAGAGTGACGGGCAGCAGGGGGCCGGGGGGCCGGACTGGAAGGTGTTGCCCGGCCAGCCCCTGGTGTTCCCTACTAAAGTGAGTGGCGGTGTGTGTGTGTGTGTGTGTGTGTGTGTGTGTGTGTGTGTGTGTGTGTGTGTGTGTGTGTGTGTGTGTGTGTGTGTGTGTGTTTTTTATCCATGTGTTTTTTATCCATGTGTCCATGTGTGCTCTAATGTGTGTGTTTGTGTGTGTGTGTCTGTCAGGGCTACGTGGAGGCCGGAACGGAGTGGCGTCTGTGTGTGCTCTACCTACCGGGGGTCCCTGATGTGTTCCAGAAGAGCTTCCAGCTTCAGGTGGACCACCTGCCCCCAGAGACCATCACCCTGAGCGGGGAGGGGGTCTTCCCCAGGATCAGCCTGGATCTCCCCCGGCACTTATGTAGGATCACGCACATACACACACACACTCGCTCTTGAACATGCACGCACACACACACACACACACACACACACACACACACACACACACACACACACACACACACACACACACACACACACACACACACACACACACACACACACACACACACACACACACATACATGTACTGTAGTATATAGGACGCTGTACCTTCTCAATGCTGTCTCCCATAGTAATCTGTAATCTGTTGTCCATGGTTTGGGACAAGAAGCACCTCATCAACATGCTGTGGGTTTCTGTTGCAGCCGATGAGAGCTGTGGCCAGGTGATGCAGGAGGCCAGAGAGGCTGTAGGAGTGGCGAACTCAACCCCACTCACCCCTACCCACGCTGGGGCAGGGAGTCAAGACAACCAGCACTGCGCCCACGCTGTTAGTATCCTGGTGATCTATGACACGTTTCCCTCCCGATGCTGTGGCTGAACATGGAAGTGCACGAATAACGCTGGCACGAAGGGAATAAATACACAAATTGTTTGTTAAAGGTCCCATGGCATGCTACGTTATGGATGCTTTAATATAGGTATTAGTGGCCCCTTATGACATCATTGGATTCTTATTAATATTTACATAATTAGAGAACTACCCATAATGCTAGTAGTAGTCTATTGGGTCGATTGAACGGTCCCTACCTCGTCGTGGTCCTCTCCAACCATGCTCTCTCTGCTCCTCATGCTCTCTCTCTAGTGTGAGGAGCTGGTGAGCATGGAGCTGGAGAGGAGGCTGCTCAGGGACAACGCGCTGGCTGTGGCCAGCGGCCTGATGGCCCTCCACCGCCATGGATGCTCTGCCGACGAGTGGCACCGGCTCAGCAGGTACTGCATACCAACCAGCACCTTACCCACTGTCCTCTGTTTGATACATAGCAGAGACAGTATGCTGATCATTAAACTGTTGCTGCCTGACTTTTTTAAATTGCTAAATCATGCATGTGATGATTTATGATAATGAAATGAATCATAAATCGTCATATCCTCCATGACATGGAGGATGTGAACATATGATCTTTAAGGTAACATGTTGGTCTCCGTTTGCCTCTCCTACACTTCTTCTTCCTGCTGCCCCCCCCCCCTCCCCCCTCCACCCATAAGGTTCCTGATAGCAGAGTATGTGCTGGACCTTGGCTTCGTGGTCCATGGTCAGATTTTGAGCCGGGACGTGAGGATCACCAACACCGGGCCGGTCTCTGTGTCCTTTTCGGCCAACCACAAGCCTCTTGTGGGAACAGGTACCAACGGACCCACAGTGCGTGGAGCAAACGACCTGACCCCGAGTCACCTGAGGGAGGCACAGGAGCATTAAGAGCCCATTCCTCTGTGATTCAGGTGTGTTTGCTCTTCCCAAGGTTTCAGTGCTGAGTTTGAGAAGGTGAAGAACTTCCGATGCAGTGAGACACAGACATTTACGGTGACCTTTGACCCCCAGAGGTCAAAAATGGGTGAAATCCGTGTCACCATGCCAATAAAGGTCTGTCCACATACGACACCACATGCCATTTTGTGTCATTGTCAATTTGTTTTGAAAGTTATCTGTCACTAAATGTGTAATCATGTGCTGTAAAGGTACGTTTCACGTGTGAAGCATTGTGATTGGTTTACCTGTTTTGAATGACAGGTGGTAGGCGGGCCGTCGGTGCAGGTGCAGCTTTGTGCTGTGGTGTGCATGCCGTCCCTCACTGTGTCCAATGAAGAGCTGCTCTTCGACTGCGTGCAGTGTGGCATGTGTCAGGTAAAACTGAAAGCAACACGACAGCACCATAAGGTATAGCCAATGCAAGGGAGGTACATGCTTTTGCAGTTCTTATGGTGGAAATACATGATTTACTAACCCAACTCAATCATAGTTATTTGCACAAGAGGGAGAGGGAGAGAGAGACCATATGAGAGCTGAGTGATGTCTGCTTCTATAAAGGGTGGCTGTGGTCTTCCTTCCTACCAGGTGATCACCATACAGCTGTTCAACCATGAGAATGTACCGTGCAGCTGGAGCATGGCCGAGGCAGCCAGGCCTCGCAAGAAGGTACTGATCCAGACCCAATATCCTGCTGACCAAAGCCCAAAGAAATATGCTGTATTTGTTTGCCCAATAGCAGGTTTATTTTTATTTATTAGACATTATACTACGTCACCACATTCATTATGCCGTTGTTCTCAGTATGGCCTTGATGATCTCACCTTACTATATCTAGCCACTTGTATACACATTTCGCTCCTAATGTTGAACAGATACAGTGCATTTACAGTACATTGAAGGGGTTCAATGGTACATTGGGGTGCATCGATCTTTATTCAGAGCAGAGTGACCATTTGTTGAAAATTCTTCTCATGTACACACATTCTTTCTGCGATTCTATCTGCGATTTTCTATGGTGTGTTTGCACTGCACCTCAATTAGATGTTTGCCAACAAAATGCTGCCATGTACTCTTACTTTTGCTTTTCAGCACAAATAATTGATTGGCTTAGTGAAGTAAGAATTGGAATGATTCCAAATAAAATCTTGCAATGCATAAAAAAAAGGAAATGGTACACCATACTATCAATCTTACTATCTGTTGTTAAGAGATAGACTAGACTAAATATTAGCATCTTGCCATGGAAAACCAAATGCAAAACATTATTTTGCATACCCAGTCTGTCCCCATGGCAATTGTGTGATTTCCATTTAAAGACCAAAGGCCAATTGACTTCCATTTACATTTAAAACGAATAAATTACGTATGTACCGGTGTCTTTAATGATATATATATATATGTAAGATATTTATAATGATGCTCAACCCTATTCTATATTTGTTAACACAAATACAGTATATTTCATGAGTGAACCTGTTGTGGCCTATGATAACGAAGCAAGATGTCTGAGGACTTTCTGTCTGTCGCTTGGATCCAGATCGACAAGTTCATGCCACTCCACCTGCGTCGGAAGGCCCTGCAGGAGCAGAGTCCTCCTCCACCAGCGGTGTTTGAGGTGGAGCCCTCCTCTGGCCTGCTCCACCCTGGAACCTGGCTCAACCTCCAGGTCAGGTTCATCCCAGCCCAGGAGGTGAGCAACAGACATACATCACAGCTACCTACCAAAGTGTATATATGTGTATGTATGTTTGTGTGTGTGTCTGTGACTATATACGTGTGTGTGCTTGTGTACGACCATGTGTGTGTGTGTGTGTGTGCGACTATATGTTTGTGTGTTTGTGTGTGACTTTATATCTGTGTGTGTGATTATATATGTGTGTGTATGTTTGTGACTATATTTGGATGTCTGTGTGTGTTTGTGTGTGTGTGTGTGTGACTTTATATCTGTGTGTGTGATTATATATGTGTGTGTGTGTGTGTGTTTGCGTGTGTGTGTGCCTGCAGTGCGAGTACCGCCGACAGCTCGTATTAAGCGTGTCCGGCAGCACGCAGCGGCAGGTGGTGTGGGTCCAGGGACAGGGCCAGGAGCCCCGGCTGGCGTTCAGCCCCTCGGCCCTGCAGCTGGGGCCCTGCATGCCCTGCGGCGCTGGGGCCATGGCCGAGGTCAGGGTGAGAAACCCCTGCTCCTTCCCCCTGGAGTTCTACTCCCTGGAGCTGGACCCGCAGTACCGTAAGGAGGACCAGGTAGGGCCCTTCTACCGGTCTGCACTTCAGGCCACACTTATACTGTTCTTAATACTCGTTTGCTGAAGAGTGCATGTTGTTTATGACATGTAGATATGCATACTTTATTACTGCATTTGACGCCATTCTACAAAACATCAACCCCCCCATCTTCTCCTCACCAACAAAGGAATGCTTGAGATTTGTGCTTCACTCGTCCTCTCTCTCCCCCCTGCCCCTCTCTCTCTCTCTATCTTTCTCTCGTTTTCAATCTTCCTCTCTCTCCCCTCCCCTCGCTCTCCATCCTCCTCTCACTGACTTGCCCCCCCCACCTTCCCCCTCTCTCACCTACCGCTGTCCCTATCCCCCTCTCTCTCTCTTGCTCTCACTCTCTCTTCCCCCAAGATCCTGCGTCTGATGTGGGAAGGATATGGCGATGGCCGGTCGATGCTGCTGCCTCCCCGCTGGGCTGGAGAAGCCCTGCCCCAGGAGCTGCAGGATCACTACGCCGAGCTCTGCTCCTCCCCCACCCCACTCCCCGACGGTAGGGTCAGGGTACGCCTCCAGGCGCCTCCCCAGAGTAGAGCTGCTGCTCTGCAAGAGAGAGGTGGAAGTGCCCCACTGTTGTTCTCCCACCGTGTGGCGTCCAGACCCGGCCCGTGGTGTGTGGTGTCTCCAGACCTGGCCGGTCATGGGTCATGTTTCCAACCTGAAAGAGTCTATGAAAGTGGGCATGTAGGCCGACGTTTTAGTAATTTACCTTGATCCTTTTTTGTAGTTTTTGCTCCAGCTCATTTCTTTCTTTAGATCTCATTTGTAACCCTACACGTCCATTGTTTACAATAGTTTGCAATATTTTTGTTTCGCTAACGCTGATTCACTTTTGCATGTATTATTTCTTAGTGTTTATATGATGGTTATTTTTGACTTTGCTTGTTGTCCCTTAGTTATTAGTTGCTCGTACACTTGTCCACAGCTATATTTGACTGCCCCTCACATACCATGAGGCATGCGAACAAACACAGGAACTTGAACTTACATTAACCTTATCAAATACATATTCTGTTCAGAGGTGGTCAGAGAAGGAAGCGAGAGGAGTCAGGGGGTGCCGGAGATGTCTCCTCTCTCCAGGGCGATTGCCCGCCATGTGGGCGTTGACCTGTCCCCCGAGGCCGTGGCTGCGCGAAACCGACGGGGCATAGCCGTCATCGTCCACGGTGCGCCGCAGACAGGTCAGGAACACGCATGCCCCGGTGGTCAAGGGCCAAAGGAGTCGTTGGACGTCTTATGGGGAAACTTTGTTAACGTGTATAAGGTCACCCGTGAGGATTATAGTGGATGGTGCAGTTTACTCTCCTGCCGGGGTTTACAAACGCTACAAAATATTTAAAATGTAACTGATAAACCACTGTTATGTAGTAAAACGATGGCGGTCAACAATAAGTCGATGTTGATGTTAGTGTGTCTGTGTATGTGTGTGTGTGTGTGTGTGTGTCCACGCACTCAGGTAAGAGCAGCGTGGCCGCCTCCCTGGCCCGTCACTACGGAGGGGCGTGTCTCACGCTGGAGGGCGTGGTCACTGAGGCGCTGACCACAGGCTCCTCCCCCGCCAGCCTGGCCGCGCGGCAGCTCTACAACCAAGCCGCCGCCATGCATGCCCAGAAGAGGGGAGAGGAGGCCGGTGAGTCAGAGGATTCACTTTGTATGCAGAAAGGCCAGCACAAAGTCAGGGAAACCACCACATAACAGCACGTAATGGACACGGCTCATGCCAGCTCATGATGCAAACCTATAGCAGAGGGTGCATTGTCCTCTCAGTGAGCAGGGCAGCATCCGCAGTCTTCCGCTGAGCACACCATGTGTGTTTATATGAACCTTTATGCGTTGCTTGTCTTTGTCGGTATTCCTAAAGGCCAGGCTGGTCAGGTTCCCCCCGGAGAAGCTCCCAGTGCTCCCACTGCTCCCACTGCGGAAGCTGGTGGTCTCAGTGTAGAGTCTGTGGCCCAACACAACGAGGGTCTCAGCCCCAGTTGGGACTCTGTGGCCCCCAAGAGGACCCAAGGCTCTCTGGACACCAACTCTGTTTCCAAGGTAGCGTGGCGCTTGTGATCAGACAAAAGGTGTAAACCGGAAAGCCATACCCTAAAATGACTTTGAATCCTTTTGAAAACGTAGGATTAGATGTAAATATGGACTTCATTGCCCTCTACGGGTTGATCGCATGCTATTACATAAGTTACCTGTTAATGGCAGTTTTGATTATGCAGGTAACCTAAACCAAAGGCTGGTGGGTATTGATGGGTGGTGTGTATTGATGGGTGGTGTGTATTGATGGGTGGTGTGTATGGATGGGTGGTGTGTATGGATGGGTGGTGTGTATGGATGGGTGATGTGCTGCTGGTGTGCAGGCTGGGGGCAGCCAGGTCGCTGAGGTGATCAGCCAGGTGGGAGATGTGGACACGCTGAGGGCTCTTCTCCCCCATCAGCTGCTGGTTGATCTCCTGGCAGAGAGACTGCAGGTAACAATGGCAACGGTGATTGCCCGGTCTGTTGTGTGTGTTGCATTTTCCCATGGTTTGATATAGAGGCAGATTTGTGTCAATAATGGGGAAATGATTGTCCGGGAACTAGAGCTGTCAGTTAAACGCGTTATTAACGGCGTTAACGCGAACCAAATTTAACGGCGTTAAATTTTTTATCCCGCGATTAACGCAATTATTTTATAAAAAAAAAAAAAAAAAACTTTTTTTTTTTTTTTTTTTCTTTGGCTCAAAACAAAGAAGCAGTAGCCTGACTGCTATGTTCAAATGACATTTGTTCAAAGCAGTCGTTTAATTACACTATAGGCTCTTTTTTTGTATCGTCCTGTTTTGATCAGTGTATATGCCAATGTTGTTATCAATAAAAAATCATTTGCACAAGGCAAGCCGATGCACTTCACCATGTTGATAAGAGAATTAAAATGAGAAGAATTATGGGACAAAAAAATCAAGGGATATTTAGCATAGAAAAATAATTTGCGATTAATCGCGATTAATTAGAGTTAACTATGACATCAATGCGATTAATCACGATTAAATATTTTGATCGCTTGACAGCTCTACCGGGAACACATCGGCTTGCATTGGTCATCTAATTTAAAAAAACCAACAGCTGTTCAATACAGCACAGAAGAAGGAATGTTTAAAATCCTTTTGAGTTTTATCGTGACTGTAGGCTTTGAAGGGTAAACGTTGTTATTGCAGATACTCAAAATCCGCGGAGGAGGAATTGGAATCCATAACTGTATATCGTAATGCTTTTTTGTCTTCAGATAACAGTATCAATACAGATTCTTCTGTTTTGCAAAAAAGCTCCTCTTTTCAATAATTTCTGGAAACTGGAGACGTTCGGAAATATGGCGATCCTCTCAGTGTTACATCGGTGCCCTCTGCTGGACTGTCTCTAGCCCATTATTCCGGCATTGCAATGCCATGTGTAAACGCCAGGAGACAGAAATATTCCTGAACTTAGCTGCATGTGTAAATAGTGTAAATCACTAACAAAGCCTGCAATGTTCTCCACTTATTGCCCTGAAACTATGTAGGGAATGGGCTTATGCGAACACTTGATTTACATCATCGTAACTTGTACCGTGTGTCTCCTGGGGTGTTTCCCCGTGACAGCTGAGAGACTGCTATCGAGGGGTTGTGATTGACGGCCTGGAGTGTGTCTACACCCCGTCAGTGGCCAGCGCTCTGCAGGTGGCCCTGGCCTCCATCAACAACCGGCAGCACATCTACCTGGTCGACCTGTGTGACCCCGCCAGTCCGGCCCAGGGTGAGAACACACACGCACGCACGCACGCACGCACGCACGCACACACACACACACACACACACACACACACACACACACACACACACACACACACACACACACACACACACACACACACACACACACACACACACACACGCAATAACTCAAACCCACCAACACCACAACATCGGATAGAAATTAGCTTTAGCTGTGTGCAGTATATCCACATGCATACCTCTGTGTACCGCTGTGTGTATGTCTGTATTAATACTTGTGTGTGTGCGTGTTGCGTGTTCCTAGTGCTCTCCACAGAGGCCCTTCTGAAGGAGCTGCCGGTGGAGGAGCGGTCGGCTCCGCAGGGCGAGGCCAGGGAGGAGTGCAGCTCTCTGCTGGAGGAGGAGACGGAGCAGGAGGGAGCCAGAAGGAGCCGCCAGCGCAAGCAGAGGTACGCACGCACTCACGCACACACACACACACACGCACGCACACAAACACACTTTAACGCTCCCTTTAAAATGTAGGTCTGAATCCTACCTGGCCCCTAAGGTCTGACCATCAGAAGCAGTCGTGTGTATTCGGTGTGTATTTGTGTGCAATCATTGCTGTGTCACTCCAGACGGAGTGAATGGAGGTGGTGCTGCTGTTTGTACCCTTGAAAAGATTTGTTGTTTTTGTATTGTGCATTCTACTATTTGAATGCATCTTCAGTTATGTCCTGTATAATCGTTAATTATAATGATTATCGTTAATTATAACGATTATACATAATCCAAATTATTTAAAGTGTGCTTGTGTGTGTGTGTGTGTGTGTGTGTGTGTGTGTGTGTGTGTGTGTGTGTGTGTGTGCGTGCATGCCTGTGTGTGGCTGTGTTGTGCTGGTGCTCCTCTCAGGGAGCGGGAGCAGCAGGAGCAGCAGGAGCAGGAGTTGAAGAGGCAGCAGGAGGAGACGGAGAGGTTGAGAGAGGAGGAGGAGCTGGAGAAAAAGAAGAAGAAGGCAGGCAAGAAGGAGGTGTCGGGAAAGAAGAGTCAGCTGGGAAGGAAGGTCTGCAGGGATCTCTCTCTCTCTCTCTCTCTCTCTCTCTCTCTCTCTCTCTCTCTCTCTCTCTCTCTCTCTCTCTCTCTCTCTCTTAAAAATTTTCAAATCTCTCTCTCTCTTTCTCTCTCTCTCTCTATTTATTTGCAGTATGTCCTTAAACATTTTCAAATCTTGCTTATAAACCGCAGAGTGTATTCTACAAGACCGTCTGTCCCTATTCTAAAACCAGCTACCTTTATGTCTCCCTACCTTCTCTTCCCACCATCCAGTCCACCCCGTCTCTGGACAACAACATACAGTCCATTTGCAGCAACTGTAAAGACACACCAACAGAGGCCAGTGAGCCAGGTAGACAATTCATTTATGCTTCTATGTCTTCTTCAATACAGAGATTTATTGGTACTTTATATATAGCTGGCCGCACGCCTGCAAATCTCCCTTGTCTTTAAGCCATGCCACATTGTCTGTATACAGGGCCTTTCGTCCCGGTTTCTGGGGTCGAGGCAGAGCAACAAGTGGTGAGGTCACGCCATCACATCCCACTTCTGTAATCTCTGAGGCATCACATCCCACCTCTATAATCTGTAATACATCACATCCCACTTCTATAATCCATAACGCATCACATCCCACCTCTATAATCCATAACAAATCACATCCCACTTCTATACCACGGGGCATCGCATGCCACTTCTGTTATCCTTAACGCATTAGCGCTGAAGGAAACATATGAGTGAAGTGTCCTTTTGGACTTTTGGAGTTTTTTGTTAGAGAATTGAAATGTTGCCCTCTCCTTTGCTTGTTGTAGGCCTCATATGGGGAAGGTATATGTAATAATCCAACTATTGGAAGTTGAATGTCTATCAGATTTTTTATCAGATTTAATAATATTTTTAATAGTTGAATAATATCAGGAGATAATTCAGGGTGATTGTACTGCTTCTATTAAGAGGTTTAGAAAACTGTGTACTGTAGTGGAGTATCCAACAATCCTCTATTCATTGAGTCACACAGGTTTGGTTTGGATGCATGAAGTATCCCATCGTGTGTTTGATGAGTCCTCCCGTGCCTCCTCCAGCCCAGTAAGACTGAGCTCCAGCTGCTGTCACGGCTCCACTCCTACCAGCAGAGCCGGCTCCAAGTCAGCCACGTCCTCCAGCACTGGGACCGCCTCCTGGGGCTGCTCCAGGTCCCGCTCTGCTGCGCTGATGCCCCAGCAGAACCAGAGGAGACCCCCCCCGACAAACAGGTGGCCGGACCCCTCTCTCTCTCTGTGGTGATGGGATCTGGGCTGGATCCCCTGCTGTAATGCCTTGAGGTTCAAAACATATAGGCACTCCTCGTGGTCTATTTCTATGATCAGAATGTCATTCCAACCGATGGACAGGATCTAAAAGACTCACCGTTTAAATAACAAATAAGCAAAATATCACAGAGGGATATATCCACTATACAAATTTCCTCATAAATAAAGATACAAATCTGTGGTGCTAATGCACACCATACTAACCCTAATAACATCATATGAATTAAAGTAGGTTTTTTGTTATCCATTCACTTTCACTTATCTTTTTCCATATCTATCCTCCTTCACAAACCCTGATGAACGGTGAGTGAGCAGACCGCTGTGGTTTCCCACTCACTTAACCACCTCCACGGCCCCCTCTTCTCCCTCCCTGCAGCCCCCCACAGAGAGGAAGACCAGGAGGGAGCGAGAGAAGGAGAAGGGGGATAAGGAGCGAGGGAGGCTGGAGAAGGAGCGCCAGATGGCCGACGCCCAGCCGCCGGCCCCGGGGCCCGGCCAGGCGGTCGAGGAGCCCCGGTCAATCATCGCCGTCCCTCACCTCACGCTGAGTGCGGGCGGGGGCCCTTCTGGCCCCCAGGAGCTGGTGAACAGCGGCGCACTGCCTCCGGTGGGGGAGGTACGCAGCGTCGCCTCCCTTGAGTTACTGCTCTCATCCAAAGCCACTTGCAGGACGTTTTTACATTTATATAGTAACAGTGTGTGAAACAAAAACGAGCAGTTCCTTTGAGGATCTGTCGCATGTTGTGCACCTCCAACAATGGGAAGCTGCACGGAGATCAAACTACGCAGCCTTATCATGAATGGAATTGGAGGATTTCAGATGATGTTATCACGCATTGTGTGATTATTGTCGTCTGCTCCTGTTGTTTATATAAGATGGACGCATTTGAGGAGATGTTTTGGCTTGTCCGACGGTGAAAATCCGCCATGACCCCTTCACATAGCAAAGAAAGTGTAACAGCAAACATCAATACCTTCCTCGCATGGAGAAGCAGCAGCTCTGCCTCATTCATGTTGATAACAAGACGGGACTGTTCCGTTTGAAGGGTCTGTCCTTCAAACAGAGGGTGTGCCCCCCCGCCATTCCTAAAGAGCCCCGCGACTGTTTAGTTTCTCACCTCCTCTCTCTGTCCTGGTCCAAGGTGCTGGACGGGATGGGCCTGGGCCCCAGCGGCCCTCCGATCCCTCCCCCCGTCACCTACTCTGTGGTGTCCCTCCCCAGCGGGAGCCCAGAGGGCGAGGGCTTTATGCTCTCCGACTGCTTCTCCCTCCTGGACCCTTCGTACCCCGGCGATTTTGTCGCAAAGGACAATGAAGAAGATGCCGTTGAGTCACTGCCCCCGAAGGTAACACACTGTCGGTCAGCTATGAAGCCGTATGCAGGCCTGACACGCCGGCTCACACGCATGCAGTACACAGAAAAACTGATGTAGAAGGCTTCACACGGTGACCTAGAAGAATTCAAAATGGAGAGCGTGTTGCTAATGAAAACCAAAACCAAAATATTTGTAAGCATTTGGATTGGGAAACGTGTGTGTGTGTGTGTGTGTGTGTGTGTGTGTGTGTGTGTGTGTGTGTGTGTGTGTGTTTGACAGGAGGAAGTGATAGCACCCGTGAAAGGGCGTGGCAGGAAGGCAGGCCCCTTGACGAAGGAGAAGGAGAAGGAGAAGGAGAGGAAGGACAGTGAGAGCCAGCAGGAGCAGAGGAGGAGGTCGGCGACTAAAAGAGGGGCGAAGGGCTCGGACACGTCCCGCTCCCCGCCGCACCCCTCTGTCACGCCCTCTGACCTCAGCGGGGCGGGGCAGCCCAGCTCAGAGCCGCCGCTGGAGCCCAGACCCAAGTACAGGACTGCCTTTGTACATGCAGACATACATAGTCACACGTTCATACTGTACACATGCAGACCCTGACTGTAGACATGCACACATGCTGTAGACACACTGTAGACGTGCACATATATTTTAGACATGCAGACATAGTGCCGACGTGCACACATACTTTAGGCACAATTTCGTACTGTATACATGCAGACATACTGTAGACACACTGTAAAACTGCACACATACTATAGACATACTGTAGAAATGCATTCATACTGTAGATGCATTCATACTGTAGATGCATTCATAGTGTGTGTGTGTGTGTGTGTGTGTGTGTGTGTGTGTGTGTGTGTGTGTGTGTGTGTGTGTGTGTGTGTGTGTGTGTGTGTGTGTGTGTGTGTGTGTGTGTGTGTGTGTGTGTGTGTGTGTGTGTGTGTGGCTGCAGGTCCACTACATTCCGTTGGGTGGTACCAGCTCATGGTGAGGTGGTGCTGAGGCTGGGCTTCCAGTCCGAGGTGCCGGGGACCTTTGAGCAGACCATGCACTTTGAACTGCTGGGCACCCGGCAACGCTACCCCCTCCCTTGCAGAGGGACCTGCAGCTTCCCCTCCATCTCCAAAGAGCCAGGGTCAGTTCAACCTTCCCCTTTACTGTACGCCTACCCCTCCATCTCCACAGAGCCAGGGTCAGTTCAACCTTCCCCTTTACTGTAGAAGCATGAATCAAAGACCAGACAGGTATCAGCCCAGGAAGTACAGTCATGTAAAGAATAGAGTTGTGCCTCCTTTCATGGAGTTGGATGAAAGAAATACCACCATGGATGACACCACGAAAGTGTAGTGTCATCCATAATGGAAGGAGCAGCAGTCTGATTAAGGTGTGTCCTTTGTTAAACTAGGAAGTGAAGCCTAACCCTAGCCTGCTGTGCTTTTTCCTTAGAACCATCTTTGCCCTGACGAAGCAGACCCCCCGGGAAAAGGAGGGCCTGCAGAAGACATACGTGCTCAAACCGGGCTTCTATGAGTTTGGACCGCTGCTCTGTGGCAAAACCAGAGACCTGTAAGATCCAGATCCAACGGCAAAATGTTTGACACATTTTGCCATTTTGCTATAACCCAGTGACTATGGATGTGTGTGTGTCTGTTTATATGTGTGTGTTTGTGTGGTTGTGCATGTGTGTTTTTTTGTTGGTTTGTGCCTCATTGTGTGTTTGTGTGTGTGTGTGTGTGTGCGCGTGTGTGTGTAGATACAAAGAGAGGAAATACCCAGAGAACACAGAGAGGCTGGTGATCCAAAACACAAATGATCTAGAGGCGGAGGTCCACTTCTGCTTCCAACACGACACCAAGGCCACCACCTTCATACTTGACCCCCCAGTCATGATGCTCCAGCCCAACCAGGCACAGGTGAGGAGGAGGCTTGCCCCACTAAGTGAGACAAACAAGCTGTCTCAAAATGGCCACCACAAGGGTCCACTGATTGAAAAATACGAATCATGTGTACAATATGGCTGATGTTCTTGTAGATCATTTTGAGAAGTGGCTCTAAGTGGTGTTCGTGCCTTGGTGATCATTTGTGACATTAAACGTGTCATTGATGTTGAAACTGCCTCGGTCATCCACTCTTCTCCCTGACATGTGAGCAGAAACCCAATGATAGCTTCCAAAGCCAGATCAAATGTATACCCAGAATGAGGAGGAAGCTGAGATTCTATTGGTTCAGGGTTTTATATGGAGCGGAAAGGCTTACCGTGCTGGAGTAACATAGTGAAGCCAGCAGTCTTCCCTGGTGTGCTGATGTGATGCTCCTCATGGGGAATGTTCGATTATGGGATAGCATTGTCTTACTCTCTGCCCCCCCCCCCCC
This sequence comes from Gadus morhua, assembly GCF_902167405.1. Lineage (NCBI taxonomy): Eukaryota > Metazoa > Chordata > Actinopteri > Gadiformes > Gadidae > Gadus > Gadus morhua. The sequence goes on along the minus strand of NC_044056.1, from coordinate 16,141,626 downwards.
CCCCCCCCCACTAGGAGCTGTCCATCTGGGCCTACCCCATCAGTGTGGGTCGCTTCGAGGACAGCGTGGTGTGCTGCGTCAAGGACAACCCAGAGCCCGTCCTCATCGCCATCTCCTGCTGGGGGGCCCGTCCCGAACTGGAGCTGGACCGCAAACACCTCAACTTTGACAGGATCCTGCTCCACAGGTAAGGAAGGGGAGCCGTGTTCAATCGGTCAAACTTTATTTGGGAAGCACTTTTAATACAAGCAAATGTTACACAAAGTGCTTACTACAACTCTCCCCCCCTCCCACGACACACCCAGAGGTATTCACACATCTCAAAACAACGCCCCCCTCCCCCTCTCATCCATCCACACCCAAAGCAATAACTTTGTGAAAACAAATAAATATATTCAAGGGGATGACAGTTTTGTTGACCGATCTTTTAATCTTCTCTGACCTTCTTCTCACTCCCACCCCCCGCCCAACCTCCACCACCCGCCCTCCTGACCTCCACCTCCACCACCCCCCCACCTCCAGGGAGGACAGCCGTAGTGTGACGCTGAGCAACAACATGGCACTGCCCGCCGCCTGGAGGCTGAAGGGCCTGGACGACCTGGGGGAGGAGTTCAGCGTGTCCCAGGTGGAGGGCGTGATCCCTGCCCGGGACTCCTTCTGCCTGCAGGTCCGCTTCAAGGCCATCAAGCCCCTTCACTTCAGGAAGACCCTGCGCCTGGAGGTATTGTACTCATTGGTTTGTGTTTACCAGGCCTGGATCCAATGGTCCTCCCTCTGATCGGCTGGATTCCATGTGTGTGTTTCAGGTGTCCGATGTGGACAACATCTTAGGAGTGGCGCAAACCGAGCACCTGCACATCGGCACCGAGGCATACGACGTTCACCTGGACATTATCACTCCTAATGGTACGGCACGCAGCACACACACGTTGAGTGTGTCGAGGACGTAGCTCCTCCACACTTATCAACCACAACGCTAAACGCTTAAGTAGACTCATGTATGGAAACAAAACACACATTTGAAATGTGCGACGGGCCACATGGTTGACATCGGTGCTGACCAGGTATCACGTGTCTCGTGTTTTTTTACAGGGAATGACGGCTGTCTGGACTTTGGAGCCGTCAGGGTGTTTAAGGAGGTGAACCGGTGCATCACCTTGAAGAATAAGGGGAAGTACGAGCTGGCCTACAAGTGAGTTCTGTTTGTATTTGTCATTTCCTCATCAGGTTTCATGCGCACGTTCATTTGAATGTATCGGCGTTACCCTTCTTCTTACTTGTTTCCCTTCTGGGATCAATAAAGATGTTATCTCATGTCGTCTAATCCTGTCGACCCCTCGTGGAACAGGTTCACGCTGGAGCGCACGGACCCCTCCCAGCCCGACCCGTCCACTGTGTTCAGCGTGTCCCCAGCGCAGGGCAGCCTGCTGCCCACCGAGAGGCCCACCGCAGTGCACATCCTCTTTAACCACGACAAGGAAGTGTGCATTGAGGAAGAGCCTCTCCTGCAATGCCAGGTCACTCTACAACCCCGCCTACCCTTTCCACCGCAGTTACATAACCACAATTTACACCAGTGGATCTCATCGCCCAACTCTGTCTAACCCGAGCATAGTTGTGTCACATTATTGACTGTTCCAAACTGCGCTTGTAAAAGTTCACTTGTAGATGCTTGTGCAAATGCATACATATTTATGATTCTATAAATGCACTTGTGTCACTTGATCCATGCAGAGGCGACATTTCCCAAGCCACCTTAAGATTGTAGTCTTTTTTTAGTCTTATTGCAACTAATCATTTGGTCACCAGTAAATAATTAATCATTTGGATGGATTCAGAAATATGTTCACATTTGACCAAATCTATGCACCTTCATTTAAATGTCTCTCTATATGTTTGGCACATATCAATGAATGTGACGTGCAGGATTAAACAGTAACTAATATCATAAAACTTTATTCAGACGAGGTGGAGTGTGGACCAGTAGCCAATGCTGCGTGGCCCTGGGCAGAAACCCACCCATCAGAACCACTTACTGCTACCAATTGCTGCTCTATCAAAGTCACTAACATTGTCTGTCCTTTGCAGGTTATTGAGCCTTCTATCGGTATAGGCGGCGAAGTCATAGCAATCATTCCCATCAAAGTGTCGATCCGGGCGTCTTTTAGCAGGTCAGTCTTCAGAAGATATATTGATTGAAGGGGAAATTCAGAGAGGCACCCGGTATAAAAATATAATATCGATATAAAGTGACTGGTAAAGATGCTAAATCTGAATCACAATACTTTGAGTTAAGTATATATACATAAATAAATATCTTGCACAATATTATAAAATATGTACATTAATAAATATTCTAAATTCATTAATAGTCATTTATCTTGATGACCTGATGAATTTGGATTGTGTAAGATGAATTTTTCTCTTGATTGAATTCAAGTTCAAAACAAATCAGAAGGTTGAATCTACATTCTGAATTCATTTCAATGTTCATGGCATCTTCATATTCAGGTACAAAGTCACACCTGCCAGTGAAATCAACTTTGGCCCGCTGGTCTTCGGCAGCAGAAGCAGCCAGAGCTTCACCATCGAGAACACTGGGGAGTTTGAGGCCCGCTTCACCATCGGCCGCATGAGCAACGGCCTGCAGCCCGTCCCACCTGGAAGGCAAGCATAGTTTGCACAGTTCGCACACATGTATACGTTTATATCCTCACTTAAAGGAACAAGATGTAGCATTGATACCAAGTGTTTACAATGGCTCCTGTAGTCCAAATTCACTACTTTGGATAAAGTATGTCAGAGGAGCTGTGCAAATTATGAACTAGCTCATGTGGCATCCGTTTTAAAATGCTAGTCATGGCTCTGATCACGGCTCTGGTCAGGGCTCTGGTCAGGGCTCTGGTCATGGCTCTGGTCGCGGCTCTGGTCAGGGCTCCACCAGACCATCCCCAAAGCAGGCTTTTTATCTAATATGGGGTTTAATACCATGGTAAGATTTGAGGGTGCTAAAGAAAAGACCAAAAGAATGCAAGATGTTTAAAATAAACAACGCCAAAAGTGTCCACTCCCTCCCTTTGTTTTCATTCAGGGATGAGATGCCCTGATTTGTCAGAAATAAGACAGGTGATGTCTAAAATCGTAATAGCCCCAAATAAAAGCAGGCGCTGCTAACTTAAAACACTGATTCTCAAAGAGCATATCCCTCACTAAAAGCTGACGGATGTCTTTGCCACTTCTAACGATTGACACTCAAAATTACACCTTGAACTTGACCCTTTCACCTTTAACTTGAATGTCTTTCACTCTACTGCCTGGTGGTCTCCTCTCAGGACTGAGGCTCCAGGCGTCAGGACCTCTTGTGAGAGCCAGCTAGCGAAGCCCCAGGCTCCTGCCAGAAAAGTGAAGCGCTCCGACTCCGTTGTGCGTGATGTGGGCGTTATGCAGGTGAGTCTGCGCTAGAATGTTGATGATGCCATTTGAATTAGTGCTGCACGATTTGGTGAAAAAGTCATATTGCGTTTATTATGGACAATATTGCGATTTCCGATTGCGATATAATAAACAGATGGTGTCATGAGTCTACTTTGCTTGGTTATCAAGGAAAATGCACACAGATTACTGATCATTTTTGTGTTTCTTTCTCAGCTCAAACATACAAACTTAAACTAGCATAAAAAATACAAAAACTAAAAAAAGTGTACAGTACTGTTTTCAAAATAACAATATTTTACAAAATTAAATAAATAATAAGAAAATATATTTTTCAAAATCAAGGCATTTCAGCTGTGGTTTCTCAATAGTACAACAAATTAAAGTTAATATAATAAATAAGATGATACATTTTATTTTATTAAATCGCTTCCTTTTGCGGTTATGCAATAACAAAGGCTGATATCACGATAGCGATTGCGATCCGGTTAATCGTGCAGCACTAATTTGAATTATCTTGATATGAAAATACTAATTGTGTACTTCTTTGTAAGATAAACCGTACAAATCTGTTATTTTAGAATGTCTATTATTTATAAAATGTTTGTGATTCACCTTGAAGTTGAAGAAAATTTGTAGGTAAATCCTACATATTCCATTTTGTCCAGCCATTACGGAGGTTTAACGGCTGCTGTGTCCGCTCTGTCCCCTCTGTCTCCTCTCTGTGCCCGGGCCCCCCACCCCAGAGCCGCTGGACCTTTGGGCTGTTCACCGTGTGCCCCTGTGCCGGGCTCCTTCAGCCCGGGGGGCAGCAGCAGGTGTTGGTGGACTGCGGGGCGGACCAGCTGGGGACCTGGTCCGAGTATATGGCCATAGACTTCAGCGACCGGGACCCCTCGGGCCACCCCGAGGGCACCCCCTTCATGCTGGCGGTGGATGTGGCTGTGCCAGGTGGGAGGATGTAGCCATGACGATAGCGTAGTGAGAAAACAGTGATATTGTGATTCAAGGGCCGTGCAATATTGTGAACACATTGGACATTGAGTTGAAACAAGAACAGGCAGGCGCGAAACACCTGCGAACCTCACAGGCTTAAAGGACAATTCCGGTATTTTGAACATTGGGCCCCCTTTCTGGTTTGTTTAGGATGAAATAGAGTGGGTGACACCGAAATTTGAACTATTAGTCCTTTCTCGGGTATTTGGCTCATTTTGAATCGCTCCTGCCTGCTTCACAATGGTTGTCTGTGTGCATACACAAACCTGTCAACCCAGCAACCCTAAACGTTTGTTTTCAAAAATGTGCAAGTAACCGAGTGGTTAGTGGCATTCTTGAAGTTTAAAAAAAAATTATCGGCGCAATATATGGTTTCCATCCGTGTTAGTTGCTAAATGGAACTATTTTTTCAGATACCTCACAACCGCATATAAACTTCCGCACAAGGTCCCACTCCGTGCAGCACCTACTTTCGACTTCCGTCGGCATCTGCCTGCACTTCCCACAGGCACACCACCCGCCCGTGATCCTGGGGACCGCTTCAGCCGGAGCTTCAGGCGCCTCCGTAGCCCTAGCCTCCATCTCACGTAGCTCCTCTTGGGTGAATTCTGGTTCAAAACGATATCCTCTGCCGTCAAACTCAAAATCGAGTGCGTCCTCCAGAATCCACCTTTCATAATCCATTTTCAGTGATTTTCTATGTGATTTTCCCTAATCCGAGGTGCTCGCGGTACAAGACTTCAAACCAACGTAAACAGCCCACCTTTCCGGTTCGGCGGAGTAATAGCATCGTGCAGTAATGAGTCTTCCAACTGAAATCAACTGGCGATAAATGTGCAATAAAACACGACAGAAACCATATATTGCGCCGATAATTTTTTTTTAAACTTCACAAATGCCACTAACCACTCGGTTACTTGCACATTTTTGAAAAAAGAACGTTTAGGGTTGCTGGTTTGACAGGTTTGTGTATGCACACAGACAACCATTGTGAAGCAGGCAGGAGCGATTCAAAATGAGCCAAATACCCGAGAAAGGACAATTAGTTCAAATTTCGGTGTCACCCACTCTATTTCATCCTAAACAAACCAGAAAGGGGGCTCAATGTTCAAAATACCGGAATTGTCCTTTAACCTTATTAGGAGAATTACAGGGCACTCTTCCCAAAATAATAGGCAAACTAAAAGCCAGTTGCAACCGATCTAACCTTTCTAAATGTTCCTAATGGATTCAAGTTGCTCCCAGGATGGAGACGCCCCTCGAACGGATAAAATATGTATGAATTTAAAATGCTAAAAAAGTGAAGTCTACGTATGGGAAACTGCATTGCAGACCGAAATGAGATGGTCCGTTGCTCATGTCTGTGGTACATGGCGTTTAACCTCAACGAGATTGGCAGATATTTGGCAGATATTTAGCCTGTTATCCAATGTGTCTGACAGTGTCTGACAGTGGTCAGATCAGGTCACACAAAGTGATCTGGCTCCAGTATATAGGGTATCGAACTCAGTGCATTTCTAACTATCCTGCCACACTAGCCTTTACAGTCTAGAATTGAATGGATCTCTATTAGTATCATTTATTCTTTCAGTCAAGTATTTTTCTTTTCACACATACACACACACACACACACACACACACACACACACACACACACACACACACACACACACACACACACACACACACACACCCTGTTCCCCGCAGGACTCGGGCAGGACATGAACTCCATCTTCGAGGAGCACCGGCTGTGTCCCAGTGCCGGCCAGCTGCGGTCGGAGCCGTTCGCCAGCGCGCCGGGCGTGTACGTGGTGGAGGACAACACGTTCGTCTTCCACAACGTGGTGGCGGCCGGCGGCGGCGTCCGGGCCCGCTTCAGGCTCACCAACACCGGCCTGGTGCCCTGCCAGCTGCTGCTGGCCATCAAACAGGGTACCACCAAGGTACCGAGACTGGTGCACCCTGCTTAGGGGTCGGGCTGACTGATGACTTACCAGCGCTGGTGGTCGCTGGTTAGCGGTTGGGCTGACTGCTGGTTAAGAGGCAAACCAACCAGCGCTAGACTGATCAGATAACTCCCTCTCTAGGTTGAGCATAAGCTATTTCATGCATACTGTCTGATTGGTTGATAGGGTAACCCAATACTGCTGAATAGGCGTTATGATGCCATACACTTGTCCATTGATTGAAACTCAATTGAAGGGGATTGATGCAGGGCAGCCTCTAGAGTCGTCCCAGAATGAACCAAAGCCTTTTTAAAAGGCGGGGTCAGGGATCGAGGGAGAGAGCGGCAGGTGGGAGGAGAGAGGGAGCTCTGGCTAGGGCTATCAACCTAGCCTATACCCAGGCCTCTAGGATTTAAATGAGCTTCACCATGAAGGCCTATCAATATTGGAGCTACATCAGCAGGTTGGGAATCACTCCCTTTTACGTGTGTGTGTTCTGCTCCTTTTTCCCCGTGACGTGGAGGTGTTTGACGTATCTCCTATGAGACTGTACGTCCCCAGCCAGTCGCACTGCTTTGCAGAGGTCACCTTCAACCCTCACACCATCCGGCAGCATAGGGCTGTGTTCGAGGCTGTGCTGGAGGGAGGCATCAGGTCTGTGTGTGTGTGTGATATACAATGATATAAAATACAATTAACTCTATATGAATAAATACATTGTGATAAGAGAGCAGTCTTTCAACGGTACAATTGTGCATCATCTATTTACTTTCTATCTATTTTTTCACACCCTTAACTTGAACATTCAACTTATTTTTTTATTGTGTCTCCCTCTCTTTGTCTCGCTTGCTCTCTCTCTCTCTCTCTCTCTCTCTCTCTCTCTCTCTGTCTCTCTCTCTCTGTCTCTATCTGTGTCCCTGTCCCTCTCTCTGTCCCTTTCTCTGTGTCTCTCCCTATCTGTGTCTCTGTCCCGCTCTCTGTGACCCTCTCTTTCTCTCTCTCTCTCTCTCGCTCTGTCATGCGCGCTCTCTCGCTCTGTCTCTCTTTCTCTCTCTCTCTGTGCCTCTTTTTCTCTCTCTCTCGCCCTGTCACTCGCTCTCTCTTGCTCTGTCTCTCTCTTTCTCTCTCTCTGTCCCTCTCTATCTCTCTCTCTCTCGCTCTCTCTCTCTCGCTCTGTCACTCGCTCTCTCCCGCTCTGTCTTTCTCTTTCTCTCTCTCTCTCTCTCTCTCTCTCTCTCTCTCTCTCTCTCTCTCTCTCTCTCTCTCTCTCTCTCTCTCGCTCTGTCTCTCTCTCTCTCTCTCTCTCTCTCTCTCTCGCTCTGTCTCCCGCTCTCTCTCGCTCTGTCTCTCACTCTGTCTCTCACTCTGTCTCTCTCTATTTCTCTCTATGTCTCTCTCTTGGCCTTGCTCCAGTATGATTTCGATGGTGAAGAGCAAACTTCTGCAGTTCAACCTGTTAGGAGAGGGCAACCTGCCCAGTGTGTTTGTGACCCGGCCGGCCCTGCGGGACAGCCAGGGAAACCCCGTTCTACAGTTCGGCCGGCTGTTGGCCGGGCGGCAGCACGCGCTCCCCTTGGTGCTGAGGAACGATGGCATCATGGGGGCTCAGGTAAAGCCAGGAGGGGGTTTAGTTTGTGTTCAAACTAATACTTATTGATTTTTAAAGACCTGGTGGTAGGAGTTGATAATGATGTTGTACTAATACTTTCATTTGCATTAATGATATGATTATTACTTTACTACAGTTAAGTTTACTGCAGTGTTTCTCAACTGGTCTTTCCTAAGGACCCACACGTGTCTTTGTTTATAAAGTCACAACCCAAAATATATCTGCCAATATTGCAGTAATCAACAATGCCTACGTGAACAGTTCAAAACAGAGAGAACACAAGCTGCACTGATGGGGGCTAAAGCCAATGAAAAGTCCATTGAGACATAATATTCAACGGACCTGAAACATGCATGGCCCTCTCTCTAAGGTTTGGCATATGCTTCATGACCCACTTATGGGTCGACCCCCCACCACTGGTTTAGTGGACCATATTTCTCAGGATTAAAGATTCAGGAGTTAAACACAGGGTTGTTCCGGGCAATACTATTCTAAGTACAATGCACGTTACATCTTTGTCGTAGCTATACAGAATTTAAGGCTAAGAAATGTAGAACATGAAAAACTGAAAATAGAGAATGGAATGGAAACAAATATAAAGTGAGACAGTTTGAGTGTCGGTCTGTGTTTAATCCATAGGTCCACATCGACATGCTGGATAAACAAAGAGTGTTCACCATCAAGCCAGCCCCTGACAACACCATCAGCAGTATCACATGCTCACCACTAGAGAGCACTGCTGACCCAGGTACAGCCTCACCGCCGCACCCCCATGCTGCCGTATGGCCGATGAGTCCATTCATATATTCTACCTGATTCCTTCACCGGCTCTTCCACCAGAGCCCCCGCTCTGCCACAGGGCCTCCCTCAGGCTGGCCCCGGGCCAGTCGGCAGGGTTTGAGGTCGGCTTTCACCCGGAGCAGCCACTCAGCGCCAGGGCCCGCATAGAGGTGCTGGTCCAGGACAACCAGTACAACCGCATCATGGTGAACCTGACCGGAGAGGCCTACCGAGACATCATCACCCTGGACAACCTGCGCAGGACGGCCCCGGAGGACGGGGACCTGGAGGAGGGTAGGAGGAGGGGATGGGGTGGAGGTGATGAAGGGGAGGTTAGAGGAGGGGAGGGGGTGGAGGGGATTAGAGGAGATTAAAGGGGAGGGAGACGGGTGTGGCTCACCCTTGTATCAGACAGCGCTGCAGGAGGCGATCACGGTTATTGGAAAGTCATATGAAGTCTGGGTGATCGTGTGAGTTTGTTTTTCTCAGCAAAGTTTAGACTGTTCTGTGGAGCTGGGGGGCAGTGGGGTCTGATCAGAACTGGGTTGGGAAAAATAACTCGAAAAGTCTAGTATCTATCTATCCAGTATCAAACATCCACGCAAAAGATGTGTCCTCAATGATCAATATGTCTATGGAACCATCCACATCTCCTCCAGGCGAGTACGAGGCACTTGACCTGGGGCACTGCCAGGTGGGCCGTCCCTACAGAGAGCACTTCACCATGACCAATCACAGCACCAGCACGGCCCTGAGGTTCGAGTGGCCCGCCCCCACGCCCCACATCACCTTCTCTCCACAGGTAATGGCGAAGAGAGTAATGCCATGACAAAAAAAACACACAACTGCAATAAGACGTGTGTTACTAGGCCATCGACCTGGTCACTCGTGTGACCTCCTCCTCCTCCTCCCCCTCCCCCTCCTCCTCCTCCTCATCCTCCTCCTCCTCCTCCTCCTCCTCCTCCTCCTCCTCCTCCTCTTCCCCCTCCTCCTCCTCCTCCTTCTCCTCCTCCTCCTCCTCAGGCAGGCCACCTCCACGCCGGCTGCTCTAAGGAGGTCAGCCTGGCCTTCTGCTCCCCTCTGCCGGTGACCCTGGCAGCCCAGGGCTCTGTAGTGAGGCTGTGCTCGGTGGAGTTTGACCGGCCCACCGAGGAGGTGGTTGACTGGGACGACCGGAAACGCACGGCCCATCTGCCCCTGGTTCCCTCTGGTGGTCCCCAGCAGCCCGCCAACAACCAGGTACAGTATGTCCACCATCGCTGTGATACACACATTGAACCCAAAGGGACAGTTTTTTTAATAGGTGTGTGTGTGTCATTGTGTGTGTGTATGTGTCTGTGTTTATCTGTGTGTGTCATTGTGTGTATGTGTCACTGTGTGTGTGTGTGTGTGTGTGTGTGTGTGTGTGTGTGTGTGTGTGTGTGTGTGTGTGTGTGTGTGTGTGTGTGTGTGTGTGTGTCTGTGTCTCATTGTGTCATTGTGTGTGTGTGTGTGTGTGTGTGTGTGTGTGTGTGTGTGTGTGTGTGTCATCGTGTGTGTGTGTGTGTGTGTCATTCTGTGTGTGTGTGTGGGTGGTGCAGTCGGAGCCTGAGCCCCCCTGCTCTGTGGTGGAGGGCTCCCAGCGGGAGCTGGAGCTGAGGGTCAGCGCCGTGTGTGACTACGCCATGTTCCTCTGCGACGGGGAAGCGGTCCGCTTCAAAGACACCATGCTCTACCAGACCAGGGTCTCCCAGTGAGTCTCCGGGTACACCTTTGTAGATAATGCAGATTTTGAGGTCTCTGTACGAGTCCCACTTGGAGTTGTGCTTGGTTAATAGGTTCTATAAAAACGGGTTGGTCCGTTGGAGCCTGGAACGGGTGACAGTTGAACTGTTTGGTCCCCTACATATGTCTGTGTGCACAGACTGACGATCAGGAACCAGGGGGTGGTCCAGCTGGAGTATTCATGGAAGGTCGTCATGGACCCATACGACAGCGCTGAAAGAGGTGCTGTGGAGCTTCTATTAAGGGACTTTTATCTTTCCCTCTTGGGGGCTAGGGTCAGGGGGGTGACAATAATAT
>NC_044056.1:16090802-16125802 GCF_902167405.1 Gadus morhua | reverse complement strand
ACCTTTGCGGTGAGTGGCAATGGCGCGCCCTCCAGCCTCCACTTCTCATTCACCCAACACAACTTTGGCAAATGCTTCGTCCACGCGGCGGGCATTGCGCCGGCCTGCCAGACCCTTCTCATCAGCAACACCAAAAACAGGCCTATCAGGTGTGTTTGGGGGGGGGGCGGTCAGGGTTTTCTGTACAGAGAGGACACAGCACTGGGATGTCTGGACCTCCGGTCCCTCTTTGTTTGGTCATGTATTCTCAGAGTGAATGCAGGTCATAGAAGAGCCCGTTGATCATGCTGAATTAGGCCTGCAGGGCTGCTCAAACTCCACATACATGGGCCAGTTTTGTGGACCGTGTATGTGGATGCCTACCTATTGTTGAGGCTGGGAGTTGAAGGCCTATCCTACCCCCCTGCCATGTCAGCGACACTAACCGGTTGACGCGTCTCCTCCTGGATCCTCGGCGCCAGTGTCCAGTGCCTGTTCGCCAACACCCCCCACCTGGAGCTGGACTTCAAAGCAGAGACGCTTCCGTCGGGGGGCACTGCCGAGGCGAGGCTCACCTTCCTCCCACGAGAGGCGCGGCGCTACCAGGACAAGCTCACCTTCGTGGTGGGCCAGGGTACCAAACAAGTGGTGGAGATCCGGGGCCAGGGCATGGAGGTCAAGGTCAGCCAGGCCACGAGCTGCGCTAGGGGCTTCCATAGGGAGTTTGGGGTCCACTGCCTTGCTGAAGGATGTGTGTGTGTTTGTGTTTGTGTGTGTGTGTGTGTGTGTGTGTGTGTGTGTGTGTGTGTGTGTGTGTGTGTGCGTGTGTGCGCCTGTGTGTGTGTGTGTGTGTGCGTGTGTGTTTGTGTGTGTGTGTGTGTGTGTGTGTGTGTGTGTGTGTGTGTGTGTGTGTGTGTGTGTGTTTGTGTGCGTGTGTGCGCCTGTGTGTGTGTGTGTGTGTGCGTGTGTGTTTGTGTTTGTGTGTGTGTGTGTGTGTGTGTGTGTTTGTGTGCGTTTGTGTGTGTGCGCATGCGTGTGTGTTTGTGTGTGTGTGTGTGTGTGTGTGTGTGTGTGTGTGTGTGTCCAGCTGGAGGTGGAGGACCCCAACCAGGAGAAGGTGGACCTGGGGTCGGTGCCGCCGGGCCAACGGGTGAAGAGGCAGGTTTGGGTGGTCAACCGCACCCCCTCCGACCTGACCTTCTCCATGCAGTTCAACACACAGCCCCCGCTGGACCCCAGGGTAGGGAGTTCCCCACACACACACAAGGCCATCGCCATCGTTTTGGGAGCTTTAGTTTCTGTGCTACTTCTTCCAAAGAGCTTCAGGCCTGTTGCTTGTCAACTTCCCCCACCTCGTTTCCTATTCATTATTTCTTTCATGGTTTTTAATATACACTGTATGCAATTCACTCTTTCAGTGTGTTTCTATGGAACTAGCACGGAGTTGGAGGCACTAAGCCTGATATATCTCTGGATTCCCTCCTCCTCTGCTCCAAACACACATTATTCCTTCCGCTGTAATACCGTCAATCCGGCATGAAGGCCTGGCATAAAGCAAGTGCTAGGCTTGATATTTCTGAGGTAATGGAGAACTACTGAGTGAGCAGGGATGTTTCCCTTTGCCGTTAAAGCGAGGCTATTAAATAATAACAGTTTTGTATGATAACTTTATTTTTTCCGCACTTTTCAAGTTACTAAGTATTTTGTGTCGAGGCATGTACAGTGTTCGTCAATTGGATATAATTATCTTTGGTATTTTCATATCAGCATTCATTATTCTAGAATGACGTGGTGTTGTTTTTCCAATAGGAACAATCTCATGTGTATCTCATGTGTGAACAATCTATCTGAGAGATGCTGTAGCCCAGGTGGTGCCCTAAAATCCTCCCATTAACCCCTGTTTCTCCTCCTCCTCCCTTCCTCACTGCACACCTCTCCGCTGCACTCACCTCTCCTCTGCACTCCTCCTTCCTCCTCCTTCCTCCTCCTCAATCCTCACCTCTCCTCATCTCTCCTCCTCACTCCTCACCTCTCCTTATCTCTCCTCATCTCTCTTCCTCACTCCTCACCTCTCCTCACCTCTCCTCATCTCTCCTCCTCACTCCTCACCTCTCCTCATCTCTCCTCCTCACTCCTCACCTCTCCTTATCTCTCCTTATCTCTCCTCCTCACTCATCACCACTCCTCCTCACTCCTCACCTCTCCTCACCTCTCCTCATCTCTCCTCCTCACTCCTCACCTCCCCTCATCTATCCTCCTCACTCCGCACCTCTCCTCATCTCTCCTCCTCACTCCTCATCTCTCCTCACCTCTCCTCATCTCTCCTCCTCACTCCTCATCTCCCCGACTCTCCTCTACACTCCTCCTCACTCCTCCTCTATCCTCCTTCTCCTCCCCCCTCACCCCTCCATGCTCTGCTCCAGGTGCTGTCCGTGTCCCCTGCGGGTGAGGTCACCCTCAAGGCTCTGGTTGGCCGCTGTGTGGTGGAGCTCCTCTGGGCGCCCCGCAAGCGGGCGGCCCCCTTCACGGCCCAGCTGCGGGCAGAGTGCATGGGCACGCAGCACACCCTGCTGACCGCGCGGGGCCGCTGCCAGGTAGACACCTTAATCAATCAATACATTCTAAATGAACATTATTTTGGAAATCATATTTTTTCTGATCATATTTAATCAACCTCTTATCATAAGTATATTCAGGGTTAGGGTTAGGGTGTTTCTCAGATGTTTCTCTCTCTGTTGTTCATGAGGATTGACACAGGTTGTCAATGCTCCACTTTAAATGTCTTCCCCCTGAGCAGCACAGCGGTGTTCTGAGCTCTTTCCCCTGGTCCGTGCAGTGTGTGGAGGTGCGGCTGGACCCAGACTACCTGGCCTTCGGGGCGGTGATGCAGCGCTGCATGTTGGCCAAGAGGCTGGTCCTGAGAAACCACGGAGACATCGGGGCGGGGTCGGTACCGTGCACGCTATCGATCTCCCTCAACGTATCGATCCGACTCACTTACAACGGGGATGGTCTTGAAACAGAAGAACAATAATTGAATTGTATTTGTGTCTGTATTTGAGACAGTGAGGCTCCATCCTCGTCTTTTTCTTCAATCTTTGAAATAAAATACACATTGCTAGGGGTTGTGCTATCTTACCATGCATGGCACTTATTGACACTGTTACTTTATCACAGGTTCAGATGGGAGACAGAGTGCTTTTCTCCAGAGCTCTCCATCAAGCCAGATGCAGGCTACATCAGCCCAGGCTCAGAGCTCCCCTTTGACCTTACCTTTGCCCCCGTGGAGCTCAGCAACCCCAAGACATATGCACATCTGACGTGCTCCGTAGAGGGCTCTCCTGCTCCAGTGACCCTCACCGTCGCCGGCGCCTGTATTCCCCCCGCCGTCGCCAAAGAGGTAGGATCAATGCCCATGTCATTGCATGTTCCTTTATTACACTATGGTAGCCCACCCTCTGCTCTCCTTTAAATTCTTTCTAAAATAATAGGTGGGAGACCAGTGTTCAATCTGGTTAAAGGGCTAGTGATTTCAAACCATGGGTGGGGGGTTGTTTTAAAGGTGCAGTGTGTTATTGAGTGGCATCTACCGCTGAGGGTTGCACATTCAACCAACTGAATTATTCAAACAACTTTCATTAGAGTAAGCGAATTGTAACACTATTAGATGAAAAGGAAAAGGCCAAGCGTTTTAGGAAGGAGGGGGGTTGTGTTTACCCATTTGCGACGACCCATTTGTGAGGATTTTTAAGTAGCTTGGAGCATTATAATCCACCATGTTGTATATGAAATGTGCCACACACTGTGGTTTTATACCAGTGCCTCAAATAGCCAGTGAAGGCAGGCCTAATGCTCTGTCCTTTCACCATACTATACAATGTATGAATCTATAGGTGTATATATTCTATATATATACTATATATACTATAACTATATATAACTATATATATATATATACACCTATTGTGCTTTTTATAACGATGATTTTATAACGATTTATTGTGCAGGCCTACCCCCAACCCCACGATGCCTTGCGGCACAAGGAACACGATATATACACAATATGTATATATAGTTATATAGAGTAATCCAAGTGTAAAATTGTGTAGTGAATGCCAGCAAACGGATGAGGGGAATAATGATAAGTAGGTGCAAATTGGAATAAAAGGGTTGCACACTTGCACACAAATTGACACATGCATGTTTTAAGACACAATGTCTTTCCATAGTGACCAATATTTTAAGATGAATTACCCAACCATGACCAAACACCATTACTTCCACTAGCATGCGTGTGGAACGGAGACGGTTATGCAATGTGATGGTACGTTTTTCATGCTGCTGTCAAGATGAATGATCAATTCATATAACAGATAGCAGTAGGTCTATGCATGTAATTGACCACTGTGCATGCAATAAGAGGACAAAAGCTGAACAAGCCAGACATCCCGGCATATGTGAACAGTTCCTTATAGCTCTGTGATTTTGCGTTGACCCACGATTGGAACTGTCAAAGGACCTTGACTTGGGAACTATGACCTATAGTTGATAAGACCAAATAATGTATTTATAATATGTATAAATCCATCAAGGATCCTCATCACTTGACATTTGGCTACCTGATGCTGTTGCAGATCAATCTGCAGTCCTACCGTCATATGACTCAATTCTACACTCTGGACCTTTATTATGTCTTAAGTTGCACTTGTTCATAGACATGGGGATAAAAAATGTTGATCTCATAGTTGTTGTTGAGACACTGTGATCACTTACACTTTAAAGGTACAATTCTGAATTGGCCAGGAACAGTTATCGAGGTAGTGTTTTCCTTTGAAGATGGCTATTTCATGCTTTGGCATTTGCAAGTAAAAAAGCCCACAGCCTGCCTCTGTGGAAGAGCCGGTCTCTCTGGGCTGCTGCTCCAGTCTGAGTCAGACACCAGCACCACATTATAGACCAGGCTGTTCTGCCCGCTGAGCTCAACAGCTTTAATACCCTCGCCCAGTGGCTTCACTTCAGGGTAGAGTTAAAAAATCTTAACTAGCTCCCAGGATATAAACCTTCAGTGAGTATAGCACCGTGGAGATTCTATAGCACCGTGGAGGGTCTATAGCACCGTGGAGAGTCTATAGCACCGTGGAGGGTCTATAGCACCATGGAGAGTCTATAGCACCGTGGAGAGTCTATAGCACCGTGGAGAGTCTATAGCACCGTGGAGAGTCTATAGCACCGTGGAGAGTCTATAGCACCGTGGAGGGTCTATAGCACCGTGGAGGGTCTATAGCACCGTGGAGAGTCTATAGCACCGTGGAGAGTCTATAGCACCGTGGAGAGTCTATAGCACCGTGGAGGGTCTATAGCACCATGGAGAGTCTATAGCAGCGTGGTGACTCTATAGCAGCGTGGAGAGTCTATAGCACCGTGGAGAGTCTATAGCACCGTGGAGAGTCTATAGCACCGTGGAGAGTCTATAGTGAGTCTATACCACCGTGGAGAGTCTATAGCACCGTGGTGACTCTATAGCACCATGGAGAGTCTATAGCCCCGTGGTGTATTAATAGAACCAAGCTGATTCAACATGAACAGCAGGTCTATCTTTCTTAATCTTTGTCATTCTGAACAAATAAAAAAACCTCCACAGTTTGACCCAACCCCAATAGAGGGAACACAATCCAGAAACCTCAAACCTCAAACAACATCTCCTCCTGAGGCCTGGCTGTCTTCCTCCCCCTCTGGTCCAGGTGTTGTCCTTCTGCTGCCCGGTGCGCGGCTCCCGCACCCAGAACCTGTTGGTGTCCAACCCCAGTGCCCAGCGCTGGAGCCTGCAGCCCAGCGTGGAGGGGGAGCACTGGAGCGCCGCGCCCGTCCTCCTCCTGGAGCCGCTGGAGACCAAGAGCTACCCCATCACCTACGCCCCGCGGACCATGGCCGCCCCGGGCACCAAGCATGTGGTACGGCAGGCCGCCCCTCTGGAGAGGCGGTCGTGACGGGTTACATAATGCAGGAGATGACTGGGGTTTAACCTGGGATGGATTTGACTTATGTGGAGCGGTGTGGAGCAGATGCTTTAATACACAATGGTTATAAACAGGCTTTTCAGTTATGCACGTGCTGACGCTGCTTGGTAAAACATACTCTATAATATGCTTTAACATCTTGATGTCTAAGTGAAAGCTAAAGCTAAATGGTCTCTCTTTGCCTCTCTCTCTGTCTGTCTTTCTGTGTATCTCTGCCGCTCCCTCTGTCTCTTTCTCTCTGGCTCTCTTGCTGTCTCCCTCTGCCTCTCCCTATGTCTCTCTCTTTCTGTCTCTATCTCTCTTTATGCCTCTCCCTCTGACTCTCTGTCCCTCTCTCTGTCTGCCTCTCCGTCTGTCTCTGTATTCATGTCTCTCTCCCTCCCCCTCTCTGTCCCTGTCTCTTTCTGCCTCTCCGTCTGTCTCTCTCTCTCTCCCTCCCCCTCTCTGTCCCTGTCTCTTTCTGCCTCTCCGTCTGTCTCTGTATTCATGTCTCTCTCCCTCCCCCTCTCTGTCTGTCTCCCTCTGTCTCTTTATTCATGTCTCTCCCTCCCCCTCTCTGTCTGTCTCTTTCTGCCTCTCCCTCCATCTCTTTATTCATGTCTCTCTCCCTCCCCCTCTCTGTCTGTCTCCCTCTGTCTCTTTATTCATGTCTCTCTCCCTCCCCCTCTCTGTCTGTCTCTGTCTGTCTCTATTCATGTCTCTCTCCCTCCCCCTCTCTGTGTGTGTGTGTCTCTCTCGCTCTCCCAGGGTTCTGTGTTCATTTGTTTCCCTGATGGATCTGGGCAGCTCTACTCTCTGCAAGGATCCGCCGAGCCCCCTAAACCCGAGGCCACCATTAGCCGTGAACTGCTTGCCAAGACCCGGCACACGGAGCTGCTGCCCGTGCACAACTGGCTCAGCAAGCTGCAGAGGTTGGTCACGCACACACACACACAACAGCGGAGCCCATTTGGTGCTGATGTACAATATACACACAGCCAGCATGTGTTGACGTGGGAAACACTGTCACACACATGCAGTCAAGGTTGTAGTTGTGACAGGTATGCTTGTTTCTTTCTAGCACTGTAAATCTTCCAACATGGTCTCACAGGAATCCGTGAAATGACTACGGTCAGACGCTTAACTTACTCGGTATCCGTGGCCACATCACGGAAACACGCCGATATCCGTGTGTGAGCCACGGAATAACAGTGTCATTTACTTGCATTTGGGCAAATTCCGTGGCAACATCACGGACAATTGAAGTGATTCCGTCAGACCACCACGGATTGCCCCCGCTGTGGTCAAATGTGGCACACACACAGATTGAAACGGGAGCACACACACACACAGATTGAAACGGGAATCTGCGTGTGTGCCACGGAATATCATTGTCATTTACTTGCATTGGAGCAACTTCCGTGGACACAACAAGGACAATTTAAGTGTTTCAGTGAGACCACCCCGGGTTTTGAGTTAAGCCCCCGTGGTCGACTCGCTCGTTGAAACGGGGATCCGTGTGTGAGCCACGGAACATCAGCGTCATTAACTTGCATTGGAGCGAATTCCGTGGCCACGGATTTCGAGTTATTCGTCCGTAGTCATTTCACGGATTTCTGTGAGACCAGGTTGAAATCTTCAGTGTTTCTGTGTTTGTTTCTCGGTAATATTATTGTTTCTGTGTGTATTTCTCTGTAAAATATGGGGGTTTCTGTGCATGTTTCTTTATAACATTAGTGTTTCTGTGCATGTCCCTCTCTAAAATGAGTGTGCTCCTGTGTATGTTTCTCTGTAAAATAAGGGGGTTCCTCTGCATGTTCTCTATAAAATGAGTGTGTTTGTGCGTATTTCCTATGAAATTAGGTGTTTCCATTTCTTTCAGGTTTAAGGTGGTGATAGAGATTCTGAAGCCGGAAAAGCCTGATGCGACAGTGTCTCTGAGGGGCCTGGACTACGTGGACGTGGCTCCTCTGGCCACCAGGGACTACAAGTTATTGTTCTACTCCTGCAAGGAGGGCCTGGTGCAGACCAAGGTCTGGGCTCATGGCCATCAGCTATCTTCTCACCTCAGTCTCTTGTCTTGCTTCTGTTTGAGGCCCAGTACTCCAGCCTGACGTTGTAACCTATGTAGGGACCAGCGCCGTGCAGACATAGTTGGCAGTCAGCAAATGAACACAGGACATACAACCACAGCAGTACAACAACTTCAGGCCAGAGGGCACTGTAGCCAATGAGGGCAAAGGGGCAGTGGCCTGGGCAACGCCAGCCACGAGTCTATGCACGAGCCTGGGTGCTGTGTATCACTAGAGGACGGGGGGAGGGGGAGGCGTGGTGGGGGGGGGGGGGTGAAAGCGATGGTGGGAGGGCTGTTGTGCGCATGTGTTCCCCTTCGAAGGGGTCTCCTCGTTGTAGCCTCGACGCCTCGTTGACCACGCCCCCTCGCCCCCCCAGGTGACGTTCCTCAGCGAGCCCTCGGGCGAGTACCTCTTCTACGTGCTGAGCTTCAGGGCGCCGCGCACCGCGCCGGCGGGGGCGGTGGAGCTCAGCGCCACCGTGCGGCAGACGGCCTCGTCCAGCGTGCGGCTGGAGAACCCCCTGGCCGTGTCCGTCACCCTCAACGCCGAGTGCTCGTGTCCCAACATCAGCGTGCCCCTGCAGCACACGCTGCCCGGCCTGTCCCAGGTGGGGACTAACGGATCAAAACCAACGGAATGTTTACAGACCACTTGTTTCCTTTCCGTTGGAGCTCATGCTGTTGTGTCGGGTTTTGCGTGCGTGCGTGTGTGCGTGTGGTTCTATGTCTGTGTCCTCGTGTCCATGTATGTGTCTCTCCTCCCCAGGGGGAGGTGGTCTTTGAGTTCCAGCCCCTCTTTGCGGGCGTGTCCACAGCGGCGCTCAGCCTCTCCTGCATTGAGCTGGGCTCCTTCCGCTACGAGCTGGTCCTCAGGGCCCTGGCCGCGCCGCCGGAGCCCCCGATCCTCTTCCAGGTCCCGCTGGGCGGCCACAACATGGGCCACGCCAAGTTCACCAACTACTCCCGCAGCAAGGCGGAGTACACCTGCAAGGTGAGGCCCCGGGGCCCTCAGCCCGGCTCCCTGATACAACCCTGAGTGGGTCAGATACAGTGTGCCCTTATACACAGCTTCATATACTTATTCATCATCAACGCAAAAATGGATGTACTGTATAGTTACCTTTTGTAACTATTTACATCCCCACCCTCCCATCCTATTTCCTCTCTCTTCCCCTCTTCTTCCCTCCCCCCCTCCCCGCTCTCCCCTCCCCTCTCCCCCCCCCGCCCTCCGCCCCAGACGGACAATGATGACTTCCTGGTGGAGAAGGGCCTGGTCACGCCGCCGGGTTCCCAGGCGGGCTCTGAGGTCCGTGTGGAGCTCTGCTTTGAGCCCCATCAGCTGGGCGAGGCCAGGGCCCTGCTGAGCGTGTCCTCCCTGCTAGGGGGCGAGTACGTCTTCCCCCTCAGGGGCATCTGCGTGGGCCCGAGGCCCCAGGGCCCGTTCAGCATCCGGGCCGGTTCAAGCGTCACCATCCCCTTCAAGAACGTCTTCCTGCATCACAGCGCCTTCTCCTACCAGGTGAGAGTCGGGCCGGGGGGGGGGGGGGGTCCCCTGAGGCCCCACGGGGTACAGGACAGTGCCTTAATATACGATATACATCTGAGACATAGGTCTCATGTACGTTCTGGCACTTAGTACTCAGCAGCGTGTAGCATCTTATCCGAGCTATCTTTGGTGTGTAAGGAATGGGTTGACCTAGCAATTGTTAGTGCTTGGCACATCCTTACTGTACCGACAGCGATATATTGTTGTTTGTCTTTCTACTGACAAACGTACTTATTGTGTGTCGCGTTGGATAAAGCATCTGCTAAAGGCCCTAGAGATAAAATGTTAATGTACTGTTACACTCGCAAATGTAGGTGGGTTGCATATGAGTCAACACATTAACTGTGAACTAACTCCTCAGTCTGGTGGGCTGTAGCTGATGAGTCAACACATTAACTGTGAACTAACTCCTCAGTCTGGTAGGCTGTAGCTGTATCACATTCAGTAACAAGTAGGACTAACATACCCTTCTCCTTCTACAGGTAAAGTTCCCCCTGGCTAGTTGTATAAAACCTGCCCTATGTTGGTATTCAGCTGTCCCATTAGCAGCCGCTAATGGCTTGAGTTGTAGCTACAGTTGTTACTACATGATGTAGTAACAACTGTAGCTACAGTTGTTACTACATCATGTGTCTTACTCCCAATAAAACCATTTATAGAGATTGGATTGGCGCCTTTCTACTCTTGAAATACCTTTTAGTTCAGATACTTTTGAATGGTCTCAAAGGGAATCGCCCAGATATCGGTGGATTGGTGTTTGCCTGCCTTACTCAGACTAGTTGTTTATTGCCAAATGCACCATCGTGCTTCCAGAAGGTGAGACCGCTGGGTTAGCAGACTTGCAGAGATACAGTAGCCTAGCTCCCGTTCATGTGAGGGGTCTACACTTTTAATTACTTTCCAATCATTTCCAATGGGTTCCACCAGTAACACAACAAGATGCTCTTTATCTACAAACACAGATAATTCAGCACTTTATATCATATTTTATAAGGCTGCCTCTTATGCGTCGATGAAAGGTTACCCTCTGTGTAGAGTACCCAGCCAGACGCAGCTGATCATATAACTGACAGGTTGCCCTCTGTGTAGAGTACCCAGCCAGAAGCAGCTGATCATATAACTGACCTCTGTATAGACATGTGCCAGTGGTGCATCACAGGTTGCCTAATCATAACAGCGCAGAAAATGTTGCTAATTATCTGTGTTTTTCGAATCCAGCAAAACTCACCTTTTAGAAGCAAAATTATGAAAGTGAAATCAAACGACTCGTCTTGAATCTGGGGAAGACAGGCAAACGCCAAAACCACAGATATCTGGGTGTCTCCTTTAATATCTGCGGTAGAACCGTGGGAGTGAACAGCACTGAGGCCTGCGCTGTGTAAAGGGATTCCTGGGGCATAACGGGGCCTCGGTGGTCTCTCCTACAGGTAGACAATCCGTGCTTCACGGTGAAAGGGGCTGAAACCATCCGGTCTAAAAAGAGCCAGAACATCCTGGTGACGTTCGAGCCCCCGGCGGCCGGGCCCCAGGGCCGCTGGCAGGGCAAGCTCAACATCTGCAGCGCCCCCTCAGAGGGCCAGGGGCCACCCCACTGCTGGGTCTTCTACCTGAGGGGCCATGACCCCGAGGCCACGTAGACGCAGGCACCACGCACGCACACACACGCACACGCACACACACACACACACACACACACACACACACACACACACACACACACACACACACACACACACACACACACACACACACACACACACAGGTCAAACAGAGGCGCACATAAACACATGCGCATATACCAATAAAATAAATTGTCAACAAATAGTTTGCACTGTTCTTGCACTACATTCAGATGTTTACTATTTATACGAGATAGTCCTTTGTGTCAGACAAAATGCTTTATTTTATTTTTCCTAGCAATAAATCTATTTTTTGTGCACCTGCTGTGTTATTAAATCGAATATGGACGCATAACTTAAAGTTGAAATTCAGAACAGGAACAGCTGTTATGCATGTACATTATTTATTGTTATGTGCCATCGGCCATATGGGAGCTGTCCTAAATTACACAATAAATAGTTTACAAAAAAAACAGGGTGTCTCTCATTAACATCAGTAACCACAAGGGGGCAATCATGTCCAATAGTCTCCCTAGCTAGGTCCCCACAGCACTAGATGGCAATGTATTGGTCTTTGCTCCATGGTTAATTAGTCAAGGTACCTAACCAGGCAAACCGTCAATCTGTATTGTTGACATAATTTCAACCATTAAGAGCTTGTCAATAGGCCTTATACACCGTTGTTTGGCGATAAATCATCACTCTTCTAGCGTGTTTGTTCGAGAAAATAAAAACACATTTAGTGGAGAGCAAACCGTTTTCACCATCCCTCCTGCCTTTCCTTCCCTCCCAGACCACGGTCCGACCTGCTCCTCATAGGCTCCGCTGCGGAGCAAGACCCATGAACCTGCCCACTGACCACAGGTTCAGTGATCAGGTTCATGGGTCTTGCTCCGAGCAGTGGTATTGAGATGGTTCCTTAACACTTGACATGTGTTTCCCCTCTGCTGCATTTGTGTTGTTATAGGGATACACAGATCATATGGATCATCTGCATACTAGTTACAATGAGAGGGAGGGAGAGAGAGAGAGAGAGAGAGAGAGAGAGAGAGAGAGAGAGAGAGAGAGAGAGAGAGAGAGAGAGAGAGAGAGAGAGAGAGAGAGAGAGAGAGAGAGAGAGAGAGAGAGAGAGAGAGAGAGAGAGAGAGAGAGAGAGAGAGAGAGAGAGAGGGACTATTGCTGATGTGGTTCCCTGGAGCCCTTTCTTCTCTCTCTCTTCTCTCCATCTATACAACTCTTCCTGACAGCACCTTTAAGCGTTGATGTCCTCCAATATTAATTGAAAAGCCCCTTTCACAGAGAGTAGGACAAACAGTTGTTGCTCGTAACTCTAGGTATGGTCCTGCTTTTTTAATTTACCAGGACACCGGTTGTGGGCTAAATCTGTAAATATCACAATACATCAACCACAATAATGCATCCCCTGTTCGCCCAGCCAATGTTAATACTTGGGGCTACACTGTGTTTACCTGCTAGAACGGCTCTTGGAGAAAGGTAAATGGTCAGTTATCTTCGCTAGTTTAGTCTCCTGGTAATAATAATAATAAATGAAATTGATATTGCGCTTAATATGGTACTCTAAGATGCTTTACATATTGCCCTATCAAAACTATGTAAGACAGACTAGGAATAAAAGAAAAACAGGTTAAACATGAAGACTAAGGTGGGAGTTAGGTGGGGAAGGCTAGTGTGAAAAGTGTACACAAAGTGTGCTAGTGTGGTACACAAAGTTAGCAGACCCACAACAGTTATGAGCGACACTGTTATTCCGATGCCTCGGAAAAGGGAAAGGGTGTATTGAATAGAGGCTGGGTACCATTTTTTTTTAATACTCAAAAAGTGCATTTACATGAAAAGGCTACTTGATGACAGTAACTCAACTGCAGTTAGTGAGATGGATGGACAGATGGATATATATACATATATATCTTAATATATATATATATACATGTATATATGAGAGAGATAGAAAGGTTGATAGATGGAGTGGATGTGTGTTGGGGGTGGTGGGTGTGTTTTCGGGGTCGATGATGTAAGATGGGAGGGGTGCGCCTTTCCCCCCATAGAGCGCACCATGCACGCTACGCAGCAAAAGGATGTGTGAGCAGGCAGCGCGCTATTGCAGGGACGGCGTCCACAAACTGCTCAACAAAGAACAAGCCAAACTCCGGGCCCAGGACAGCAAAGACCAGCCACCAAACCCCGTAGCCGACCTGGTGCTGGACAGCGAGTCCGCGACGGCAGCACAGACCGGAAACAGCGGCGCTCAGCCCGGTGGTATCGACGGGCTCGTCCGCTGGATCGTAACCAAGATGAGTGACAACAAGAACATCTCCAGCCGGGAATTCGCCGGCAGCCGGGAGGAGGTCGCCGTGGCTCAGGAGCATTTTTACGCTCCTGAACCGCGCAAAGGCATCGCCGTCATTCTAGACGTGAGTGTTGAATCTGTAATATATACGGACCTGTGGTTCACTTCTCTGCTCACTGGTGGTGCTGGACAGACTGACTGACTGAGGGATCGGTGTCTTCAAAAAACGAGAACTTGTGCGCAAAGACGCACGGCTGTATTGGCAAAAAGGTCGCGCTGCTGCGTTGACGCGACTAAAGTGGTGAGAAGGTAGCCGAAGTTTGCATGACATGAGACTCTAAACGACACATTATATCAAGGGATTTGCCCAAATCCTAATTAAACAAATTCAAAAACCTGGATAAAAAAATATTTCTCTCTTTTTTTTTTTTTTTTTTTTCTCTCTATGCATCTTTTACATAGTAGACGTAGAAGACTCCTACTCTACACTTGCTGGGCTATTACGTAATATTCTCACTAAATCATATGGGTAACATTATACCGACAGTTCCTCCTCGCTATCGGGCTGGGCTGCATATCGATCCCTGTGAGCTGATGTTCCATCGTGCATCTCAGTGTCGGTCTACCCTGTTCGACTGCTACTCGATCTTTTCATAGGCTAATGCTTTTATTTTTTTGAAACAAATGTGTAGTCCAAGTTGTTGATACATTTTTCCCGATGTTTACTCGTCTGAACACATGACATTACCTCGGACAGTATAGCAGTTCGACCTGTGTTGCAAATCTCCGCGTCGCTGGAGGACGCAGTCTACTACTGTAGTAGAATTGAATAATTGATGAAGCTTTTCCACTTTGCGTTGCAATCATGGCGCGCAATAAGGACTGCTGAGGATTCGCCCAGAATGTATCGATCAGGACGATGATCACAGGGTGCCAATGGACATCGATTATCGATGTTTATTTTTCCTTAATCAAAACTTTTTCGCACACTCGGTTTTAGGGGTTTACAACTTTGCAGGAAATCAGTTCAGTCGCATCATTGACCCCAACCTAGATATCTACTTTTAAGAGAAGAAGAAGGGGCATGGAAACTAATTATGCTCTAGACCTGCAGGGCTTACAATATCCTAGTAAAATAATAACGGTGTGTGTGTGTGTGTGTGTGTGTGTGTGTGTGTGTGTGTGTGTGTGTGTGTGTGTGTGTGTGTGTGTGTGTGTGTGTGTGTGTGTGTGTGTGTGTGTGTGTGTGTGTGTGTGTGTGTGTGAAATAAAGTTACAATTAGTATTAATAAAATGATTTTGCTCTGTTCACTGATGTTTCAATGTTGATGATCCATATTGGAAATCTCTAAAATGGTCAACGGGTTTCCAGTTTGTCACCACTTTCTCCTTTCTCAAAGAGAGGCAATGAAAATGGCCCTTGGCCAGACACCAACTGCATAATTACCATAGTATTACTGCAATATCCACTCATGATTCCTTGGATATCCAGTGACATTGACATGAATCGAGTGACTTCTATTTGCATTATGGATCTGGTGGTAGAGAAGATCTCCGTTTTATTTGGTTGGTAAACATTTACATAAGGAATAATGGGTTTTATGAGGCTATAAAAGAGGGGTGTAATCTCAGCCTCATGGCGGTGGATCCTCCCCTGATACATTGACCCAGGGATGGAGTTTCTCTCTGTTCATGAGTCATTTTAGTTCTAATTCATTTTTAGTTTTTTTTTGCTTTTTTATTGTAACACATGATTATTATCATAACTTGGAGGACTCTAGCCCCTTATAAGATTTATATTTTCTGTAATCATTCTAGATTCCCAATGTGCGTGCGTGTGTTGTTTCTCTCGCTCCCCCCCGCCCACTGTTCGCGCTACCATCCCAGCCTTAATGTTTCACAAGGAAGAGTTTGATAATAAAGATTGCTGAAGACGAGGGAAAACACCACTCTTAAGTTTGCCTATCAATCATTGAACATTTAAATGAATGAATGAAAAAAAAATGAATGAAGTAATTCGATTTTCAGCAGTTGGTTATTTTAATGTTACGGTTCATTTTAAACACGTATGAGTCCCCGATTGTGCGTTAAAGGGTGTGAAACCGGGTCGCTCCCTGTATCTACCCGTCCTCTTTCAACTCTGATCCATGACTGAAGGATGTGACTGTCTACCGCACCTACTGGTATCTAGGAGTAGCATGACATCTCTCTCCCATGGAAGGATCTTTTTATAAAGATTGGAGCTATCGACCACGTCTTCCCCATCGGCGCTCTCGCTCTCTCGCTCTCTCGCTCTCTCTCTCTCTCTCTCTCTCTCTCTCTCTCTCTCTCTCTCTCTCTCTCTCTCTCTCTCTCTCTCGCTCTCTCGCTCTCTCGCTCTCTCTGTCTCTGTCTCTGTCTCTCTCTCTGTCTCTGTCTCTGTCTCACTCTCTCTCTCACACTCTCACACTCTCTCCGTCTCTGAACTAAATGAAGAATTAGGAGACTGCATAAAATCGTAGGATTATATTCGTATATCTCAAACACACACCATTGCACATTCTAGCTAATTTAAATAATTATTCGTCTGGCAAAACTCTTAACAAAATTAATTCCTTTTTGACGACTTGAAGTACAGAGCAGGTCTAATTCTACGCCTTTCATATTAATGACAATGCATCAATTATGTTGAACCGTGTTTTTAAGAATAGTCTATAAACGAATACTTTATAACAACTATAGATGCATATAAACTCCTGAATGCACAAGTGCTCTTCTTTATGTTGTCATAAATACTGCTGGCTATGCCTGGCTCCTGTCGAGGGGAACCCACGCGTATGTACTTACCTTACACCTGAGAGTGGAGAGAATATTTCCAATAGGTTACGAAAAAAAATACTGATAGTCCAATAAATCATCTAAGGAGTGCATAGATTATGTAAGAGTCATACTGTGAGGGGCAGATAGGGCCAGCCGTTCACACCTCTTGAAAGCTTTAGGTTAACTATGGGATTTTTCCCAACCTTGACCCTATTGTTCCTTTATTTTGGGTCTGAGTGACTAATGTGGACAATGTGTTTAAATGTGTCCAGTATTGGTATAGGTCCAGTATAGGGCTCATTCAGAACCAATGGGGCGTTGCAGCGATTACCACAAACTGCCTCTGCCATGTGGGAGAGTCACTTCATGGCCCATCTGCGTCACGTTGTGAATTTAAACCACTCCTTCCTGGCAGGGTTGCTCAGCTCTGGAAAGGACAACACGGTTGGCACTCAGTCTCTCTTCCATCTTCACAGTTTATCTGTAAACAGCGGAATGCTACAATGCAAACATTCCATGACAAACAAGGTTCTTCTTCCCGTGGGTGTCTTTGGTCTGAGCGCCGGCTTACGTGATTGGCCACCGCAACATGACGTCGGTTGTGTTTTTCCAAAAGTTGATTCTGTTGAAACTATTCACTGCATGTTGCCTTCATGTGGCCCCCACTGCCCAGCTAATAGCACTGTCCCCGTTCGAATGAGTCACTTTAAAGTCCTACCTCTGGATATAGAAGAATTCTCTACTCACTTCAGAGCCCTATGTCTTGCTCTAGGAGACGTCTCTACTCACTTCAGAGCCCTACGTCTGGCTCTGGAGACGTCTCTACTCACTTTAGAGCCCAAAGTCCCCCCGATGGGAGTTCAGGTTGAGACATCCAGAAGTCATCCTTTATAGAATCATCAGATTAAAGAAACTAATACCTACAAAAGCTAAATGTACAATTACAATTGTTCAAGTGTTGTTAGTGCCGACTGCTATAAGATAGCATGTTTCTAAGCCCTGCAGGGGAAATTCACAGGTTCACACCAGTGAAAGTGTACAGAACAGTGCAAATCCCAAATACAAGCTTAACAGAAAAAATATACTGCATACTGCAATATCTTCAAAAGAACTAACACTGCTCTCTCCTCTGCTTTTTCCTCATCAGATATTCCGAAGAGCTGATAAAGACGGTAAGTCATCCAGGATTTTTTTTCCATAAAGTAAAACAAAAAGAAGGCATATTTAATTGAGGTGCCCTTGTTGTGACTCCTTCCTATGCAGAATAAAACGTTCCCAATTGTCATTGCATCCCTGCTCAATTCAGCAGTAGGCTAATTTCAGTCAATACGGATATGATGTAATGATGTCACTCACTCACTATGATATGATATTGGGGGATTTTGGTCTCTCTCTCTCTCCGTCTCTCTCTCTCTTTCTTTTTCTCTCTCTCTCTCTCACACAACACACACACCCAACCAACCAAATGCACCAAAGTCTGACAAATCTCCACCAAATCACGCATTTTGTCAATGCTGCGACTGGCCGAACCCTCACGGGATCCTTTGCGGCACATGGAACACGGCGACCACGCCCCCGGCCATCACAATACCATGTGTCCGGGAAGCCTAATCCTCGCACACGAGTACTCAATTAACCGATGCTCAGACGTCCAATCCATGCCACTGTAGCGGTAGACAATACGTTTTCAAGAAAAGCTCAACTTTCTCTCAGACGCCGCAGTCAACCGCTGGCCAGTCAGAGCTCAACACAAACCACGCCGCCAGTTCCGCTTTCCTTTTAAATCTCTGACTTACTTCAGTAACAATGATAAAAGGGAGGATTACTATATTGATCATCATATTGTACAAATTACCTCGTAAAAAAACCCTGCTTTGGGTTCGCTGTCTCTTCAACGTCACGTTGCTTATAGTGATATGTACGCAACCTGATATGTAGGCCTACATGAGCTCAGTATCATGTCAGAGTTCGGGTAGCGGAATCGGTGCATTCCTATTATAAATCCTTATAATATAAAAAGTATGCACGGTAGAAGGAAGGATCCTTCTACCATGCTTCCTTTTTTTCACGGGATAAAATCAAAGCTTAACGAGCTCATCTTTCCAACAGACCAGATGGGCGAGTGCTTAGGTCCATGCGCTTGTGTGTTTGTGCGTTTGTGTGTGTTTGTGTGTGTGTGTGTGTGTGTGTGTGTGTGTGTGTGTGTGTGTGTGTGTGTGTGTGTGTGTGCATGTTTTTTTTTTCTCTCTTCTGATTCTTAATCCTCCCCTATACAGTATGTGTTGATCAACATTCAACTGCAGTCAGTCTATGAAGAGAGCCGTGATTGTGGACACGCTTATGGTGGGGTTCTGCATAGAACAGGATGCGGTTAGGTAACCGAGGTGAGGGGGACAAAGAGAGGGTCTGTTAGAGAGAGGGGGGGAGAATATATGTTGTTGTTCTGTAGGAATAGGATTATTTGATGTGGAGAGAGAGAGAGAGAGAGAGAGAGAGAGAGAGAGAGAGAGAGAGAGAGAGAGAGAGAGAGAGAGAGAGAGAGAGAGAGAGAGAGAGAGAGAGAGTGGGTGAAACATAAAGAGTGTTAGGAGAAAGGAGAATAGTGAGAGGCTCACGGGGATAGAAAGAAGGAATAGAGATGCAGGGTGAGAGATGGGGGGGGAAAGAGAGAGAGAGAGAGAAGACAGAATGAGGAGGTTTAACAGGGCAACAGGCTAATGAGGAAAAAAGGAACGAGCGTTTAGGGTGCAAGAGGAGAGCGAGGAAAGAGAAGGAAAAACTAGTATGTTTTGGACAAGTGGACAGTAATGGAGATTTAATTGGCTCTGTTCTGTCCAACCTCCTTTTTCTGTGTTTGTGTGTGTGTGTGTGTGTGTGTGTGTGTGTGTGTGTGTGTGTGTGTGTGTGTGTGTGTGTGTGTGTGTGTGTGTGTGTGTGTGTGTGTGTGTGTGTGTGTGTGTGTGTGTGTGTGTGTGTGTGTGTGTGCGTGCGTGCGTGCATCACAGCATTAAAGGAAATGAACTGTTTGGGCAGTCAGCCTGTCCAACAGCATCATTTAATTATACTGCACCATCCCATCTTCAGAGGATAATTCTGGATTTTTCAACCAGGACCACATTTTCCCATCATTTTGGTTAAATATAGAATAAATCAGTCTTCAGATTAACATCTAAAGTCTGATGGCAGACCAGCTCGAGCCTTATTGAATGGGGCCTTTCACTTTCTTTTGCCTACAATTCGTTTCAACCGATCATGGTCCTGGGAGCGGGGATCTGAAGGTGCTTATTACATGAGATGGATCGGGACTGGAAACCACCTGACCCACACAACAGTTCTGATATGAAAGGGACTTTCAAACTCGGACAAAAATGTTTTCTGTCTGTCAATTATGCTGTCATGGCTTAGATCTTCAAACAAGATCCTCCTCCCTCTCCTCTCCTCCACTCTGCTCCTTCACTCTCTCCTCTCCTCCACTCTGCTCCTTCACTCTCTCCTCTCCTCCACTCTGCTCCTTCACTCTCTCCTCTCCTCCACTCTGCTCCATCACTCTCTCCTCTCCTCCACTCTGCTCCTTCACTCTCTCCTCTCCTCCACTCTGCTCCTTCACTCTCTCCTCTCCTCCACTCTGCTCCTTCACTCTCTCCTCTCCTCCACTCTGCTCCTTCACTCTCTCCTCTCCTCCACTCTGCTCCTTCACTCTCTCCTCTCCTCCACTCTGCTCCTTCACTCTCTCCTCTCCTCCACTCTGCTCCTTCACTCTCTCCTCTCCTCCACTCTGCTCCATCACTCTCTCCTCTCCTCCACTCTGCTCCTTCACTCTCTCCTCTCCTCCACTCTGCTCTCTCCCTCTCCCCCACTCTACTCCTTCCCTCTCCCCCACTTTGCTCCTTCCCTCTCCCCAACTCTACTCCTTCCCTCTCCCCCACTCTGCTCCTTCCCACTCCCTCCCCTCCCCTCTTCTCTCCTCCCTCTCCCCTCTTCTCTCCTCCCTCTCCCCGCTCCTCTCCTCCCTCTCCCCTCTCGCCTGCTCTCATATCCCCTCTCCTCCCACCTCTGCGCTCATCTCATCTCCAATTTCTCTCCTCTCCAGCCTCACTCTCATCTAATCTCTCCTCTGTTCTCCTCTGCTCTCCTTATCTCTGCTCTCCTCCTTTCCTCTCCCCTTCTCAGAGTCAGTGGCCACTGTGTGTGTGTGTGTGTGTGTGTGTGTGTGTGTGTGTGTGTGTGTGTGTGTGTGTGTGTGTTTCTGCTAATTATCTCCATTGTGAGTGTGACGGAGACAGAGAGCAGATGGAAGTGCGGGGTGGTTTGTGTATCCACTGCACTAGGACTGCTGGAGTACTGGCTGCCTCACAGTTAACAGGAAGTGGAAGGGCTGCCAGGAGGCTCACCGCAGGGGGCGCAGCTGGGGAGCTGTTGGTCCGTTTACGCCTTTTGTCCGTTTCTGCATCGTTAGTTGTTTCATTTCTGATGCATTGAAGCCCGCGTATGGAAAAATGGGAAAATAAATCTGGCAGTTGGTGATCAGTTTTAATTAATGTTGTGTTGTTTTGATGTGTTCATGACATAAGCAACGGCTGGGTGGGTGTTTGCTGCTGAGACTGCCAAAGCAAACCTAGAGATATGTTTATTTCCTGATGCTGGCGGAAAATATCAAAATCGCTTATTTTCTCATTGGTTGACAGCATAAAGATAGAATATGCATTTTATTCTTATCATTACTATGTAATGATTTCATATTCTGCAAGTGTTGAAAACTGATTACTTCATATTCTGCAAGTGTTGAAAACTGATTACAATATGATGCAGGAAGTAATGAGTACAAAGTAGTAACAAGAGCGGGAAACTTCCCCTAACCATTCCATTAGGACCGATTTTGAGTCAAAGACTGTTTACTCTGTTGACTCCCCTTTGCTTTTCTGATGCCTGATGAGTCCAAGCATTTTCCATTAGAAGAGATGCAAGCCAACAGCTGAGGGGTTGGAAGGCAATAGCATGTGTGTGGTGAGGTGCATATTCCATGCAGCGACCGAGTGAACTGGGATGGCTCTCGTTTAGCCATTTGTATGCGGTGTCGTGACTTTGCGAGGCCGGTAGGCTAAGCGAGACCCCCGGCTGTCGTGATCAAACTACACTGCTTGGCTGCAGAAATAGGGTTTGCCGTTTTCCCTGCCTTGTTCAACAGAAGATTGAACAATGAGCAGGAGAGAAAAACAAAGAGAAGAAAAGAGAAACATTTCACAATTGAAATCAATCTTAATTTATATTTAAGATTAAGTAAATGACATGCTCCAAACATGCAACTACATACAGTAGGGTTAAGATGCATCTCTCACACTAAAACCTTAACACAACATCAAACGAATAAATACAATGGAAAGAGACATCCCCAGCACGATATTAACCAGGTGGACACAGTGATCATGGTGATCCCAGTTTGGTCACTCTGAAACCCGGAGAAGATGAGAAAAGATGAGCAGACAGAAATAGATGGAGAGCAGGTTGAGACCAAGACGGAGAGCGAAATGAAAGATTAGTCGTAGCTGGATCACGACGGATCTATGTAGCTCATGGTTTATTCAGTGAGCAGAAGATGAAAGCTGCTGAATCACAGGCTTTGAGAATCTAAAAGAGTGACCATGGTCCACTTATCCCCGCTCTCCATTCACCAGTTCCCTTAATAGAGGAAGATGTCTTCAGACTTCTGAGCCTTTCCCCAAAGTTATGAACTGAACTTTCTTCCACAAGGGGAAGGTGCCTTCTCGATAAGACCCTTATATGGATGATAAAATTAGTTTTCCAAAAAGAGAACAGGACCAAATGTCCTCCACTAACTATTCATCCTATCAGTCAGTTTGAAGGTCAAACATAGAAACAGTTCGTACTCAGTGAGTCCAGGGTGAAGTTGCTGTTAAACGGTTTAGAAAGTATCAGGTGGCTAACCAGTGTGCACATTTCGGTTGTTCTCGGTTGAATTCAGCATCCGAGCAACTCAAGCAGTAATTAGAACTCCATGATCTGTAGGCAGAGAGAAGCCTGCGTGACAATGCTCCAGAAAGACGTCTGGGAAAAGAGTGTCATGGGTATCTAATCGTCTGCACACTGTAATCAACAAGGCTCTGGTTGGTCCCTCGAGAGAGAGAGAGAGAGAGAGAGAGAGAGAGAGAGAGAGAGAGAGAGAGAGAGAGAGAGAGAGAGAGAGAGAGAGAGAGAGAGAGGGGGGGGGGGGGGGGGAGAGGGGGGGAGGGGGAGAGAGAGAGAGAGGCCATGGTTTGACTGTAACAGGCACACGTGAAGGCAGCAGAGTGTGAAGAAGGAGATGACTAGTAGGATGAAGTTAACAGCCAAAAAGCACAATGTGTCCCAAAGATGACAGCAAGGTTTGTGTTCTGGTGTCCCTGAGAGGAGAGCAAGGAAACAAGTCACCTAGGATTTGGGACTTCTGTGCTTTGGTTACATAAGTGCCTTCCCTCCATTTATGTTAACCTATATCTGCTGCCTCTCCACATTCCTAAAGAAGATCCCATACAGATATCAAACACAGCGGCTAAACTTAACAATTGCATTGTTGAATAACAATTTAATGTGTCTTATGTGGAGTTGCCCACCCACTGTTAACTAGCTGGATTCAGAGGCTGAATTCACAGTCTAATGTCAATGCCGGACATTATTGATCGATACCACACATTGTTGGATACAATCATGGACTTTTTACAGAGCAGTTTACACTCTGAGTTATAGCTTGGGATGATTAAAACATTAAGTGTGTGTGTGTGTGTGTGTGTGTGTGTGTGTGTGTGTGTGTGTGTGTGTGTGTGTGTGTGTGTGTGTGTGTGTGTGTGTGTGTGTGTGTGTGTGTGTGTGTGTGTGTGTGTGTGTGTGTGTGTGTCTGTGTGTTTGTGTGTCTGTGTGTGTGTGTGTGTGTGTTTGGGCCCGTTGCCACATGCCAATAGGTTTTTAATTGTGTGTCTGCAGGCCAGCGTTCATCCCAGCCTCATTACAGCCCAATTGGATGTCCACTGTCTGTCCCCCACAACAGGCTCCTCCTCCAAGGGCCTGGCTAAGGGCCCTGGCCTCAGGGGAAGGTGTTGTGTGTTAGAGGACAACACCACGGTCAGA
Source organism: Gadus morhua (assembly GCF_902167405.1). Taxonomy (NCBI): domain Eukaryota; kingdom Metazoa; phylum Chordata; class Actinopteri; order Gadiformes; family Gadidae; genus Gadus; species Gadus morhua. Next base: position 16,102,362 of record NC_044056.1, on the reverse strand, counting down.
TACCGAAGCCTATAGCCACCGCTCTCTCAGCGGTGCCGGGGATACGAGAAGGGAGGAGAATAGAGGAGAAGGAAGGCGAAAAGAATAAGAAGCGTCTATCGGGGCTCCTTAGAGGGAGAGGAGGAGCCTGTGGGAGGCTTTATTCAGCACCACGTTCCCGTGGAATTGGATCAAAGACTGGGAGTCAGGTCGGCCTTTTGAAGACATTCCCCTCCCCTGTCCCATTCCACCCTGCCGTCCGTCCCTGCTACCTTAGAGGCCTACAATCCTTTCATTGAGAGCCAGACATGACCACCTTGAGATTCAAAAGAGGAGCGTTTGTTAAGCATGCCAGGAATGGAAGGGTGGCAGTGGTTGGAAATTGTGAAATTCGTATCTTTTCATCGACTGTTTGAGGGGGTTTAAGAATTTCCTTGAATAAAACGGATACAACTTCATATTCTTATGAATACAGAAATCAAGATTCAGCTCTTTGGATCTGAAAGAGGAGATGAGTCATCTTCATATGACAATAGCTAGTTACTGCCAATGTTTTGAGTAGGATACTGATTCACAGTCTTTCAGGTGATTGTAATCACATCCACCGGGTCGTTCCGGGACGTTGTGCGATTGAGGAGTGTTTGTGTCTTTTCCCCACAAAGCTGAATGACACCCACTGATTTTGGACAGGACGTCATCTCCTCCCAATCAGACATCCTTGTTTCTCCTGTGATATGGCGGCTCTCTCTCACAACACCACCATTCAGAGTGAAGCCATCTCTCCCCGGCCCAATCACCAGCAATCAGCTCTCCTTCCTCACTCCCCCCACCCTCCCCCCTGCTGGACCTCTCCTCCCCCATTGTCCCATCCCTCCCCCCTCTCTCCCCCTGGTGGACCTCTCCTCCCCATCACTCCCCCCCTCTCTCCCCCCATCCCTCCCCCCATCTCTCCCCCCTGTGGACCTCTCCTCCCCCATCATTCCATCTCTCCCCCCATCTCTCCCCCTGGTGGACCTCTCCTCCCCATCCCTCCCCCCATCTCTCCCCCTGTGGACCTCTCCTCACCCTTTGTCCCATCCCTCCCCCCCTCTCCCCCCTGATGGACCTCTCTTCCCCCATCGTTCCATCCCTCCCCCCCCTCCTCCCCCTTTGTCCCCGGCGCGTATCAGAAGGACACCTTGCAGGCTGTAATGGCGCCACGGCGGCGCAGCCCACCTCTCACCCCACTCCACACTGCTGCAATCTCAGCTGCACCCCAGCAGGAGCCACTGGCAGCCCCGCATCAAGCTGTCACCTTCCTCCACCGGCCCACCATCCCCTGTGGGATGACGGACCATTACCAGCCATCTCTCTCTCGCTCTCTCACTCTCTCCATCGTGCCTGCTCTTTCTCTCTCTCTATCATTTTCTCTTTCTCTTTCTCACAGAAACTCTCCTCGTGCACACTCTCTCCTTCCTTATGTCTTGGTTTTGCTGGCAGGTTTCTTCCATGCTCCCTAACCTGACCACCCCTTCATTTAGGTTCACAGGTTTCCCCCTCTCTCTTCCCCCACTGGCCCCTGGTCCTGGTCCCAGTCCGCCGTGCGTTCCCCCACTGGCCCCTGGGTGCTGGTCCCAGTCCGCCGTGCGTTCCCCCACTGGCCCCTGGTCCTGGTCCCAGTCCGCCGTGCGTTCCCCCACTGGCCCCTGGTCCTGGTCCCAGTCCGCCGTGCGTTCCCCCACTGGCCCCTGGGTGCTGGTCCCAGTCCGCCGTGCGTTCCCCCCTCTCTCCAGCTCTTGCAGACAGGATGGTGGAGAGGGTTGGGTGTCTTTCTCTGTGGACCAGGCCGTGGTTTACATTGCCAGTTTACATTGATTCAAAATTTCAAACTGTGTGTAGGAGCCTCCATAGCTGGCTGTAGCTTTGTTTTGTTAAGCTCAAACCAGCTGCCTGGCTAGAGAGAGAGAGAGAGAGAGAGAGAGAGAGAGAGAGAGAGAGAGAGAGAGAGAGAGAGAGAGAGAGAGAGAGAGAGAGAGAGAGAGAGAGAGAGAGAGAGAGAGAGAGAGAGAGAGAGAGAGAGAGAGAGAGAGAGAGAGAGAGACGCGAATAGAATAGCATCGCATCAGCGTAGGGTTCCTTGAATCATCTGAATGGGGGGGGGGCTACCAAGTAGATTATAGAGTCATTGTAGGAGAATCAACATCGATTGATGCCCGAGAACGCAGCGGAGGAAAAAACACTCCCAAACTCTGACTGCTGTTTAACCTCAGAGGAGGACAGGTTAACTGAGCTGCCCTTTTGAGAGAGAGAGAGAGAGAGAGAGAGAGAGAGAGAGAGAGAGAGAGAGAGAGAGAGAGAGAGAGTAATTGGCATGTTTGTGTCAGAAGAAATGGAAAAGGTTGATACCAAAAAAAAGGCGGAGAAAATACCGGGTTGAAGTGAATCAGGCTGGAAGCACAAGCCTGTAATCAGAAGGGCCACAAGTATGCTAGTCATCAATTCACTGACCTTTGAGTTCACACACACACCCACACATACACACACTCAGACACAGTCATTGACCTTCTTGCTGACATCTAAGCAGATGAACAGTAATCAGATCAGAGGTGGATTGTGTTCTCGAGAGATTACACCCGCCAAACGCCCGGCAGGTGTGTGTGTGTGTGTGTGTGTGTGTGTGTGTGGTTGTTGTATTATATTGGTTGAACCCATCATGTCTATGAGTGAATGAGGTTGTTGCCAGGTTCCAGTTAACAGGTCATTTCCTTGAAGCCTTACAGAGGGATACTCAAATGCATGCTAGTGGTCCAGACTCTTACCAGACGACCAGCTCTGGGCCTAGCCAAAAGCAGACACGTTGACGACAGTACATTTAGTCACCAGTGACAGCAACATCTACCCCTCCAGCGACTCCATGACAGCTCCCCTCCCTCCCCTGTTGAACGCTACGGGAGCGTGGCAGCAGTGTGTACCTGCTCCAGTCGGCTCCGCCGGCGACAAAACACACTGTCAGATGGCGGAGGCGGTTGCCATGGGGAAGCAGCCATCGGTGAGGGTTGGCTGCCCCCCGGGTAGTGGTGTTTGTTCTCCTGCCTCCGCGGTGCGAGATGAGGGCTGAGTGGCGCCGCCTCGTTCCACCGCTACTCACCGCTAATGAACGCTAATAAGGGAGCTTGGAGCTTGTTGGTGTGTGTTGGTGCGTCTGTTTGCGTGTGTGCATGCGTGTGTGTGTCAGTGTGTCGGTTTGTCTATTTGTGTGTGCAGGAGTTGGGAGTTGGTGCATGTGTGTGTGTGTGTGTCTGTGTGTATGTGTGTGTTGGTGTGTAGGTGTGTCTGTTTGCTTTAGTGCATGTGTGTGCATGTGTGTGTGTGTGTGTGTGTGTGTGTGTGTAGGTGTGTGTGTGTGTGCGTGTGTGTGCGTGTGTGTGCGTGTGTGTGTGTGTGTGTGTGTGTGTGTGTGTGTGTGTGTCAGATCTCCAGGGGGTCTTACCTCATGACATTTAGAATGCGTAATTAACACAGCACTCTCTGCATGCAGGCCAGTGTGGGTTGAGTGCAAAACGAAGAAAACAGAAATGGCTTTGGGAGTTAAATCAGCTGAGGAAATCACACACTTAAATTTACACATTATGAATTCTAATTCATTCAAATACAGAAATGTGTGGGCCTAATGCAAGAAGCAATTCAAACTAATTTCCTCTTACTTTTGTATGTATCCACAATTTGTTATTTTGGTAGTACCCACAGATTTCTTGGATTCAAAGATGTTTTCTTAATTTTAATAATTATTCACTATTGGTGCATTGATCTCCATTAAAACATGAAAACCCTTGGATGATATTGGATGATAACCCACCATATTGCAGCATTCTAACGGGCTTTCATCGACTGCTGCTCTTAGAGGGTTAGGTTAGGCTAGGCTAGGTTAGGTGAGGCTAGGTTAGGTTAGGCTAGGTTAGGTTAGGTTAGGATAGGCTAGTTTAGGTTAGGCTAGGTAAGGTTAGGTTAGGTTAGGCTTCCAACGGATGTTGCTCTGAGAGGGCTAGGTTAGGCTAGGTTAAGTTGGTCTAGGTTAGGCTAGGCTAGGTTATGCTTCCATGGTCTGCTGCTCTGAGATGGTTAGGTTAAGTTAGGTTAAGTTAGGCTTCCACGGTGGAGTGCTTGTCTTGCCTTTTTTGGATTCAATTTTCATGTCAAACCAATTTTCCTTCCTTCTCTGTAACTATACGTCCCTCTGCTCATGGCATTTACAGCATCACAGGTGTTTTGCCCTCGCTGGGTATGATTGTCCTGTGCCCAGTGCTGCTGCTCTGGGCAACAGTTGACGGTTACGGTTATGGTTTATTGAACGGTCCCTCGAGGTCATGGCTGCTGGGCTTCTTCTTCTTCTTACAGACTTCTCTTAGCGCCGTCCCTCCGACTCTCGGCCATCTGCCCGAATATTTGCACACGGTACCCGACCTGCCCTTAAAGTGTTTAGCAGGCGTCACCTACTCAAAGCAACCAATCGCCACGCCTCACCAATTAGTGCTCAGGTGGGATTCATCATTCAGCACGCAAGAGAGATCTGAATGGTTTCTTTTGCTGCATCTGGAGTTGACTTCCCTTCTGGTTTCTCTCAACAGAAAAAGGAGATAAGGTATATGACATAATGATAGAAAAATGAGCTGCAGGAGGCACATTGTTACGTTTCTCCTTTTGCCGAAGAGTCCAACTGTGGTTGACGAAGAAGAAAGAACTAATCTGTAAAGTGATCTGTTTTTTGGCACCGTGCTGTGCACTAACTTAAGAGCCATTCATTTCTTAATTCACTTCCCCTTGTGAAAGTGGGTGGACCCATGAGTTAAATCAGTACCTATTCCCTGCTTCATTAAATGTAATGAATGAATAGAAGTGTATCTTTTGTGCACCTTAGTATTGGAATTAGGTGGTGGCTGGCCCATTTCATCTATCACAGTTGTAACCTGGTTACTATGCTGTATGAACCATATTCTATTCTCTTCTTCACTTTGTCCATCTCGCAGAACATGAGGGCTTAATACACTGTAGTAAACTATCAAACGAAATGGACACAAAATAATAATCTTTGCCTACATAATACCGCAATGTTGATATTAGATATGTTGTTGTTCCGGGGTTATTCCTGGGTATAGTGTACAATATAGTATCTGCGACATTTAGAAAACGTTCAATACCTAATAACTTTATTCACCTTATCTCTAGCACCATGCCTGAGGCTGTTACTATACCAGGATGATATTTAAAGAAATTAAATGATGATCCTATAGCAATATAGGAAATGTTGTTTTTTTTTAGCACATTTGGTGAATCTTTTAGTGTTCTTTATACTGAACCTAAATGTTTGAATGTATAAGCACCTAATTACTCTCAGATTATAATCTGGTGAAACTATTTAAACCTAACTTTTGCCACACTTAAACACTTAAAATGACCACCTGTTTCTATTCAAGGCAGTGAGGTACACAGGTAAACGAAAGACCCCTTTTCCCTTTAATTTGGTAACAGACTGCAGGTTACGTGGTACTACCTGGTACTACCTGGTTAGTTGGTAATGGCCAACCACCAATCACTGTATTTGCCTAGTGGCTAACCACCTTGCTGCCCCTAGTAGGCATTGGTTAAAGGGAACTTAGTTGTCAATTAGTTAGTTACTCCTGCTCTTGATGGTTCATGCCTCTATTACAGCACGCCAACTTTGTTGTCTATGCTTTTTGATGAAAATCATTATTTGGCATTGCTGACGTTGACCTAATGTACATTCCCCCTGGTTGGGACTCTCACAACAACATCCGCTCAGTGCCTTGTGTCCTGGTCTTGATGATCTCCTTGCCTTGCCGTCGGGTTGGTAGACAGCACCAAACATCATGCGTCTCGGAAAAAGTAGGGGTACACACATAAAGACTCTTCTCTGACATCTCGCCAAATCTCAGTTGAACAAGCAAATTAATGCATATGGGAATGAGGTCCACAAACAAAATGTGTATAACAGCTGCTGGATTTATCAACAGCTCTCTTATGAACATCATCTCTACTGAAACAGACGTTTCGAGCGCCTTTTCATGCCTGCATTTGTGCAAGTTTAATAAAAAAATTGGTTTCTCTGGTAGTTAAGAAGCAGATCAAGCCAATCAAAATGGGTTTAAGTGTGACTATCAACATTTGAATCCTGTTATCAGAGTCATCCGTTGGTAGTGGTACGGGCTGTTTGTTTTCCCCACACTAACCGTGAGTAAGGACGGATATTTTCAAACTGGTTCTCAAAAACCATCTTTGTCCTCCTGACTACAGTACAGGTAAAAGAATAGCCGACCTCATTCCCGATCAGTCCCCTCCACCCTTTCCCCGACAGGCCCGGCTGAGTCGGCAGACTCATTATCGGTGGATTTGTTGCAGAGCGGATATGGACCTTCACCTCTTACCTTTATCAAAGTGAAACAAACAAAAGCCTCTTCCTCTGCTAGCATCAGCATTGGAGCACCTTTAGGGGGCTAGGACAGCGTATAGCAGGGGGCTTAGTGGAAATGATGGATCCTATGAAGCTACCAGCGCAGTGACGCATTTCTGGGTCACTCTTCCCAAATGTTACACTGGTACATTAGATCCTTCCGCTCAGATAAAGGCACTCCCCAATAAATGAAGATCTGGGCTTAGAGGGACAGAGGCGGATGAGCAGGCATTCAAGGAGCATGAGGCAACGCTTCCCTGCACCTCCTCGTTTGAGGCATACTCCCGATCTCACCCCTCCTCCTCTTCCTCCTCTTCCTCCTCAAGGTTGAGTCTTCCTCAGAGGGATGGCGTAGGCCGGGAAATCTAAAGAGGGAAAGACGTTGCTGCCGTGTTTTCCTCAAACCCTAACAAACTGGATGCTATGCTTGTGAATGTAGCCATAACATAAGCATCCCTATCTGGGTGTCAGGTGGGTGAGTAGCCACCACTCTGTTCTGACCAGCAGATGGCTGAGAGGGCTTTACTGCCCCACTCAAATTGGAAAGTGTCACATTTTTGGAGGATCCTTCATCACTGTGAGAAGGGGTTTTGGTTAAGTGATGAACTGGGACATTTGATGGTTTGTCACTGACCTTAAACATAATATGTGTGCAGGGATTGGATTTATCTTCACTACTATCTCTTACATTTAGTTGATTTGCAATCATCAGGACACCTGAGGGTGTTCAGGCACCTGATGGTGCCTGAACACCCTTTGAAGTCAATTGTGACTTCAAATATATTATAGTAAAAACTCTCCATCTACAATCTTTATCGCTGCAATCGCAACAAACCAAACAAAACCATGTCTGAATATTCTTAAAAAACACTCTGGACAATGTGTTACAAAGACACACACACACACACACACACACACACACACACACACACACACACACACACACACACACACACACACACACACACACACACACACACACACACACACACACACACACACACTGCTGTTGTGTACCTGTACTTATCACATATCGCATCCCGCCGTAGGGCACCATAGTTTGCATAATACTGTAAAGGAGCGGTGGTCCTTGGTGGTGTTGATGATGATCAGGATGCTTGGATGAGCACATATCCACAGGCAGTCCTGAGGAGCTAGCCTGTTAGTGGGGCTGTACCCTGCAGGGCCATGGCACGGCTTCCCCTCTCTGATATGAACAGAATCCGCTCGAGGGAGATCCACTGAGGTCCATTATTATGTTAACCTTATCCTGAGAACTGTCATTCCACCGTTTTGAAGCTTTGCAGCTTTGAAGCTTTTAAGCTACAGCTTCCCCTCCCACACCGAGTGTGTGTGTGTGTGTGTGTGTGTGTGTGTGTGTGTGTGTGTGTGTGTGTGTGTGTGTGTGTGTGTGTGTGTGTGTGTGTGTGTGTGTGTGTGTGTGTGTGTGTGTGTGTGTGTGGGGGTGTGTTTGTTGGTATGTGTGTGTGTGTGTGTGTGTGTGTGTGTGTGTGTGTGTGTGTGTGTGTGTGTGTGTGTGTGTGTGTGTGTGTGTGTGGGGGTGTGTTTGTTGGTATGTGTGTGTGTAGTGTGTGTGTGTATGTGTGTGTGTGTGTGTGTGTGTGTGTGTGTGTGTGTGTGTGTGTGTGTAGTGTGTGTGTGTGTATGTGTGTGTGTGTGTGTGTGTGTGTGTGTGTGTGTGTGTGTGTGTGTGTGTGTGTGTGTGTGTGTGTGTGTGTGTGTGTGTGTGTGTGTGTGTGTGTGCCATGCAACCCCCTCAGCTTCTCCCTGATGAGGCACTCACAGATGAAGACACACTGACCCCCAGCAGTATTTATCTCTTTCTCTTCTCTTTATGCTCTTTATTCCTCCCTTCCTTTATGTCCTCAGTGTTCTACTGTGAGAGAGAGAGAGAGAGAGAGAGAGAGAGAGAGAGAGAGAGAGAGAGAGAGAGAGAGAGAGAGAGAGAGAGAGAGAGAGAGAGCGATGAGAGAGAGAGCGAGAGAGAGAGAGAGAGAGAGAGAGAGAGAGAGAGAGAGAGAGAGAGAGAGCGAGAGCGAGAGAGCGAGAGAGAGAGAGCACATGATAGTAAGTATAATTAATTGTAACGATTGAATGCTCAGTGGAAATAAAGGAGTGAGGAGTTTCATTAGTTCTGGCACGGGGAGGAAGTGGTGGGTGGAAGAAGTGAAGAAATTAAAGAACAAAGCCAGGAGGGAGCACAAACTGGGAGAAGTTGACACGTATTTAGTCAAAATGGAAGGGCTGGGAGAATGGGAGGTGAGGGATGGAGAGGAGAAAACCAAAGAACCATACAGCATCAGACTGGAAAATGGCTCTTGGAAGCTTTATGGACATTAGCACCAGGGAAGAGGTTCAGTTTGGAGGGCGGAGGTAAGGTTCATTACAAAATACCAATTAACCGTAATAATTCTACAATTATATCATTTTATAAGTGGTAATATAAGTCAACCTGTTGAGTTGTGTTTTCATGCTACTTTACCTGCTCTTGGTCGGAGCATCTGTCATATTCCTCCTCTACCAAGAACTTTTCTGTTCCATCTGTCAAGACATTTTTAATGAGCCCACCCTTAACAACCAGGTACACAGCCTTGTTCAAAACGCCATGGCAACCGATACCCACTAAATTGAATGTCATGGACGTCCAGAAGAGTCTTCCGGGGGTGTGCTGGCCTCATACCATTTTTAATAATCAGAAAACACAGTAATTCAGCATTGGTAAATGACTAGCTGAGCTTGATTCGCTGTTGCCCTAGTAGCCATAAGAAAACGAAAATGAATAGGGTTGCCTTGTGATCATGAAGTCTGTTATTCCAGCACTCACAATAACTAGGACTGGGGCAGTAGGGTGTAGCAAGATGTATACACACGTGTGTGTGTGTGTGTGTGTGTGTGTGTGTGTGTGTGTGTGTGTGTGTGTGTGTGTGTGTGTGTGTGTGTGTGCGTGTGTGTGTGCGTGTGCGTGCGTGCGTGTGTGTGTGACATCCTTTGTGTAAAGCAAGGTGTTGCAAGGGGTTACAAACCTGCATTATAACCACCAGCGTTGGACAGTGCCAACCACCATACAGGATATCCATTAAGAATGGCCCCCCTCACACACTCTCACATACATAGTCCAGGTGCTTTATAGATGTGTAGGTTTACCGTCGGAGCAGAGTAACAAGGCCGCACGGCGAGAACCCTGGAGTACACGTGTCTCTGTCCACGCCGGTCCCAGGGAGGATCACGGACATAGACGTAGATGTTATAGATAACCTAGATACAGATTATATAGACATACACAACATAGACGTAGATAACATGGATAAAGATAACCTAGATACAGATTATATAGGCATACACAACATAGACGTAGATAACATTGATAAAGATAACCTAGATACAGATTATGTAGACATACACAACATAGACGTAAATAACATTGATAAAGATAACCTAGATACAGATTATATAGACATACACAACATAGACGTAGATAACATGGATAAAGATAACCTAGATACAGATTATATAGACATACACAACATAGACGTAGATAACATGGATAAAGATAACCTAGATAAAGATAATACAGACATACAAAACATAGACATAGATGGACATAGTTAACCTAGACATAGATAATATAGATGTACACAACATAGGCATATATTACATAAATATGGGTGACTTAGATGGATTTCATGTCACCAATGTCGCTTTCTCTAAATAAGGCATTAGGTTTATGTATATGTGTGAGGGATCCATCCACAACCACGCACACATTTCGCACGCAGGGACCCAGTGCCCTGCTGATTCTCTTCTCACCCTCTATCTCCATCTCTCTCTATTGTTTATCATTAGTCGTGGGACTACGGGGTGGGATGCTGGGTTGTCATGGCAACAGTCACCATGCTTTGAGTTCCTACTGTCTGTGTGCCGGGGCTCCGGGTATCTTGGTAGGAGGGAGGGTTTTTCCAGTTGTGATCGCACAGAATGTTCAGTTAAGTGGGTCAGTGCTGAATTAAACTCCTCTGCTCCCACTCTAATGCCGCTGTATGGAGAGAGAGAGAGAGAGAGAGAGAGAGAGAGAGAGAGAGAGAGAGAGAGAGAGAGAGAGAGAGAGAGAGAGAGAGAGAGAGAGAGAGAGAGAGAGAGAGAGAGAGAGAGAGAGAGAGAGAGAGAGAGATTTTTGAACACTATGTTCCAACAAATGGGAGAGAGGGGTTTGTACCATACAAAGACCTCTTCCAGACATTAGGGGGGGAGACCAGCAAGGTCATGGGCACCAATCATTTTCAGAGTTCTAAGTAGAGGTTAGGTTAAGGTGGGGGGGATGAGGAGGAGAGAGAGATAACGGAGGTGTGAGGAATGAGGAATAAAGGCATAGAAGAGAAGAGGAGCTGTTCATCATGCATCAGGTTCCACAATGTAAAGCTAGGCTTCAGTTGAAATGCCAGACAGGAGATGAGCTTTGGATCACAATCGCGTTGCCGAAAGCCAATCACCTTCTAGAATATGGTTCCTTACACTGTAAACCCGCCCACCAATAGGGCGCTGGCTTCTTTCTGGTTCACTCTCCCTGAAAACCCGCCGACCAATAGGGCGCTGGCTTCTATCTGGTTCACTCTCCCTGTAAACCCGCCGACCAATAGGGCGCTGGCTTCTATCTGGTTCACTCTCCCTGTAAACCCGCCGACCAATAGGGCGCTGGCTTCTATCGGGTTCACTCTCACTGTTAACCCGCCCGCCAATAGGGCGCTGGCTTCTATCTGGTGCTCTTGTGTGCCACTTCGTGGAGGTCTGGGTCAAGTGAGCGATGGACCTGCGGCGTGAGCAGCACCTGAGTCAGTCCACTTCCCACTCCCCTCTTACAGATCACAAAGACGCTCCAGTCCTCGATGCTCCTTATCAACATGGGCTGTGGTGGGGGAGCCCATCATGTTTCTCTCAATGAGTTGGAGTGAACACGTCACCTCTGTTTCCATAACCTTTGACTGTGATTTAAGATGCTTCACTTAGCTAATGGAGTGTGAATGTGAAGTGGGCCACTTTGTTTATCTCCCCAGAATGAGAGAGTTAAATTAACTCCCTTGTAATGGAGTTAAATGAAGTCCATTAGGCAAACCCAACCAC